>NC_071286.1:59236228-59363279 GCF_943735745.2 Anopheles bellator
GTCATTAAACCATAAACCACAGTTCGATAAGGTGTTATCTACATTGGCCAACACGAACGCTTCAAAGTATAAAGCATCAATAGTCTGTAAGAGTAGAGCAGACCTCATTGCACTGTAGCACAGCCTTGGTGGTTCGAGGACGAAACGTAGACACATCCACAGCAGCAGCATATTGACAGCGGCTTCTTTTCTACAACGTGCTTACAACATGAAGTTCTTCCTTGCGATCGTAATTCTGGCCATTGGAGGAGCAAGTGTAAGTCATTGAAACAATCTGCGACAATCTGTTATAATTGTTCTAAAGGTACTGATCGTATATAACATTGCAGTTTTCGGAAGCTGCCCGTCCAGTGTCTTCCCAGGTAGTGCAGAAATTGAAGGACATTGAACCTGTCTACAAGGACTTGCAGGATAGAGTCGTCAATGCGGTTGCAGGAGCTAAACTGAGTGCCGCCACCAGAACTGATGCCTTCTACCAGACCGTAATCGGTGACAAAGAAGCTTCTTTGGCACAAGCGGAGCAACTCGAGGATCAGTTGAACTACCAGCTAGACCATCAATCTGCATTGGTTGAGACCAGTTGTTTGGGCTTTATCCGTTCGACGCTCGACAGTAATATGAACGTGGCTGGCGTGGGATACACGAACTGTATCAACACCGTAGAGAAAGGACTTAAAGCTGAGGTGGACAAAATCTACGAAGTGCTGCTGGTGGATGAGTCGGACATTTTCGGCCTAAGCCTGCTGGATGTGTTCAATGGTGAGAATATCATTGCCGGTCCAGCTCAGATCATTTCCAAACTGGAGGGTAAAGAAAAGGACATCGCCAACATCTCGACCGGTTTTCTGACCGAAATTAATGCCGCAGTTGATGGGTTTTCTTCGCGTTTGAACGACTTGGGAGCTGGCTACAAATCATGTCTGCTTACGAACGAATCCATCCTAAAAATGGCCTATGAAAACTCCAAGACCCAGCTTACACAAATCTGTCTAGGAACGATAGTGCCGTAAGAGGGCGATGTGCAAAAGCACACTGCAGAACGAGAAATAATACTACTTTTATTATAAAACAAGTTTAATGTACTGCAAATAATGTGTGTATAATATTAGAAAGAACATAATAGAAGAAACATAACGAAATTAGGCGGCACAGGGATCATAATCAATTAGGCAGCAGTTTGAAAATGATATTTTATATGTTGAATTTTTATTACGATTGATACTGTAGTTTATATCAGTTAAAAATTCGCTTCACTCTTTAACGTTAACGTTTTAACGTTTAACGACCACACGTTAACGTTTTAACGTTTTTTTAGGTTTAACGACCAAAACAGACGCCTTAAAAATAAATAAAAACTTGAGCGAAGCAGTTAATTATTCCGTTCAATTCTCAATTACCAATCTCTTTCAAATCTTTGAGGAAAGTAAAGATAACCGTTGAGTACTGTTTATGATTAAAACTTCGGAAAAACGTTTGATGCACGCGGCATTAGTACAAGAGAATTCATTCACGATTATTCTTCTGGCAGTTTTATTACAAAAATCGGATTTCGAGCCATTATCATCGTGTCATAAAATGAGGCGATGGGGTTATTGATAAAATTGATAGGTAATGTGCTGATTGGTTTCTTATCCACTGAATTCTTTGTTGCTTACGTATGTAATTTATGACATCCTTCGAGTTGTGAATGAAATGAACAGCCCTAAAACAGATCAATTGAACCTATATTACGGGGGCGGCGTGGTGGAAGGTCGGGTTTGGTGCTATAAACCCAATAACCGTATTGCTCCACTCAACTTCCTTGACGGTGAATGAAATATCGTACCGAAATCTCTGGTCAAATTCAATTGGACCAACAAAACAAAGTAGAAATAACGTAAAGGGAAACCTTTTCGCTAGGAAGTTTTTGCCATCATTAGTTTACAGCTGACGTTAAGGGATTATCATTTGTCTAGGTTCGTATTATCGGATTAGGAGTGCGGATTACGATGTTCCATTTTCTTTAGGAATGCGGAAATGACACTGTTAACAATCGAATAGCAAAGTGATGTACGAAAACATTTTCTGCATATCGCAAAGTAAAATGAGGAATAACACGCTGTTCGCGATTTCTGTTAAAGTGTAATGATTTTTGTTTATGGACTTTGTATAATAATTTTGCCGTTTGTAAATTTATTTAGAAACGGAAAAAGCTTACAACTGATGGAGTAAATGACGAATTAAAAAGAACATTTTTCAAACAAACATATAAACCGACCGAGCTCGCATCTATCAGAAAATTACTGCCAACGCATTCCGTTTTTCCTTTGGATAAATTAACTATTGTTACTAAACGATACCACGTTCGAATCGTCCTAAATAGACATGAATCGTATTTTTCGTCTAACACAGTGTTCTCTTTCGTCTTCGGAAATGTAAATCAACCAATTTGGTGGAACTGACGATTACGACTCAGAATATCGTTCAGCGTTGCGATGCGATGCGGGAGAACAAAAATTAAACCGCCATACCGGGGGAAGGTTTTCTTTTTAATAATAATGCAAATCCTTTAATGGAAATTGAATTTTAAGTATCCTCTCGCATCTGGGGCTGTGTGAAACAGTCAAAATGTCACACCGTAATGCGAATTGCAAAGTGCTTGAAGCAAGTAATTCGAGAGCTAATTTCAATGAGCCATACCGTGGTCATATGGTGGCTCACGACTTTGTTGTGCTTGCGGTTGGATGGAGAATGAATAAATGAGGTTGGCAACTGTGAGAATGGCACAGAAGTAAATGTTTGCTAATAAAATTGTTGATGGCAAAACGCTGTCCAAGTTAACGGTACTATTTTTGATGTGAGAATGCCATCCCGGCCATCGACAAACATTCGTTGCTATTTGCATAATGCAAAAAGGAAAACCTGTACTTTCAATAGAAACGTGCCATCTTAAATCAAACGAGAAATATTGTATCGGTTTTGGTAAAACTAACCATGAGCAAATTGGGCATTTTTTCACGTTTGCGCATGTTTTAAACACAAAATAAGTAGTTTAGAATATTTAACGTATAAAGGTGGATCCTAAGTTTTGATCCAACTCAGTGGATACGTTTCTCTATAGGATCACCGTGAAAAATACCATAAAAGATAGCAGAAGAGAAATTGCGAATATCGAACAAAAATATCCGACTCCGTGCTCTGCTGCGCCATTTTTTTCGTACTCGAAGAGATAAAATCAGTGATGAACATCTCTAGCGAAAAATCTTCATAATCAAATTTTCAACACCGTTGTTACTATCGCCGGACGACATATCGCCATATCGCTCGGCTCGGCTTTTGCGTAGCGCCTCCTTCTAGGCGGAACAGACCAAACAGGCGCAAAAGAAACGACCTTTTGACGCACGATAGCAATCGCCGCCCTCGGAAAGTCGGTTTGATTAATCTGCAAACATCGTTCCACAGTTTGCCAGTCCCGAGCAACCGTGTCTGGCGGTGATGGAAAACGTGACCTAATCGCTGCAAAATGCGGAATTAGGGATAACGGTACGTTTCTTCCGTCTCAACGTTTTCCAAATAGAACACTTTCCCGGGGCTCAGCTATCCGTCAGTGTAACCGTTTGGCAAACAACTAATTAAATGGAAATTTCCGTACCATGCGGTGTGTGGCTGCTTCTTATCGGAGGCAAATTTTATGAGGATCTAATGAGAAAGTTTCACTTAAGAGGCAGCATGCTCCACGTGGCAAGCGACGCAGAGTTGGGATGTGGAGGTGCGAAAAATTACGTATCCGTTAAATTTTAAGGCAGCACGAGTATGTAAACAAGCGATGGCTTTTTGGGTGTACTTTGAGAAAAATTATGACTATAATTCGCCTGTGCTATCGCGTACCTATGATTAGGAGGTATCAAATGCAATTGCTTTGCTTATAATTAATGTGACGCTAATATAGGTGGTTACGAACAGTCGAATAAAAGCAGTGTACTATTTGATAAAGCTTGATGAAGAATGAGGAAGAAATGGTGACATAATAATATGTTTTCACACTAGTTTAAACTGTTGACAGAAAGAGAGCAAGAATCAGATTTCAAAACATTGCATCAATGCGGTTGAAAGGACTCGTGTAATGTTTTCTGCGTGATGTGAGGCCACTGCAGTTGTTTTCTTTGTGTTTGATTTGTTTTGAATTTGTTAAAACAACAACGATGTACATTTTATGAAACACGAAGCTCCGTGACATGTAACATGCGAGCGCGGAATAATTTTTACGTGCGCGCTGAGTGATCCGATACTGTTGGTGGACGTAACCGCACGACAAACCGCCGTAAATTACCTGCGGCAAAACGTATTCCCTGTTCGGCCAGTTTTGAGAACGAACCATTAAATATGAGCATAACGCAGGGCGGCTCCGTGAGGTAAAAACCACTCCGAGCGTCCTGTGTGAATCTGAAGCGGAAAATTCGTTGTCGAACTGTCCGGGCTAAGCACCGATCTCTGTTCGGTATTGTGGTGTGGTTTTTACTATCATGGTTTCGGCGTTGTGGTTCGGCCTGTACGCATGATTTTCGGTCCTACTGCGAGCTTTTTATAGTTACGGAAACTGATATTCACATGACCTTCACACGACAAATGTTGTTTCCCTTTTCCTATAGGTATTGTGGGATGGGGTGCAATACACATTTTGAAAAAAGGAAAAATTTTAATTTAGAGTGGTTAATACAATGCAACCAAAACGTTTAAATAAGTATTGTAGAGTGTTTTACCCAGTATATTGATAATTGATATAAATTTTATAAAGATATAATTTTTCATTAGGTATTTGTGTTTTACTTTGGTCCTTTCTATTTTATGTACGTATGGCTAAATACACCTTCCACAAGCTATTTGATTGTTCATATAGTTTCTGGCCAGTTTCCCGAAACAAACATTGCAAGCTAGAGCTATCGCAACAGTTTCTAATTCCAAACTGTTCAGAAATTCGATATCGAGAAATTCAGTACAACGATATAAATGAGAAAACTTTGCGTTCAGCTGTACAAATTGTTTTGCAACAGCTTAGAAGTACCAGTACAACACTGTCCGACGATAGATTGGTGGAGATTGAAACGTATCTGCTGATAGGTAATCGAAATAGTTCTGAACTCCGTTGTGCTTTTACGACGAAAATATGTTAAGTGATTTTATCAACGAAGTTTTAGTGCTATAGTGTTTAGTGTTAGCAGGACGTCATTTATTATGCTCTTTATTCGTCTTTGTTTCGATGGGCCGATTTATTTAAAATGAATCTACAGGGTTAATCTTTCGCGATAATGAACAGATGAATACGGTCATTGTGTAATAAGAAAATAAGCTGACACGTTCGGTAAAAATAAGACATAAAATACAAAAATATTTCTGAAAGTGTAAAGTTCAAAAAAGTTGATAAAACAAGACTTTGCTACTGGTGGGGGTATAAATCACACTCGGAATGGACCGCATAAATGCCTAAAGGCTGCACAAATTATCCACGTAATTGACCGTAGGATATGCGAGATTCCTTGGGCAGAGGGGTTAGCAGCACGTTGGATGCTGCGAGAAAGGACTAAAAATATAACTTTGGGCTGTGCACTGCTATGGAGGAAACTGTCACAAACACAAATAGTGACGCAAGCCACTTCTGTGCGGAACGTGAGCGGAATATTTTGGTGGATGAAAGCATTGTAGTGTTCTTGTGATTGAAATATCCACTCAATGATATTTGTAGCTGGGAAGCGGCTGTAAACTTAAGTACGTTTTGCAACGAAAGTTTTCTTGGAAATAGATTCCGAAAAGGGAAAGATATTGCTTTTAGTGTATCGCTTTATCAAGTCGCTTTGCCCTGAACCGATTGCTGCCATATTAGTGTCCGCTTGAAAATCGCATTGCGGTTTATTCTTTCTGTTTACGATTTTAAGAAGTATCACAAAGTCAGATTTAATACTGCTTTTAATTTTAAAAAGCTTGCCTCAAAACTAACGCATAGTATGCGTTATGCGTGTTCTATTTATGAGAAGGCTGCAAAACTATCGTGTCTCAACTGTTTAATTCACGATTGCGGCGTGGGGAAAAATTTTGATTACATACTCGAGGGCCCACAATACACGTGTTGCTAATATCTGGTGCAATGATTGCTGATTAACTTTCCAATATTAATTAGTTTTGTTTGTGACTTCGAACACGATATAACCAATGATGTTGTATAATTGTATGATGTATAATTTACCGCAACATATCGCTTCTTGGGAGACCTTGTAGAACGCATTACGGACACTAGACATGCAGACAATAGAGTAAACTATAATTATATGTTTGTTCACTACTTTAAACGATAATCTAAACATAATAGCAAAGTGCGGAGCAACGTTGAGAGTCATAGAATGATAAACCTAGAACAATATCATCATCAGCGAATGATGCGTGATACGTTTGCGGAATGGGCCAATTGCCACTGATCAGTTACTTTACACTGAAACCGAATTGGCTTCCATTTGTTACTTCATTTGTATCTTCCTTCTTTCCAAACGGTTAGCGGTGCATTTCAAGATTGTTTTGTATCGCGCGTGTAACATACAAACGAAAAACTTCGATTGGTTTCAGTTTCTTCCGCGGCTGCTGTTCAGAGTTTATAGACGAGCTGGGTGCGGGATAAGTTTTCGCTTTGCCACGCAGTTCCCGGTGCACCGTGAAGATCGTCAGCTTCCAACCCGAGAGTCCTAATTGGTCCCGACGACGACGACTGGGTGCCCTTTGAGGTGCTGCAGAGGAAATGTTTCACACCATTGTTGGGTAGAAGTTTTAATTGTTTTGCCGGATATTATTTCTGAAAACGGAGAAAATTTGTTCCAAGGCATCGTACCAACTTGGCCTGATTAAAATATCTACGTCCGCGCTGTAGCCACCCGGCATTCACGGTGCTTGATTATCTCAATTATTATAACTGCTCCCGATGGCATACTGATGATGTACTTGCGAAAGTTACCATCGAAATCTGTGTTTTTAGTTTTCGGGGCACTGGGACATTGAACTAATTTCCTGATACATTGGTGCACCGTGTGCGTGCACAGTAGAGTGTAAGTATTTAAGTACTTATTAACTTTATTGCTCTACTCGTGAGTTCGCGATTCAGAAAACTCAAACCTTTCTTAGAGCACCGCTCTATACTCTTTGCAATGTGGGATTCAAACTTTTTAAGTTCCTTTGCTATGCACTGTCTGTCGCTATGTACTGTGTAATATTTACTATGTACTGTGTAATGTATTGTGTTTTGTATTATGTAATGTCGATTGTTTGTAACGTACTTTGATTGTATCCAATGTAATGTTTGTATCACTAATAATTGAATAAAATTTCCATTGTAAATTAATTTCATCATACAACATGCACCTGTTATTTTCACAGGTACTGGCAATGAAAAAATATTTCTTACTATAGTATTATAAGAAACATTATGTTTGTTAAATTTTTTTCTCTTCTTTTAGCTACAAAAGTCATAACATCATTTTGAAAAGCAAATTTGATTGATAATTTTAAATTGAAGTTACACGATCCGTTAAAATGACTGGTCTGGTAAATCTAGTGTTAAATAAGTTGCACAGTACGACCATTCCGGCTCCAGTACACTCATATCCAACCAGAACACAGTTTAACTGGCAGGAGTTCGTGCAACTGAAGGATGTTCACTGGAACCTATCTTTTGCCCCCAAACGCTATCTGTGTTACATGTTGCTTCCGTAGTGTGTACACAGCGAGACTTTCAAACGAAAACGTGAAGCAGAAGTTGAAGGCCCATCTGGGGACAATCAGTTTTTTCGGGTTTGAAAATGGTTCCTGTTCCAGTCGAACCGAGATAAGGTGAGCTGTGTGAACATTGTAAAGGGGTTTTCCACCGAGAACGGGTGTGTTAATGCGGGTAGAACCAGATGGCGTAAACATGATACCTTCAGTCTCTTCACGAACCCTGTACAGCTTTAAGGCAATTTCGCAGCCGGCAGGGAACGATATGCGGGATTTATGCGGTAGTGTTTGTCCAAGAAAGCTGCGAGGCAAATTGTGGCTCTCACCGCCAATTAGATTACGGCCCCGAGAGGTTGGGGTTGCGCAAAATAATTGAATATTATGCCGCAGACAAACAATTTCCGAATTTCCGCCCGGAAAGGTATTTCTATTACACTCGAAGGCCAGCCGCTCGTTAATCGATTTCCGATAAAGGAAGGGTTTTGATGAAATTTTTAAGGTATTTACAAAATAGTAAAGTTTTTAGTGTATTCGTTTCTGATATTTATTGGTATCTAACCGTTGTGCGCAGTTTGCGTTGCTTACGAAAACTCTGCAGCAGATTTATTATTGTAGACATCAATTCTACAAAACAACTACAAACGTTTCCAAACCAAGTGTGTCTGCATACTGAAGTTAACAACAAACATGAAACAGTAGACACTGAAATTAAATCAACATCTGCTTCGCCCATTTTTACGATGTAATAAACCTGTCTTAAAATTTGAACAACCTGTTCGAAATGAGAGCACGGGTTGAAGCAAAAGTAATGACACAGCTTTTTATGTGTAATCCCTGATTTGGAACCCCGCATTTGGAATTTGCAACTTTTCTTTCGATTACACTAGCCGTGTTTTGCGTGTTACGCGTGTCACTAATTGAATTTGAAATATCAACGCAAAGCCTTGGGAGATAATTAAATTACAGTTTGCGATGTTCATTCGTAACAGCGCGTTGTTGTTATGTTCGGTTTGGCCCATGGCGGCCACAACAGCCTTTTGCGTGAGCCGTCGAAATACCATAATTATGTTTTCATTAAGAAGCTAATCATTGGTTGGGCCACTCAGCCTTACCGAACGATTGTTTTATAACTTCCTTACTTGACACGCATCGGTTGCGGTTTACAGTACGAGGAAAGGGTTGTAGATAATCATTAGAAAATAGGCACCGTTTAGGAGTATCGACGAAACGAAAATATGTTAGTTAATTGGAATGGATGGTGGTTATTTGAGAATGGTTTTATTTTCAGTTAACTACGCTACCCATCAATGTTCTATCGCTTTCGATACCTTCGGTTACTCAAACACGGCTAATGTAGATTGAAAATTTGTAAGTGGTAGGTCTACGAGGTATTACTAGAGGTAATAGCAAACGATATACAAAAACGGTAACGGTTAATCTGAACGGTTCCACATGTTGTTGGTAAAACTTGCTCGTTATTACGTCCTTCTCCGAAGTGCCGAGTGTCTGTTATAGAAAAGAAACATATCTAAAACATTTTCATGCAAAAAATACATCTCCAACAAACCCCGAGGACCCATGCTTTAAAAGCAAGCTACAAAGTCTTCTTCTGTATGAGTTTGTTTTCAGGCAAACAATCGGCTTTACAACGATCCCGTGATTCTGTTTGCCAGCGTTACCTGCGCCATGCCGAATGGCGGAGTAAAATGTAATGTTTGATTTTTGTTTTTAATTTGTTTTGATTCATTAAAACGAAAAATTACACACTCGGAAGCGGGAAGTACGCATGTGAACCAAGTTTTCGTTGGCACCCTTAGGAGGTACGAGTAAACACAGTTTTTGGGCACTTTTATGCTGTGAAATAATTTGATGGCCCAGCTTGTGGTACGGATCTTCGCGTAGCTAAGTGCTGAAAAGGGTTGGAGTTGTTCTTTCAGAACTGGCAACGGCATCACGTTTTATTTAAATAAACGCCATCTTGTCGCCTCAGTCAAATAATTATACACATACACAAAAGCACCAAAGCACGAGAATTGCAGTACAAGTTTATTCACACTAGTTGTCCACATGTTTTTTAGAACAAGACAAATTAATTAATTGATGTGATATTTAGAAATGTTGTTAACATTTCAACAAAAGTAAATGAACGGTAGAGGCAGTAATAGTCACGTTGTGAAGAGACGTTACACGGCATTAGATTTATTAGCGGAAAATGCGACGCCACCGGAAATAACGTACACGGACGTCAATGTTGGCATTAGTTCTACGCAGTGACATGTTCCGCGTCCCATATTAATATTACTTCGTGCGATCCAGAGGCGCCTATCACTGTACCTTTTGACAGCACAATGAAGGAAGTCTTCTAATTGAATGAAGCCAGCAGAATGGGACAACTTTGTGGACACCGCGATGCTCCGACATTTTCATGATTTTCATTTTAATTGGGTTAGTTACACGCTTAGAGTCACAACCGCAACATTTTCTGGAAAATCAATTACGCCGAATAGTTGATGATGGTCGTGGAAGCTGTTTGAGATTTTGCCTTTCGACGGATGATATTGGCAGATGAGTTATAATGTGCTTGGAATGTTTAAGTTTGTTGTATGTAGTAGCAATTCAAAGAGTTACCAAAACAACTCTAAGAATTAACAAATAAATAGCTGTCAAAGATATATCATGGTATATCGTCAATGATCTAACATTTTGGACAAGTTTCTTTTTATATATTTGTATTGATACAACTAGTTTATGTATTGCTGCCTTGGGCTCTCCATTCAGATAATGAGCTTTCGGCGAATCAGTTGACGAATTAATGGTCGTGAATTGATTGTTTAAAAACATTTCTCTCTCTTGATTTAGTGTTCTCTTCTTGAGAAGAACAATATTATGCACAAGACAGCAAGTCAGAAGGTGTCCTCATTCAATATTTCGTGAGTGAACCGTTTTTACAATGGTTAGGGGGCCCGCAGATGATAATTGAAGAATTTTTCGTTCTGTTGTTGAATTTGGTTCTAAAATCAGTACTGTTACTAAGGTTCAGTATAATTTATGCGAGTGGAAAAGCTAGTTTGAGCACTGTTTATAACTCGGGCAAAGCGATCTCAGCTTTCACAGGGCTTGAAGTACTAGAAATGAAGTGCGAATCCAGTTAGAAGAAGTAAATTAATTTGTGAAAAAATTAACATGTTCAAAAGGTCGCCTCAACGTAAACTAAATACTTGAGAAATTGTCTGAAATATCAAACAACAGTAAGTTTTAAATCGCGCGTAAAATCCGTATTTTCAAACTCCTAAATTTTATGAGCAGCAACCAGAACCGTAACCATGTACCCAGTTCCTTTAATGTTCATTAAACTCATCCACGCGAAACCTTTCAATCATGCGGAGAAAATAAGTTTCAGTTATTCCAGCTCAGGTCAGCTCGGTTTCATGTTGCATCATGCAACAAGACTTCAGCAAAAGATCTAACACTTTTAAAGTATTTGTGTCGATTTGATGAGAATTTAGAACATGGGTAGGTTTTTTTTCAAATGCTGCTGTCTATTAATGTAGCAGCGGTAAAGTTTTGTAGCTTTAATGTAGAAAATTTACATATTTTTAGGCATTTGCGAACCATGATGGCCGTTTATGGGCAATAATAGCAAACTCGAGAGTTTATAAGAAAGTGCTTCTCTTCAGTGCATGTATAAACAATTGAAGTTGTTAAATTAAAATTGAAATTAAATATTGAAATAATATAGTAACAGTATAGTTTATCAATCGTTGGTCTAGATCGTCTAACCTGTAAGTTACATTAGTCTAGTAAAAGACAAATAATTCAACCAAAATCAATGTAAATAACATTAAAAACGAGCTAAGCTTTTTGTCAGGGCTGAATAAATACAAAACAAACTTATAAATAAATCTTGTTCATTTTCCAAAATCGACAGAAAAATGGCGGAGTTATATGACTTTTAAATTAGTCCTGTCATGTTGGCGCACTCTGTATTATTTTTCGTTTCGTCACATTTTATAATTTATTTATAGATACCTATCTATTTCTACAATAAAAACAAAAACCGTCCATTCTATTGAACGAATATGCATAGGTATGCAAAACAATTAAATTGAGTTTGCTGCTTTAAAAACCCAACTAACTAACTAACATTGCCTGCAAATGCTTCAGAGATGATGAAGAGCGCACGCTCATTAAGTCTTGCCTTTGTCATTGCGAGAATTGAACAAATGAAACGACCAAAGGTTGAATGTCGTTGCATGCATCTTATTTGGGATGTCTACAGAGTATTCCTGTGGCCATAATGAAACGATTCATATTCGCTTCTATTGATTGCTATTAATTACATTAGCCCGGCGCTACGTCTCCCGTGCCAACAGTGATGACGAATGTTCACACAGAAGTTACAGCACACAACGTGCACAGGAACGGTACTAGTCTGGCCCGCCTGGACGCTATCGATTAGAAAATAGTTACGCGTTTCCAAAGGCGAAGATTTAATTTGCTGTAATGTAACCTCAAGCAAATCGAGCGACCGTTTCAGTTCGCATCATTTGATCATTCGCATTTCCGTTCCGCTGTGTGCAGCATCGGACGAGTTGTCGTCAGATCTGTAACTCTCGGGAGCCTTGTCGATGCAGGAATCCATTTTCTAAATTGATTTCGATTCACGCGATAGTGAAATCGGTTTCAATTTGGTAACGTTTATCCACTCAAGACTGGATGGGGAACAGTTGTTCGAATTGTTTCTGTTGGTTCTACTATGGTGATATCTGTTATCTAGCTTTATCATTTGAATGAAAAATAGCTACTCTGCGGTGCTCTGATTGAGTTGCAGAAAGATTATTAAATTTAGTAGTGGGCTTTGAAAAGTGCATTTCATTATTAACGTCCAGCCGAGGTACTATTTGGGAAAGGTGCATGAATGGCAAATGAAAAACGGTTTAGAATGATCGATTTATGGGCCTAGGTTAGGTCGAGCCTGAGACGAAACACGCTTTTTAACGTTAAAACCTCAAATACATTTTTATGTATGTCTCAAATACAGCAATAAATAGCCCTACCCTGCTAGTAAGTACTGTAATAAATACCCGCAAGCAGTCCACGAAGCAGTGTCCATATCGATGAATTAATGATGAAGATAAACCGAGGCAATTAAATGTCGTCATCCGTTGAGCATAAGCCAAGCCGCACAAAATAAGCCGTAGTCAGGTGAGCATAGCAATTTGGAATATTAAACTGTGGCAGGTTTACGTAGTGAAAATAAGACGAATTATAAATTGTCTGAAGAATGATAAGTGTAATCAACGAAACGAGAACCTTCATAACGTATCAGCAACCTAAAACAACCTGGTTTCTTCATCGTGAACCATTGTAAGTACCGACATCAGCAATCTACTTTTTGGCTACTGAAATTCATTTACCATACTGTGCAAAAAACATTTGCTGAAGACATCTTGCTTCGAGACTGGCCAAATCTGAGTCAGCCATAATTGGCTATTGACGAACGAGAGCGATTAAACTGAAACACTCAGAAAGTTCCTCAAGAACGCAAAACTTGCCACATGAGGCTATTAAACGATCCAATGAAGCATTCGATGCATTCGAGCATGCTTCACTTCCCAAATTCGTCATAATGTCTCATCTTTCCAATAAGATAAACCGGCAATCGGTGCAGATGCTGCAGAAAATGGGTTCGTTCCTTTTGTTCCCGATTTTACGGAAGGCTTTTAGTGTACATTTCAAAGTCGTATACCATTCGAACGAAAGGGCAGCGGCAATCGGAGCGTTGAGCTCCGGCCAACTGCGAAGAACCTCTTCAGCGACTGAGAATTTTAAAAGGCATACGTTTTATTACCCTTTTCGGTACGTCGGAGGTTGGGTGGTCCTTGCTACGGCTTTGGTGAGCTTAGTGAAGTGAAAAGTATGATGAAAAGTTGTGCCCTGTAGTTGGTACAATTACCGGCCATCACCATCTGCCCCAATGTTTGGCCCGAAACGAGCGTTCCAGACGAATCATCGTGGTCCACTCGACAGGAGCATCTGGAGTAAAGCTCTGGAATTTCAAATTCATGGAACTTGCATTAAACTATTGACTCGAATCAGATTCGTGAATAGTTTGTCTGTGGACGATCTGTACGTGTCGGTTCTTTAACGAATGATAAAATCAGACCTTCGATACGAATGCATGTCGTCTGTAGGACCTTTGGCGGTTGGCCATCGTCATGGCTCTGGTTCTAATTATCCACATCAGCTGGTAACAGGGCATTGTTGAGCTGTGGGCTCGGCAGTGCACAAGTATTCAACTGGATACTTCGATATTTCTACACACCGTTTCAATAGTGCTACTGAAGCTAGGAATTGACTGTAGAATTTCAACTTGTCTGACTTTGCGGAAATTCAGTACGCAGTGAACAGAAATTTGAATTGAATTTTCAACATACTGCTTACTGTTATGGTGTAGTATTCGTTCGTCGCACGGTAAACCATAATTTCGGAGTTTTGGCTAGGTCATGTGCAGTTTGATGTTTCTGGGTACAATCAATCAGTTTGCTGGCTGCAAGTGCTGGTGCAATCGATCACTACTACTACGAAATCTAACCGGGCGCCCTGTCGGCGATAAAGTTTTCGTAAAATTGTTGTTTCTGGCTTGGTCTTTCACCATATCGTCCTCGGAAAGCCAATAGAAGTTTAGTGAGTTGTGAAACATTATAGATTGCATTTTTGTTTGTGTTAGCAATCGCCATTGTTATGCCGTGGATTGATTGCCCTCCATCTTAGAACTGAATAAAGCATGTCTATTGCATGTTCAGTACGAAATTTGAGTCGCATAAAGTCAAGTAAGGGTTAACCGTTTTTTTTTGTGTTTACTATTCGCAAGGCCTTAGACATTGACAGTTTAGAATGCTAACATACCAACACGTTCTGTTCCAGAATCTACGAAACGTTTCCGACTCTACTTTTTCGATGCTTCGCAAAGTATTACTTGTGCCATTGATTTACGTGCCTCATTCCCAGAATTATTTTGCGTTTCTCTAGTGTCCTTGAAACCTTTGTAACAAGTTGTCGTAGATAATCGTAAATAACGGGCCAGGCAGTTTTCTGTCGCCCCTTCTTAGGCATTATCGTAAATCATATAATGTTTGACTGATTTCGTGTGGTTAGCTTCCCGGTAGCGGTTACGAAACGTTTTATGCTCAGCGGAACAGGCAGCAATCACTAAATGAATCTTGATTGAAAACATTACAAACATCGTTACTCGTCAGACTTTATTCTAAAGATGCTGTGACAAGTAACGGTGAATTCATTACTTACTTCACGCATAGTGCTCTCTGCTCGGCAACAGTGACATTACATAATATGCATTGGTAAAGGAATTTGCAACCATTTTTATAATTTTGGCTTTTATAAATTTTGTTTAGTGTGATTAACTTTCAAATTGATCGAAGCTGGATTGATTTATGTAAAAGAATACAAGCGCTTTAATATAATGGAGAGAAAACTTAACCTTCGAGAAGCGTAGCAAAACAATGTAATGAAAAAGTGTACACTGCATAAGAGCTTTGTTTGTCATTCAGATAATAATAATTTAACAATATTATCAAACAAAGCTGAACGCTCTGGGCAAGCATACATTTTGTAGTGAAACTTTAGGTGAAAGGTAACACTAATCAGTCAATATAAATAAACGGAGTTTCCACCCCATCAACATCGGTAAACAAATGTCGAACATTTCCTTCGTCTCGCAGACGCGCACACGGTGTTCTCGTTCGGCTTGCGTTGCGAAGCAGCTACGCAGCCGTTGGAGCCTTGCAGTGTACCGCTTGTACTTGACGAAAATTCGCAACAAACATCTTGGTGAAATGTGTTCTACCAACATTTGCAAATAAGCCCTTTTTCAAGTGGAGCTTGGCATGGTATAAAAAGCATGACCGCATGATCCCACAGCATGGGATAAGAAGTATAGAGTAAACTTTTATAAAAAAACTATTTATGGTTCTAACCGCAGAAAAAAGAATGCTAACACGCTTTAAATTTTATCAAAACTTCATTTGCTCTAGCTTATGACCATTGTTGTTGCATAACGATAGCTGTTTCTTCTCTTCGATGAAAGTGATGCTATACGAATTATCAAAATAAGAACCGTTTGGCATAAGAAAAAATTAGAACCGTTTGAACCGAGTATTTTACACACCAAATGTTGAGACTTGTTCCGAATGCGGGACCAAAGTCGACTAACTTTAGAATCGGCGAAATAATGCACCGAACCGTACATGTTCGTGAACATCTGTTCTTAGAAATGAACATACTAGTGAACTTTGGAGGAGAATTTGTGTTCTTTTCCAGGAGCATAACTTCCCCTTGATGCCTTCGATGGGGAAGTACTTCCACGTTCATTAAGAGGGCAATGTAGCTTGAGCTCAAAGCCCAATTTTTTACCTAAAGGTATTGTAGGGTTGAAGTAAAGCGCGCTGTAAAATATCGGGCCCTACCTACGGGTTGTGATAAGCGACCATACAGAATGCATTATAGAGCAAAAATAAAGGTATTAATATTACAAATACTTCAAAGCTATTTGATTAGTTGATAGCTCAACAATTGATTAACGCTTACATCTATTTTCAATAGAAACATATCTTCATTGGGCACTCTGTATTCTACAAACTAATTGTTAGAGGAAATTGATATGAAGTTTCTACAATTGACATGCATAAGTTCAGCTTATTGTTGATGGAATGGATCGATGCTTTGCCACACGGATGCCAGTTTAATCTCAAATTATGTTTCTGGCAGGACTGGATGCACCAACGTCACTAGTTTTCGCAGTTTCTGTCCATCAATCACTCACCTTTGCCGAGCATGTGTAAAGTTTTCAGAAAAAGAACATGTTTCGGAGAAATACAACGTCCCACCTGGATATACTACAAAAACTGAGGACTCCTGTCAGCCACACTTACTTGCCTTACTTTGACCGTATTTGATATGTTGAATGGTATGATAAACGGTGCAATTTGCAAAAAAGGTATCTTTGAATACTATGAACGATTTTTATTACATTCTCTGGGCACGCATCAACGTATCGTCAAAGTTTTCAGTGGTACTGTATAGACATGATTTAATTGATTTCTCATCGAATCAGGCGAGATATTTCGAAATGGAAAATATTTCTTTTTGACATGTTAAATGTAATGTTTGTTTTTATTTAAAAAAAAAGATTTTATATCAGCAAGATAGTTGATCACATATTCCGAAACTTGCCAATTGGAACATTGTTAGTGATGTTACTTCTAGTATACATGCTAAGGTAATTTAAATCCTTCCACTCCGGCCAATTATGGAACCGAAACTTGAAAGCATTCTTAGCTTGGTGCGAAAAGAAAATAACAATAATAACGATAGTAAAAGGATTGTGGCACTCACACGTTTGAGGATAACATGTTTTCCCTGGAAGAGGTTTGCAAAACTATAGTGGTGGGTCCAGCATTTTCCAGAAGGCTCCCCGAGGCATTCCGTACCGTATGACATGTGAGGATAATATATTTCCAATCACGAAAACATTTGTGGGGTCGTAGCTGGAGAGCATCGGGCAAAGCTTTTCCGTGCAGACTTTCCACAACCCTATCTTTCTGCATTCTTTTGACGTTCGGCTCTTTCGGCATAAGAAAAGCGAAAAGTTTAGCGAAGAAGGAGATCAATTTGTCAACCAGTGGCATTAGGATTGTTACACTCGTGCATTCCAATGAAATATTTGAAAAGGGAGACGGCTGCTCAATTTTCCAAACCTTCGGCTCGGGAATGCCGAAATGG
This sequence comes from Anopheles bellator, assembly GCF_943735745.2. NCBI lineage: Eukaryota > Metazoa > Arthropoda > Insecta > Diptera > Culicidae > Anopheles > Anopheles bellator. The sequence continues at coordinate 59,253,758 of NC_071286.1, forward strand.
ATCGTTACGGTTCCGCTTTTGAATCGTACGAATCTTTGCCGCCTTAAGGGATAACTTGCGAAGAAAATGCGTCTTTACAATGCAGGTCGAAATTCTCCGAAAGGTACGTGCACGGTTCGTTTCGAGTGAGTTTTCTTTCTAAATGGCATTCGTAGCAAGTTTGACCTGCGTGCATTGATAGTGGTGCTGCGGATGCCGAATGCTGCGGTGCATACTAATGATTGTTACTAATGATCTAGGGAGCCATCAGTTATGATATTTTTACATTATAAAACCTGAAGTATGTTGCCTAAATACAAAGCCTTGTTGAAAGAATTAAAGTAAATTAAGTTAACGTTCACGTTACTGTTTTCTATGAAGAGAGTACGATTCCGTAGTATCTAACGTGCTCTCTCGCTATTCCTTAATCGCATTTACAATTTCTTGTTTGCATCGAATGAGGCCCAACCGACCTCTCAGTGCAGAGCTGTTACTCAGAGTAGAGTGCATACTTTGGGGTGTTACTAAAATTTAATAATTAATGCGATGCGATTTCTTGGGGAAACTTTTCTATCATGTCGCAAGGCGCGAACTGGAAGCTAGTTACGACTTGTTGTGCTTATACTTACGCTTTCTGGCCTAGTAAATAGTGTGCTCAAAATGGGCTTAAATTCTTAAGAATTAATTTCAAAAGAGAAATAAACAGCAATAGAAACAGGTTACAAAATAACTTTAAAAAATCGAAAATACATTCGACTGAGTAGTTTTTCCAGTTAACGCTCCTTCGCGCTAGTTAATTTTCTTCAAATGTTGCGCTTGTAGTATAAAAAATAGACAGTAACACACATTAGAAACCCTATCTTGCAATTTTGCATGATTTTGTTGATGTATGGAACTTGATATTGTTTAATGTTATGCCAATCAATACATGGCACTAATCACGGCTACCGTAAGGGACCGCAAACGTGACCTCACGGCTGAATTTTTATCTCTAGAAAAGGTAGCAATCCGACAAACGGCATGACTTTAAGTCGTCAAAGCAGGCCGGTCACGTACTAAGCACCATCGGGTCGGTTTCCTTATTTTCCGTGTAAGCTACCGGCATTGATATTCTGCCGCTGAACTCAGCGGAGACGCAAATCAAAGGATGTACATAAAAATACCTTCTGGAATAGGCTTCGAAGGACCCATGAGCCCAATTACTAACTGGGCAGATGCAAACAGAATGATCTTCTCACAAAACCATGTCTCATAAGGCCCATTTTGGGCTTAAATATACATATCCAACAACACGTATGGTGCGTGCTGGCTATATTATTTTTATGGCTTAACGTTGATTAATTGAATGAAAAATTCAGTCCTCTATTGGAATCTTTATGCATCACTTACGTTCAGTCTTTAAATGTCTAAAGACAATGTACATTATCTATTTGTGCTACTACTAGATTTAAAATTAGCACAAATTAAAAAAGTTGCTGAAACTAGTTCTCGATAAAGTCTTTATATTGGTCTAGGCGTTGAGAATCTGTTACAAGGATGGCTCTACCTGCCGATTTAGACTTCCTAGTTTTGCTGTTCATTCATCATTACCTTGGTTTGACACCAAAAAAATTTTTTTGGTCTGCAACTCATCTTTGAAAGGGTTAGACCATGTCAACTTTTGACCTGAAAATGGAAAGGGGAAAGAGCATCGAAGGACTCCAAAATATGGACTTTCTGATTGGACAGAAATGTGTGATGCTTCACAAGCTCTTAAAAACCAATTGAAACGTTAATTCAGATCGCTGCTGACAACATGATCAATTTGAACCTTGCATTGATAGAAAAACGACCAAAATGTAATTTCTTGTATTTCAAATGGAGGCGCCTGGTAGGGCACAATAACCAAAAAACCAGGCGTCTCCATGCTCCCCAATGCAAAACTGTTTCAGGATACTATCAAATCACTTGACTATCGCCTCCTCGGTATTCACCAGTATTGGGACATGGCGATGGCGCATATTTTAAATATAATAGAATTTTTCATTTCAATGCTACAAACATTTGTTTTTTTTTACAGTACGATGCCTAGACCTACGTAACGTAACGTAACGTAACCGGTAATTTGGTCTGATAACCGTTAAGGTATGTGTTATCAGACCGAATTCAATCGATCGAATGTTGACTCATAGCTTAAAAAAGGCATGGCTTTTGCTCAGCATAAGCTAACTTCATTCCTCGTTAGTCACGACTGGCCGTCTGGTTGTGTATTCCTTAGACGATAACATACTCACTTGGTCAACAACGTGAAACGTTCTACAACTCTATGATATGAGGGATTTCTTCGCTTAATGCAAACCTTTCTGTGACCCAAAAGGCTTAAGGTTGATGGGTTGAAGTTATTTGCTTAAAGATTGAACAGATTTCGCGCAGATTGAAATATGCATGTAAACATTTTCACACAAACTGATGGACGAAAGAAGAATTTTCAACGATTAATATTAAAAATCGACTTTGCAAGCCATTTTTAAATTGGTAGAACATTGGTCCCGTTCATTGTTAGCAGAATATTGTTTTGTTTTTATTGTTTTGCGATGTACTTTATGAACTTTGACTGAATCGTCCTTTAGACAAAACTCGTCGTTATCTGAAGAGCACGAAACAGAGAGTTCTGTTTTAATAACGGGGCGGAGATACACAAAATCCCTAGGGTTTGCACACCCTACAGAGAACTTCTAGCGCTGCCGTCAAAAAGGGGTACAGATGGAGATCTTAGAAATAGATTACGAAAGTTGTTGGCTGGGGACATAATTTTCAATTATTTCTTCCGGGGTTTCCCTCGAAGAAATCGCAACACCGTCATAAAATTGGAACAAAGTGGCCGTCATCCGGGTTAAAGTATTTAATGGGCAAACAAAATATTGCTATATTCGGCGCGGGGTCCTAATAAATGCTTTTGACCGGTCGAAGAGAGTCTTTTGAAGCATAAGATGCCTGGATCACTACTTGCATCTTAAAGGGAATTTTTGCCGGCCTTTCGAGCTTTTTTGCTAATTTGATTCAATTGTTTGGTAATAGTTTTATAAAATACTAGTTGTGCCTGGTGCGAGCGTTGTTTCGTTTCTGACCTAGGGTTTTGTTTCTATTTCGCTCTTCAAGGAATTTTAAATTTAAATCTCCTGTTGAGTTAAATTTTTCATCATGTCATTCGAGTAGTGTATTTTCTTTTTCATTTTCTTTTTAAATGACAAATTCTGTACATATTACCATAGAACTGAAGATGTCTGAAAAGCGTTTAGTTCATCAGCGACCGTTGATCGTGGTATAGCAGATAGAGTTTGTCGAAAATTGCCAGCTAATAAAACCAGCGTAACACCGAAAAGCTGCTGATTCCCTCGTAAATCTTTCAGTGTCCGATTCAGTGCTTTCACTGGTTTCTAATGTACCGAAGAATACTCATCCGAAGTAATAACTTTGCATGTGTGGAGCACTCGCGTGGTTCCGCTTCTTCGACTAATATTACGCATCAGATACTTAGTGCTATTCAAATTTTATAGCAGTTCCAGTGCTGAATGAACTGTTCTGCCACCATCTTGTCGAGTTCCACATGTCGCGATTGCTAATGCAATATCATTACGTGCCCGTATGGTTGCCAATATAAATGAAATGAGAAAAGCTTTTTCTCGTGCCTTTATGTGCATTTAAGATACAGAATCCTCCTCTTTGACTCGAAACATCAGCCATATTTCTGCCATACATTTTACATTGCTATGGCACCAATTCCATAAAAACTGGAACACAGTTCTAAGAATTGCTTCGCGAATTCTTTGCTCAAAAAATTGTTTGACAGATTTTTTTTTTGTTAAACACGCACACATATCATCAACGTCATCTTCGTCATATAGATAACTCAATTGTAATGCAAGCGTTTAGTAGCAACTTTCTAGACACTTGCAAGGAATTATCAAGTCTCCAAACATTCTTTGCGTACAATTAGTCCCCGTTTGTGATCCAATATTCAAATAGTTTGTTGGAAAAATTCTTACCAAAGCAAATTTAATTCATTAACCTTCAAATAGGATCTGCCATCAATGGGTGATTAGTCATTTACGACAACCGAATTGGTTGGCCCGTGATCATTACGAGGAGAAATTTAGAGTTTTCAAAAGTCAAAGGCTCTGTTCATAACGACAGCTCACGATGCTCCATTTCGTAAAAATTTATTGAAAGAGATAAGGAAAGACACTATGAAGCACGATTGTCAATGGGTTTCGACGGCGGCAAAAACCCCAAACCCGGGAAATGTTTTCAAACTGGTGGTGAAGGACAACCTTATCTTGATAACATTTATCGTTTACTTAACAGTACTTTCGAGAGCTGCGCATTTCTCGCAGCAAAATGACGGCTGGTTCAACGAGCTTTGATTGTTAGTGGGTGCGGTTCCGTATAATTTGCGCAATATTCCAATTATGAACAGCTTACTTCGTTGCTCATAATTACATTATAATTTCTTATTAATTACCTAGAATTAAAGTTAAGTTAGGTTTCATAAAATGACCAAACTCATTATAGAATATGACGTTACAATTCATCTCTGTCGTGTCTTACTTCATTATTTAAAATGTTTACGTTTTTTAATAATACGCCTAAAACGCATGATAGACACTGTCATGTTTCGACGCTGCCTCCTGTTCTTATAAGAAGTTTACAGTAAACAAGATGTTTCGTTTCTAGAATTGCTCCGTACGCCATGTCAGACGAAAGAGTGGCTGACAAGAACGTGGTGACAAAATTAGCATATTGTTGCCTTGTAGACAGCCTCGTATGACGGATAAAGCGCTTCAAAAAATATTCCCTCAAGAGGGTATACAAAAAGCAACTCAAGCGAGCATGCATGGTTGTTTCGACACGTAACGTGCGGATGGAACAAATTAATTAAAACTTGCATTGCTACAATCACTACTGGGGAACTCTTGTAGCATTTTTGTTGAAAACTACTTCCACGATGAGTTAATAAAAAGTATTATTGATGGTAAAATCAGTATAGGGATACTTTAAAACTGTGTCCAATTGGGCGAAATTTAATAAATACGGTATTATGTTGCACGATAAGGCTAAAATCGTCACATTCTAATGGATGATACATTGGAAATTATATTAACACTGAAAATTATCTTCGTAATCGATAGCCATGCCATCATTAAATGTGAAATTATTCCGTTTGTGTCGGGCATAAGTTGGAAAAATGGAGTAATAATTCTTTCTGCCCAGTTCCTGGTTTCATTTCGATTTCAACCTACCAAACGCCCATCGGAATATTTTAATTTTGACTGGCAATGGCGGAAATATTATCATTCGTCGGCTTTCCCTTTTGAGAGACATAATTGGCTACTGAAGCGCCAGTAAAGTGGTGCTTGCAGCGGACCTTTGTTTGAAAACGATATTTTTCTGAGCGACAGAAGATGCAATAAAATCTATCGCAAACAATGAAGAGGCAGCAAAGTGCTCAACATCGAAATGACTGCAGCTGATTATGTTTTCCAGATATTTCAGCATCGGGAGCATAACAAAGACCGTCGACACGGCCTGTCAGCAATGAGAGAATTAATAATTGTTTAAAAATCAATTCCGTAGACCAAAAACGACTAAAGACAGCATACTTTCACAATGCTGATTCCATAGATTGTGGAAGGCACTTTTAATCAATTTTCATGTATATACAAATAATTTTGCAGCTATTCGTAAAATGTGTCTATCGATTTTTTAAAATTAGGACAACAACTACACACGCGATTATAATGCGCATTTCTATGCAGCAATACATAGATGATAGAATATTGATGGATTGTAAAAAATACACAACACACGATGACTTCTCTTTATTCTAAATTTGCATCGTGCATGTATTGGTTAAGTTAAGTTAATGTTATTCGTACAATTTATGCTATCAATAGAAAAACTCTAACAATATAAACGTTGAGCAGTAGAGTTTATCAACTACGATCAACAAGTTTATTAGCTACGAGATTGCGTTTTATTAGCTACGAGAACTTTGTAGATATTGTGCTTTTTCAATGCACGAGTTCGAGGACATCAATCACTTGGTACCTCTTTTACCATGGTACACGATTGTAAACAAATAAATAAATCCAACGCAAACTAAATGAGGAAACTCCGTTTATAATAAGAATTAACTGTCGGGCCTGCTAAGCGTGCACCGTTTATTGTTAAGCGATTTCACCAATAGTACACTAATTACCTAAATTTATTAGGTCAACGGTATAATTATCCTAATCGTTGCCCCATTCATGGTACGACGCTATTTATTTTTAATTCATTGGTATTCATGAATTTCAGTCGCTCTGTAGATTGCTCTAGAGGCGTAAAGACTGTTCTAATTATCTTTAAAATATGGGCCATAAATCTCATCACACTCAACTCTTCTCTTCATGATCAATGAGTGAACAAATGTGTTAAACTTTATGAGCGGCACAGATAAATCTTTCTACGCAATGCTCCATGAACGTGGTTTGAGCTGAGGGGTACCTTAGGGAATGAAAGCGTAATTTACGTCAAGACGCTATTTTATGATCCGGCAAGCAAACATATTTCGCAAACAAACCATCTCAAACAGCTCCCATTGAGCGGTGCCGTATGACTGCTGAAATCTCAACCATAGTGTAAACACCCGTATGGGGAGCTTCAGGCAGTGGAGGCCACGCTTCACTTGTGTTAAATGTTGATTTACGCATTCACTCAAAAATGACTAAGTGTGAAATGTGAGAACCTTTCAAGTGTATCATTAACAAGAAAATGCCTTTGAAGTGGTATGGAATGGTTTTAAAGTCAAATGTGTGTCTACAACACAATGATGTAAATATAGAAATTTTGGGTCAATGATTCAAACATTCGTGGTGGCATAGTAATGCTCTTACTTTACCTAACTACTACTTAATAATATAGAGGTTTTAGTGTGTGTGTGTTGCTAGTAAAAATTGTCAACAAAATTAAAGCGAAAAAGTAAAGGAACCCCGCAATGGAGGTGCATGGTGCTTTTCAACTTACGGCACAATCGATTGGAAAAAGTTCACTATTAAAGAACTGTAGTATCATAATGATAAATGTAATACAGTTTATTAGAATATATTATATCTACCGTCAAGGATTATACTACCAACTTTATTTGCTCAGTACATTGTTGACTAAACTTACCGATCAATCGTTAAGTTGGTAGACTGTTGTGTTTCACGAGAGTACAAACTAAATTGCAACCCAAGCTGTCATTTTAAATAATTCCGTTCGCATTCCTCGGGTAGAACATTGAATAATTAATGAAAAAATTGGAAGTGTGGTGTGGATTCCAAATATTCAGACCAATACACGCAAGTCCACGAATATCAATGCACTACCATATGCATAATCAACAGAAACCATGTACGTTCACAATCGTTGATCATCGGTCTCTTGTGCAAAACCTTTTCTTTTCTTCATCAAGACAATTTTAATGGCTATAAAACGTGACTGCTAGTCGTTGCTTCCTGGCCAATTGTTCAGACACAATTGTCGCGTTTCGAACACGTCCCAAACCACCCGAAAACCGAGGCTCTAAATCAAAGACAATGAAACATGTTCAACGGCTACAACATAATTATGTAACAAAAGGGTTGACGCAAATCATAAAAACGATACGGTGTTGTGTTTTTGTTTTAATTTTTTTGGTGTAAACAGTTATTATATGTATAAATACGGCCTCTAGGCCGTTCCTCGAAGACTAAAGCACAGTTAATATTGAGCAAAAATTAAACATACGTAAATTATCGATGCGATAAATTATATGTTATGGCTGTTTGTTTTATCTTTCATATAAGCCATGAATTGTTCATAGTGATTGGCTTACATCCTTTTCTCACAACACAGTGAAGCTGAACGCTTGATGCTGTATGACGATTCGTGCACGTCCGCAATTGAAGCTAAAAAAGCGTTTCATTTAGGAGAGGAAAAAGTCTGAGCATGTGGTCTGAACCCTAATCATATCATAATAATGAAGCAGTTGAGGTTGATGAAAATGTACGGGACATCGTTCGGGTTGAAAACCATCACGTTCCCTGTCCCTCCCATCTCCACTCCAGACTACATTTGGCGCCTTGTTTCTACCATATAATGCTTGGTTGTTGCGAATTTTTGGTGTGGCAGACAAGGCAAATTGGCAAATTGTAAAGAGCCAACAAACTTTTAGGAAAAACTTTTTGATTATAATTTTGGCAGAAATATCATTAACGTTGTATTGGTGGAAGAAATAAAAATTAATTTGGAAAAGTGCAAGTGGTATAATAATGTTCATTGAACTAGTTGGACACTAGGAAGATACGAAATTGAGTTCATTTCATTCAACCAAAAACACACCTTAATCCCGACAAGCTTTTGGTGCAGTGCGTAGTTTCATGGAAATAACCAATTGAATCGATACAGTTTGGGTAAGCACATTGTTTTGCTATGGCGCTGCACAGCGAACTGTAAGAAATCCTACGAACTGCCGAGCTGCAGACTGGCCAAAATGGATCCCTGTTGTTGGCAGTGATTCGAGATCGTGCTCAATGCTTTTGATCCCCTGGCAACTGGAACATCATGCACACGAGCGCCGATGATGTTCTCAATACTAATGAATGTTTGCTGTATATACCTGACGCATTTGCTGCGTACCCTGCATCACATCTCCAGGGGCACAACATAGTTCGGGAAAATCAACACCAGCTCAGCCAAGATGGACAACGATAGGTAGCTAAATGAGCGAATTTGACTGTTGATTGCACAAGCTTAAGCGGTCTGTAGTGTTATGAATTCATCAGCGATGATTCCAGCGCGATAGAGGTTTCGTGAGCATCAACACTTTATTAGCATGCACTTCTCACGTAGCTCACATCCGAAGGTAGACCATTGCAAATCCTTAACAATGCTAGGGAAACGCGAACAAAGACATAGGGTTTGATAGTTCAATAGTCTGATAAACAGTTTTGATAGGTTCGATCACATCAGTGTCGCCAGTAATACTAATTAAAACCAAACAATGCTCCTTTCAACTAATCTGTGAAATCTAATGATTCGTGAGCATTCGCAAGTTTGTTCTGCCTCAAAGTTGTCGATAAAAATAGAAACACATTTAAAATGAATTTAAATCATGCTCCCTCTTTGCCCGTGGTGGTACGTGCAATTGATTTATTTTTCGTTTCTCCACTTGTGTGTTACCTCGTGCAGTGTTATTAATTTGTTATGCACAAGGAACTCGCTACACACTCGTGGCCGTATTGAGGCGAAGATGACATTAGAAGAGCATGTACGCAAAACCGCTGCCTTTGCGCTCTTCGCTTGGCCACGCTCTGCTGGCTGTCATAAATTATGTTGCAGGCAATTTCGGAAGGCACTTTCTGGTAGACTGTCATAAATCAAGCCATGTTTAACTAATTTCCTGCGGTTATGCTCGCAGCCAATGCACAGTGCTGTGTGCTGCACAGCAATCTTAGAAGCAGCGGTGGTCACATCCTAATTACTATCGGCTGCAGAACCTTTGAAAGTACGGTGGTTTCGGCCTCGTTGGGGTTCCAAGATATGGAAACAAAATGATGGCCGTATGCTGCGTTTTGAATTGAAGTTATGATTCCAATTACGATTATTTATATAGCTTTTTTGAATTTTTACTATCCTTAATATGTTTAGACAATTGTTGAATATGCCGGCGTATAGCTTTCGTCATAGAGCACGTTTTATTAATACATTGTACGCAAAACAATAAAACAACGCCTCAACAGTGAAACGGTTCGACAAAGTGCTCCTGTTTTAATTTATTTTTCTTCCTACAATGTATTTTAGTTATTTTTTCTGATGAACTTCTCGTTGAAGATCTCGGTGGTATTGAGTTAACATTACGGATGATATCTGCTGCCTTGAAATGAACAATACATGGGCTTAGCAAACAATGTTTTAGAAAGGTCAACGGCAAAACTAATTTGGCAAAAGTTGGAATCTGCTTTTTGTTCTTGTTGACATTTGTTATGTTCGCGAAAGGAAAGGCGAAAATTTGCCAAAGAAAGCTATGTCCTCTTCTTGAAAATGACAGAAGTGTTTCATTTTTATTTCTATTATAATACTATATTTTGTGTTTTTGATATCTTGATATCGACCTCGGCCAAATTGATTAATGACTGTTTAACGTTGCATGTATGATAGCTACATAGGAAAACATGAATTGCTTTATCATGTTCTTTACACAACAACCGCTCACGAACGATCAAAACATTTTCTCTCCCATCAAGGCAAATTGCTTATTCATTTGGTATGACTTTTGTTGATTAAAATTTGACTGTTGAAAATTGAATTGAGAGTTGATTATTGTCGAAATGAACATTCACCCAAACAAAGTGCAAAACCACAGAAACATCAAAACAAAATAGTGCTTGGGCAGATTTTCAAAGGAAAAGATTTTGCCAAGATTACGTTTGCACAACTGCGAATTCCTTTGCCCACCATTCTAGCAAACCCATTGATTCGGATGCCACTAGTCGAGAGATATGGCTTTTAAGGTTCAATCATCGATGGGTCGATTAGTGCAAAATGATACGCCTGCAGTCCAGAAGTCTTATCGGCATCCCGGAAAGGTCTATCGAAAGCACGACTCCCCGAGAGTCCTTGAAATTCAATAGCATTGAAGTGGCAATCATTTGATTTTCGGACCGCTTATGCGTTTTGTCATGCGCTCTAAGTTTTTTTAAAGATGTCCTAAACAAGATTTCTGTAAGCTCGAACACAAATTGGTATAAGTTCACATTGCCACTATCAAACGCAATTTTGGTTTGGTTTATTTTATTCTAATAAAATGTTAATGTGCTTTGAACTTTATTATTTTCAAACCTTAAGTTACCAATACGGTTTCAAGTTTTACGATGACAATAAAACACGAATGTTGGGCACGATTTTCTTCAACGAATTACTGCTATTCAAATGTTTGAAATATTCTGATGCGCTTTCCACTAGGACCACCATGTCGTACGAATTTCAATAAGAGGGTTTTAAGAACCCTGCCGAAGCCTTCCTTCGTTTCGTGACCTGGCGATATGGTAACGCAGCATCAATGAACCAAGCACCGAAATAAGGGAGTCTTCCAGAACTTTGCTTCCTTTCAGTCACGTACGCAGCAACATCATTTCTTACATCAGAAGCAATGCCCATACCCAAAGCAGCAGCAGCGCTTTTACTCCAATTCACCACATTGAGCCGAAAAGAGGGCACACGACAAGCAGAAGTTCTGCTTTTCCCGCATAAAAGTCCCGCTTACTGTTAAGAAGTAGGAATACGGCCAACATAAGTCATGTGCACACGATTATCATTGACACGGAGTGGGTTTTAGTTTGTGCGAACATGTGTTCGAAGCGGGTTTCCGCACTAATGGAATGAAAGATGAGAAAGAAGCTTATTTGGATACAGGACAGAAAGTATAGTCACGTAAAGTTTGGCTCCCACTCAGGTAAAATAGTAGAAGATTGATGCGGGAAATCCGGTACCGACAGTGCTGACGATTCTATTGTTCTATGATTAACTAAATATCTTTCAGCTGGTTTTATCAGGATCTTGGGGCACTTCTTTCCCGTTCGGTGCGTCCGTGATCCGTCTCTCGGGAACACCGTCAATCGTCGGTCTGCGACAACTCCGGAAATCACAACACACGTTCCACTTATGGCGGTGGCTGACCCGAATCTTTCACCATAGCACGGTTCACCAGGTCCATATTTTTGATCTGGTATTTTCTTTTGAAGGCACGTATCAGAGACGGTCGACGTTAGTGCGTGATAGTGCGAAATTCTGCCATGAAAATTTCCAAAAATGTTGTAGTATGAATCTTTCGTTCAGACAGTGCAGTTGAGCATTTCATTCAAAATGTTTGTTAATTTTCAAGTTGTAGCTAACTCATTTCGGACTCAGGTTGCAGGACTCATTTTTCTTAGTATGAAAATTATCAGAAAATGAACCAACGCAAATTGATTCTTATGCTGCATTTGAGCACGATATTGAGAATGCTGTAATTGCCGCCCTCTGTTAAATGTTAAACGCTTTAAGAAATTTGAGTTAAAAGGATGTTTTCGTTAAACTAGTTTGGGTTTGAGTATAATTAAACCACCATTTTATAAAAATTGAATTAAGGAATAAGGGAAGCTTGCTTGGCTGAAATGTTTGATTATGGTATTAATACACTATTTCTCTACGTAAGCTAGGTGCAGCACATATTAAATAAAATTACTTTATAAAACGTAAACTTAATAAAGGAGAGACTATACGAGAAAAGAAGCAACATTATTTTTCGGCACTAAAGGCTTCGTTTTAAGTAGAATACTTTTCTGCTCTACTAGAAAATGCCTTTAAGGTACTTTATTGCCTTGGGGCTCACTCGTGGGATCGATCGTGGGGTGTGAAAACGTGTCTCCGACGCCGTAATGCAGTCGTGTAAAAATGTCGGAAAGCAAATGACCGCGTTTTTTTTCCCGGTAAGTTATAACGTGATAAATTTTTCTTCAGAACATTACGGACTAACAGAACGGACAAGTGCCACCGTGAGGTCTCTTAAAGCTTTTGCAATAAAAGTAAGTAAGTCATCGATCAAGTAAGGAGGATAATGAAGGGTTTCTAAACATTAAGAAACTAAACATCATTCTACCAAAGATACCTTACAGACAACATTATATTAAAACTTATTGAAAAGGGTTTGGCTTGGAAAGCGAAATGTTCATCCGTTTATCTTATCCGCTAGACATGACACATGCTTGCACGGCTTGTGCCGCTTTTCTATTTGTATTACTACCAAAGGGACTACCAAAGAAATTCGTTTTTTGCCGTTGGGATGAACCAATTATTTAAGATCATTGTCCTCAAAACTAGTTTAAAAGGATACTTTGGCTCCTACCAAGCATAAAGCTGTATGTTGCCAAGATAATAATTGAATTATAACGGTCTGTGTTGTAACAAGCTTATGGCTATTTTGGCAACAATATTGAAGCAGCAGATAGATGAACGAGGAATAAAACGAACAGTGAACGGTCGGTTTTTGGAGAAGCAGTGCTCGCGATGATAATAGCAGATGATAACAGATTCTACTAAGATAATACATAATACATAATACGATAATCTTAGAAATAAGTACTTATATTTAAAACAGTTCACAAATAGTTTACATTACTTTTGAAGAAACTAAGCAAGACTTTGGATAGATTTTGGGAAGAACGAAGCGACTGGACGGTGAACCGGAATGTCAATTTTCGCCTTGAAAATTTAAAAATATTAAAGTGTGGTTTATGGGATTTTGTCGTGAGATGAGTACCTTACCATGAGTTGCTTCCATTAGAAACTTTCTAAGGGCTTTTTTTGACTGTAGTTTATTTTTATGAAGTGATAATGGTCCAATGATAACGGTCGAAGTGTTATCATAAAATACGAAAGCACAGGAATTTGCATGCAGCAAAGTATGGTAATTAAGTAGATACTGACGAACCCACACTCTGACCTTACACAATGGTCACGCGCTCTACGTTGGGCGACAGTAAAAAATACACACAAAAAAGCAAAATGAACGCTTAAGAAGACAGACCTTAAGATACCTACGAACGAATATCATTTCTATCGCAGCTGGATCAGTTATACATCATTTTAATAATGATAACATTTGCCCCTTGGCGAGCTTCACATACTTTACACGCACTTCTGGATTCTTATTGGAGTTTTCCTGGATCGCCATAAGTTATCGGTCCCATGGTGGCCCTAACGAGAGCACATTGTATCTTGTGTCTGCACAGTACGACTAGAACACTGCTACGTTGGCTATACAGCAGCCGAAACAAACCTATTATTATGTGTTTATGCACATCGACCGCAGGATGATACGGTAAATGTTACTAAGTGTTCCTTGGCGAATAAAGGGAGAAATCGTTTGCAATAACCTGGTCCATGCTGGTGCGTCCATAATAAATGAACTAAACAGCAGAATGTGTGGCACACTGTAAATTGAGAGAAAATACTGCGTTGATAATATGTTTAGCACTCTCTTGCAATATTCGGAATGTACGAAGCGTATAGGCGAAGCTTTTAAAAAACTATCAGCGGGAGAAAGTAATACACATCGACGCGTGTGTCTTTTCCTAAGCAAACCCCCCACTAAAGCATGACGTTCCGAGTGTGTTCCCAGTGAAGGCCACGAATATGTGTTAACATGTCGTAAAACCGTGCCACATAACACCAACCAACCTTCTTCGTCCAGCTGGGGGCAATATTTTCCCAAGTGAGAAAAGGTATCCCTTCCGGGCATGCCAGAGCAGTGTTCTGTGGCAATGCTTTTTCCGCTTTTGCTGTCCCATTTTTCCTGTTTCGCTTTAGATTTTTCATCACATTGTCTCACGCTTCTGGCGAGTAGTGCTGCTGCTTGCACTGCTCCATGAGGAAAAACGCAACGAACGCAAGCAAAATTATGACAACCGACAATTTGTCAGCTGCCGTTCTGCACACGGAAAAGGATTGTCAGGCGAAAAACGGGTAACAGTGATACGTCGGTGGCTTTCTTGTCTGTTTAGTAAAACAATATTTGCAATGACAATCCGGCAGGATGTGGAATATACTCGAAAAAAGGCAATTTTCATGCATAGCGCAGCAACAACGATGAGTAGTTTGTTCGCATTGCTTTATACAACAAATACACGTTACATTGGAGGAAAATGCGGAATTCTAATTCTACCTACTAAACATGAGCGGTTAATACTTGGCTGACTAATGATTTTTCCTAATGAGTCATAGTTTTCCTACACCCAATTTTTCTTCTATCTTTTAAATTAATACGGTTAAACCATGCATAAAATAACGAGCTACCCAAACGTACATCCGAGCAAATGGAATTTGTAATTATAACTCTACTCCTTTCTAGGCGCAAAGATGGGTATGGCGCTGATACTTGCAGCTTCACAGCTTAGGGCAGTGTGGTTTTACTGAACCCAAGGAACTAATTACGTCACCTTTAAAAAAATCCAGCACCAGGGAGGAAAATGGCCCCGAGCATTCACCACCGGTCCCGGGTTCTGAGGTTAGCAAGCGATGACATGGTGGCTGTGAATTATTGCCCTCATAATAGTAAACATGTCTAGACCAGCTGAGTCAGAAGCGATAGGCCAGCACGGACGTTGGGGAAATATTTGGGACCTACATTCCTGTACGAAGTTTTACAAGTTTTACGCTACGCTTGAAGGATGTATGGCCATAAATATCATATTCGCTCCATTGCGTCTCTGATACAGTTGTATCATCTTATCAACTGTGTTATAGTAACTATTATTTTGCCCCCCACAAAGCACTAGATAGTGAAATGACAGCAGATGGTCGATACGATACCAAAAGTAGATGCTTCAAAGTGCGTTAGGAATGTGTGTGACTTCCTTTCATCGCTTTCAGCGGTGTTTGTGGGCGAATAATCTTAAAGATTTCGCCCATCAAATGAAGGGAAGTATCGGATGAAAGTTCAGCTTTAATTTCTTTGCTTTAATTACGAGCGAGCACGGTTTCAAGAACACCTTAGCGTCATTGAAGTGCAGTCTACTGTTTCGGCTCAATCCGATTCAAGGCTAAGAAGTGGTAAGAAGCATGGCACACACAACGGAGCCAAGCCATGCCATCCTTATCGTCCTTTCGTTCGGTGCGGTTAGGCGTTCCATTCCAGATTACCTGACTGTAGCCGTTTCATTTAATGACATTATGTTCTTAGTGCTGCTTACTACAAAGCATATTGAATCTGTAAAGAATCCGGGCGCGTTGGCGGCCAAGGACTAACCGCTACGGCCAGCTTGCTCATGGTGCGACAAAACTCGGAGGAATAACACACTCTGGCTCGGTATTGGGAATGGTAGCGGCGTCTATTTAGTAACCACCGAAACCTTTATAGTGATTGCTAATGCGACACCACTTGGAGTACCGCCGACGAAGGCAGTGTTCCGAAAAACGCGAAACTCTTACCCGTCAGGCATGCTATCGATTTTTTACATCTTTTTTAATCACTCATCATTTTTTAAATGCATGGTACGTAGTGCTTTGCTTAATTTAGATTTCCATGGATCGGTTTCCGTGCGGGTTTCCGTACCTAGCACATAATGGTAGGAAACTCCTCCTCGGTTAATGCATTCCAGTTCGTCTAATTTCTCTGAGTGGAATTGAAGTAAGGATCCCTTTTGCATTTTCCGCGACGCATCCACGTCCAACGCAACTAATCATTTGATAAGGAGAATTTGCATTTTTATTTGCAGATGCTAAGTACACCATTCCTTTTCTCAAATTAAGCTCGTTAAAAGCCAAGCAGCATAGATAAAAACGCACGCTGTGGGTGTGTCAGTCTTACGATACGGCTGCACTTGAATGAAAGCGTCCCACTGGTTACTGGTTTTCATTAAAATAATTTAGAATCATGATGGTACCCAATGGACGTGCTTGTACACAGCTTCTTTCAATTAAAATAAATTAAAAAATGCCTAGAGGTCATTATCGCAAGCAGCGTAAACGTAGCCGCCAGCGGTAGCGCCCGGTTTTTTGGGAACGGAAACCGGTAAGAAAACGCTTCTGCAGGTGGACACCTTCGGATATTAAATCCGAAACATCCCTAGACACTTGAAGCTTTAGCAGATGATAATGGCCTAGGTGAAAGTTGTTCATGCGCTGCTGTCCCGAAGGTGTTTCATTCGTTCACCGGCGCACTTCCATTATGCAAATGAACAACAAATGTAACTTAATAATACAAAACTTTGCTCAAATAAGCAGGTTGTGAAGTACGCCACCGAATAATCTCAATCACTGCCAATTTGTACCAAGTGGCTATTGTTTGGAAAATGAGGATATGATGATCCAGCCGCGGCAAGGCGAAAGGGATAATGTAAAGGTTTTATGCTGAGAAAGCGTAACAGTAGTTTTTAGCATAAACATGGGTGATCAAGCTCTCCTTGCTAATCAACGAGTTTCAGAGGGTACCGTGGCCTAATGGTCGGTTAAAAGCTCATGATGTAAAAGTGTAGCCTTTGTTAAAAACTCAATCTACCGTAATGATCCGTGTGTTAGTACCAGGCGCACTGTTGTGCCCCATGGCCATTGTCCATTGTCAACTTCGGTTCATGTTACGGTAAAACCCATTTTCCCATAATGTGCAGAAATTTATTGAAATGACTTAATTAATTAACATCTTTAATGATAAATGAAATATAACGCACCGTTGCGACAAAGTACGAAGAAAAGAGTTACTGTCTTAAGAGTATTAAAACAACCTTCAAACATGTTCAGTTGTTTTCAATTATTGGTTCTTGGACTGTTTGAAAGAAAACACTGCTTATTGACCGCATTATTTATTTCTTTTAGGATTACGGCACAGCAAGGTATAGTGGGGTTCGGCTCCTCTTGGTTTTAATAGTTTTTGTAGGTTTATCGAATGAGTAAATTCTAAAAAAACTGAAATGAACTTCTCATTGCTCACCAGTTCGTTGCTCACTTCACTTCACATCGTAAGAATGAGATTTTATGAGCCGTGAGCGTGAGTGAATGTGACAGTGATAAACCGTGAGAAAATGCGAATGGTTTTTCCTCACAATGTTCACTCGATTGCCATGAACCAAAACATTGCTCGAATGAACAGAATTTGCAGGTAAGCTGGAAAACGGCCAAAAAATGGTAAACATTTGGATTGTTTTTTTTTACCTCTCAATAAACAATGAAATGCGTTGTTTAAGAAAAGTCTTAGTTAAGAGTACCGAGTTTGCAAAATGTTAGTTTCGTAAACCGATGTTTCAATTGTTAATGCAAGAAGCTCAATCTATAAACACACATAACTCCAGCTTTTTCACTTACACAATCAGGTGTGGATCATCAACAGTTGATTTTAAGCATTTGGTTTGAGTGTTGTGAGAGTCTACACCTGTTGTGCTTACCATTTCACCATTTAAATATATCCATGCATTTAAGTGTTTCGTGTCGGCACGAAGCCTCTGCTGGCCACGCAACAATCGTAATCCTATAATGGAAAAATCAAATTAATTATTTCAATCCACCGGAAATCGATTAACGAATTTTGTTGGTGCTTGATGGATTAAGGAATGGTACTTTATACTTTGCTTCGATCAATTTGGAATGACCCTAACCCACAATGATATCATTTGTAAATTTTATCGTACAAAACGGCGAAAACTAAACACTGCAACTGCTGCACTGGTTTTAAAGTTAGTGAAAAACATCGTATGAATATTTTTAAAACTATATGTAATGTTTAAATGTTTCATTTGAATCACATGATTATTCAATATATGGGTAAAATGTCATTATTCTGTATCACATAAGTGTTGGTAATTTGATAAGATGGTAAAAAGAATTGTTTCAACGATTTCAAATACCCCAACTATTATATTAAATATTTGGTTGTTAAATTTAATGGTTGTGAAATGATTGCTGGGGAATTGTTTGTCGAATTATTATACGATTTACGTTTTATCTAGCTTTTCTACTAGTACCCACTATTTCACGCCTTCAGAACCAGCTCGCTATATTTGCCACCACCGGCAACGCCACCAGCCTCTTCGTCGTTTGGTCGTTAGGACGCTCCAACCCATACCATTTCGTTTATGTTCTCCAGGGAGTGTCGATGGAGTGTTTCGATTCGATTACAATTCGATTATCCAACGTTCTGACGACGTCATGTTTGCTGTGAAAAACACCCATTACGAAGCAACGACAAACGACATAGTTATGAAATCAGCATCTTAGACGCGATAAGAAAACATGATTATCGCGATAGAAGAACACTTATCGCCGAACTATCTATCGAGTATTACCGGAACTAATGGCCCGGCTAGCAGGGATCGTTTTTTTATACCGTACGCTTACTTCCGTCCGTGCAAATGACAAAAAGTATAGGAAGCTGATTCGAGTTCGTAGTATAGTAAGTTACCTGTGTTTGGTTATTTTTGAAGTTTATTTGAAAAAAACAGTTTTTTTCGGACCATTCATAACACATTGTTTTGTTGAGAATCAATCTCAAAATAGAAACATGGACGCATATGCAACAAGGTATGTGATGTTAACACATCGTAACTTAATAACGTTCCGCACCTTACCACCCACCAATATACACGCGGAATGTAAACTAAGTACTGGAAATGAATAAATTATCACCTATAATCGAATCGGTAATCGAACCGGATAATCAACCTCGTAGTCTATTGTTGGGTTCATTTAACAAAGCTAGCAGGATGAATAATTCAAGGCTCGTCGATTTGTAATTGGCTATTTCCGTATTAAAGCTATGTCTCACTGCGGTGTAGAAAGAGCATTCAAGTCGAATTTTGCAGAAATCGTTTGCCACTTGTTCAAACTCTTTGTTAAATTGTTGGAAATATAAAATAAATACTGTGCGTCTTACAACATGAGTCTTATATAGAAGGAAAATACATGCACGTCGGCAATTTTCACATCCCAAATGCTCGTATGTATGCTCTTGAACTGAACCAGCATCGCGAAAGTCAATAATGTGAACAGACCTTATATCCTTATATGCTGAAGTTGAAAGTCGTATGTTCTGAGCATAGTTTTTGGGCATTTCCACATTCGCTGCCAATCGGGACGAAACCCGCCTCGGTTCTTTAAATCTGCTTTTTTCGGTAAACATAGACATCGAATTATGCATACGTCTCCACAATTGGTATCGACGATGGCGATGTTGATCCTAAAATATCGTCCTGTCACGTACCTTGATCCCTGCGTATGAAGCCGTTGTGGGAGAAAAAACACGAAAGACAGATTTTGAATGTCGGTTTTCCGTTATCAGGCCGTTATCTATTGCCTACAGCACTTATCTTAAATTGAGTTTGCACTACAGCATGAGGACGCCCTGGCATCATGCGTCATGCATGAACTTGACGGTGTCACAAAAAGATTTCCTGACATGAATTTCGGATTAAAATGAGACACACGCAGCCAAGGATACACGCTTCGGCGGCCGTTTTGAGCGTAGCTTCGGCTTACGGTCTGTGGCAAACATACGAGTATGAGACTGGTTCTTCGGCGGCCAGGACGGTAGCATGGTTTGAATAATAAAGAACATGGAACAAAACTGAAAGAATATTAGGACCCGATTGGCACTATCCGGCACCCAACGTTTTTAAACACGTTCGGAAACATTTAAAATGTTAATATGCCACTAACATTTCACATTCCACTCTCAAATCTTTTTTGCAAATATTTTCAACATAAGTTCTTACTTTACAGGAAAACACCTTTTGCTATTGCACTATTTGCAATCTGCTTTGGAAAGGTTTTTTGCTCCGTCGCCGTCGCAAAACGTCTGCCATGACAAATGAACTTCGATAATGATTGTACTTCAACCGTAAAAACCATATTGAACAGACGGTAATGCTGAAAAAGAAATTCGTAGACTACGAACGGTGTCGGATGAAATTCCTGTTCGACATTTTCTCTCCTCCATGGATCAGTGTATGGAGACAGCATTTATCTTCGTTCGCTCCTCACCTATACGGTTGACCGCAAAATGCAACCTCTACTGCTCTAGGCCAAGGTCGACAGTGATTCATGCTTTTTTGTCTTGCGAAGAAATTTGAACCAAGAAGCTAAAGAATGCGGACATAGACGTATGATGATACGAGATCCTTTACATGGCGACTTTTGTGGATCGTTCTAATTTTTGATCGGAAAACTGTTTAAACAATAACATTTTTTGCTCGAGATCATACCAATCTTTTGCCCATTTGTCTCATTTTCTTTTATTAAATTGGGCCAATGTTGACATACTTCTGCGATATTAACACTCTTTGAAATCCCTGCAATCCACTCCAATATCCGATTAAGTCAACTTCTCCACGTAGCAGAAATTCATCTGTAGCAAGGCGACATCCTTTCAGCTTTGGGTCTATCAATCACTCAATTTTGCTATGACTTCCAAAAATGTCTACCATCCATGTAAGCCTGATACCATCCTTTCCTTTCCATTAACTTTCAACTAAGTCCCATCAATCAACCAACTTCTGCCAACTTTCTCTAGGTTTACCGCATGCATAAACGTACACACAGGTGTTCGGAGAGTTCATGACACTTCAAAAAACCGAACATAAACAATAGATACGGGCATTGAAGTGCTTTTCGCACAAGAAAATTTGTATTGAATTCAGTGTGATATCGGTTAAATAAAATTTCTCGGCACTCGTCAACTTGTACCAATGTGAGCGCAACGTCTCCATCTTGTATCCGTAGCTTCCCTAAGGGTAGAAGGCAATTCAAATGAACTTTTCTATAGCATTGCTCAACTTCCTGTAACTTTTTTCAAAAGAAAACTTTTGCTTTGAAATAATCACCGGGCTGTTAAATAATCCATTAAGTAAATTAACCCTTTCTTACGTTGCGTTTTCTGCAGCAATCTATCGTAAGGCATTGTGAATCGTTTTTTATGCACTTTAAAATTTCACGCTGCACAACTTCTAGCTCTGTTCTCATAAGTTATGTCTTCAGCCGGTAATGTTTAACAATAAATTCTCCGCTGAGAACGAATGTTTCCAACATGTATGCGCCAACATCTGTACTGAAGTGGATACATTATTTAGAAAAATTACGTATGAGTTTCTCCGGCACCATATCTTTTCGGTACCTGGCGGAGCAATGCAATGCAGCTTTGGTCTCGGTTCTTATGCAAATAGGAGAAAAATCAATTTTGAGTATAATGGTTGCTATACCCCAAGCAGAAACTATCTGGATCCGATGGAACTAATGTTCGTGTAACTTTTGGAGTGACTGTAGCAGATTGAACAATTTTCTTTAGTTCGTGCAGCATAAAAGTTGTGGATATATATTTTTATATACTTTCGCGATTACGCTTGATATAAATTTTACTTGCTTCATCCTTCAGTAGGGATGATGTTGCTTCCGCGTCATTAAACTACGGTCAACTGGCTCTAATTGGCTCTATTGCATCCATCCTAATGGCATCAGTTTTATTGACGCACATCGGCACATGATGCATTGAAATGGATCTCTCCGTCTAAATTAGATGCCACCACTAGAAATTATCCGCTTACAAAATGGCACAACCGTGTCTGTTAAAAATTTCATTCGGTTTCACGTCAATCCGCCCGTCAGTTAAGTTGTTACGTTCATCGAAAAGTCGACTACCGGAAACGCGAAAATCCGGTTCTGAAATATCATCCACTTCATACCGTGAATACTCAATTGGTGCCGTGGTTTGTTGAATAAGCTTGTGAAATTGATAGACGGTGAGTAAGTTAATTACTATCAGTGTTCACTTGAGTGTGGTCGATACACCCACAAATTGAACTTGAAAAAGGTTCGTATTGACTGATTGTACTTTCGGATATGGCTATGATTCAAACCACATGTTCCGAACCTATTTGCAAAAAACAGCATTTGTTCGAGCAAAAAGCGATATGCTGTTTTATTGAAAAAAGATACACTTATTATCAAAAAAACCATCCCGTTATGTAACAGATTGGGCAAATATCAACCAGCAAGCGCGCCTTGTGCACTGGCTGGCTGTAAGCTGCGTGAAAACGAAGCATATTGAACATTCATATCTACATTTATGCAAATAGGTCAAATATCGTACACAAGGCACGTTTTCAGCGCCAGTGTCTTATGATTCATACTTGAATTGATTTGACCATGCACAGCGGCTCACCATTTTTTTTGAACAACTTCAGCCGAAAAAGTCAGAATTTTATTGGAATTCATATCCTGAGTTGATTGGTAAGTGCTCAATCGGTAGCACTGTCCCTATATTGCTCTGGTTTAGTACCACCTGGTCGTTAGAGCAGATTGATTGTTTTCCCAATTTATGATTGTACCCAGGTGCAACGCGAATTACACTTTACTGCCAAATGAAGCAGGTGTTCAATACGATGGTGGCCCCATTGATGGTAGGGCAATTTTCAATCTTCCTGTGGCCAGGCATTAGACAACACACATAGATCTCTTAAGATATCTTAAGTAGTGCTTTTATTTATTACACACTAGTTTTCGTCAAGATATTTTGCAAGGTCTATTCTACTGTTCAAAGGCTCTTTATGTTTGCATGTTGTATGAACATGATCTAAACTTAATATAGAATGGAACAGGTAATGTTTCTTTTATTTGTTTGCTTTTCTTTCGAATATTTTTAGTTTGATTTTGCTATTTCGGTAGCGTTGTGTCTATACTGAACAAACTAAATCTAATTGGCTATCTTGTTCAAGCTTTAAGAACGTTTTATTATGCAATTCATTAAGTTCTTGCGAAGATAGTTCGCAGTTACATTTATGTGTGTATTACTAAGTCTAAGTTTCTAAAATGTATTATAATGATATTATATTGCTTCCTCAACATTGGTTTTTTGGTGTTTTTTTTCATTTCGAGGTTTGACGTTAAGCCTGTAAGCCAATTACCGATTTGTGGGTGTCGGATTTACATCCGACAGGAGGATTCAAAAATACTTTTCTTCTCTACTTTGATTTTCAAGAACCTGCTCAACGGACTTTTCGAATCGTAATGTTTGTTTAAATGAAAATCCAATCACAAATCCAGAAGGTGCTTGTTAACTATAATTGGGTTTGGTTATATTGCCTAACTATACAAATCGCTTACCGATCTGCTTACGAATTCCTACAATGTTTTATGAGCTGATCATTTTAAGACTACTGGAATACTCAATGCCGTCTGAATTCAAAGCACCTTCTAGACTTTTGTGTGTATTAAAACAACAGAGCAGACCCAAGACCAAAGCAACAACAAAGCCTTTAGAGTTAAATCGGCTTTTCGTACGCTTCACTAAATGAATAAATAATCTGAGCATAAACGAGGGAAGGCGCCCAATAAGGTGCTGAAATTGGGCCTATATCCGGACTACGGGTGATCAGCTCAAGCTTTTACGACGAGGACAAACACCGAAACACCGACTTGCTGACCGTTGCAATTTAACCATTTAACCTTTTTCTTGCATTTCGCTGCTCCACGTTTCATACTGGAAGAACGATAGAAAGGACGACAAAATGCTAATCAATATTTGAATACTAAATACAAAAAGAACCAAACACTTTCCTTATCGATCTGGAAGTATGCATTTAAGCAATATAAAATTTATCCCAGTTGTTGAATTGCACAGTTATTACGGGTTCCGTTGCAACATCATTCCGGATTACTCGACATTGTGAGCCTGTCGAATGAAGAAATGGGCCTCTGTTCAATCGGCATGCATTTGCATAACATTAATATTGTATAAATAAATACTAGGTCCGAATTAGCATCTTGACGTCCAATATTGGCTGTATGTCAACAAGCCATTTTCATAATAATAAATGCACAATGCTTTTAATAAGATTCTCGTTGGTGCTAATTGACTCTAACATTGTTCTCTAAGTTTATCATACCCTCGATTCGCCGGATTAAATTAGCACTCCCGAAACGACGTAGTTATAGTTTTGTATGGTCATATGATGATATTTAACGCCAGAACGCTATTAACGTTTTTATTTCATACTTTTTATTTTTATATTTATTTCTGTTTTTGAAACAAACAGTATAACAATTACATTGTCAAATACGTTACACATGCTGCAATAATGAGCTGAATAAGCACAAAGTTTTTCACTGCGGCGATGTACACCATTTAACGTTGTTAATCAATTATCGCCCAATGCGGATGATTTATTTAATCAAATATACCTCAGCCCATTTGCAGGTCTTCCATGGGGTTCGGATAGCGAAATAATAACCGTTCTATCGCAATGATATTCGATTCAATGAATGCATGTCTTTGCAGGCACGGATAAAAATGCACATAGGACAAATTAATTGCTCGTGTCCACTGAAACGAAATGCACAAATTCAACGATTCAATTGAACTTGGCAATACACAATACTGACGATAAATCATTGAAGATAATGAGTAGCGGCAAATTAATGACAAATAGATTACTGAGCGGAAAAGGAACTTGCGTTGGATCCAGGACAACCGGGCCATTTGTCCATCTTAACCGTTGTGATGTTCTCTGCGGAGCAGAAATTTTCGTAAAACTTTGTACCGTAAGCGCAAGCGATCAAAAATGTGTTCGGTAATCGCTAATCTAAAAAATTCTGAAACAAATTTGCTTTCCTTCTTTGAATTATTCAAATAATTTTTCGTGCTCGTCGAACCGAATTTGGCAGCACTGCTCATGTGCAGGTTTGAAGCGGAACATATAAACGGCCCGTACTTCGAATGACAGTTGCGAATTTACCGCCAGTTGCCGGCCAAACAAACAAATGCAGCATGCGTAGAGCGCTCACTTTCGGTTAGTTCGCTTTATTGATAAGTTTTAAGCGTGTTTTGTGCCAACTTAACAGTTAAAATGGAAACAAACGTTGCATCGAATCTCCCGTGGGTGGAAAAATACCGACCAGCTACTCTAAACGATCTAATTTCGCACGAAGAAATCATCAGCACAAGTAAGCATAACATTGAACTGCACCTGCTGGTTGCCGTTATTTACTTGCTTCTTCAACAGTCAACAAGTTCATCAAGGAAGAGCAATTGCCGCACTTGTTATTCTACGGACCTCCGGGAACTGGAAAGACCAGCACTATTTTGGCGTGTGCCCGGCAGCTGTACAAGCCACAGTCCTTTGGGTCGATGGTGCTCGAGCTGAACGCATCAGATGACCGTGGTATCAACATCGTTCGCGGTCAAATTCTCGATTTTGCCTCCACCAGAACTATCTTCAAAGGCGGCTACAAGCTGATAATTCTCGATGAAGCCGATGCAATGACGAATGATGCTCAGAATGCGCTCAGGCGAATTATTGAAAAGTACACGGAAAATGTGCGATTTTGCATCATTTGTAACTATCTGAGCAAAATCATTCCGGCAATACAGTCGCGCTGCACTCGCTTCCGATTTGCTCCGCTGTCGCTCGAGCAGATTCTTCCCCGATTGGAGCACGTGATTGAAGCTGAAGGGTAAGTAGGTCGGTTTCGATAAGTCACAGTAAAATAAGCTGAAATTGTGTTCCATTCACAGCATTCAAGTGAGCGAGGATGGCAAAAAGGCACTCATTACGCTCGCCGGGGGCGACATGCGGAAGGTGCTGAATGTTCTTCAAAGCACCTGGATGGCGTACAAGAACGTGACGGAAGTTAACGTTTACAACTGTGTCGGACATCCTTTAAAGCAGGATATACACGACATTATAGACTGGTTGCTTAATGAAGAATCGTTTAAAATTTGCTACGACAGTATGCTACCGTTCCTCCAATTGTCTTGTAATCTGAGTACCACGGCATTAAGCGTCTTTCTCTGTTTCAGAAATTCAACATCTCAAAACCCAAAAAGGGCTTGCCCTGGAGGACATACTAACCGAAATTCATTTGGTTATCAATCGACTGGAAATACCGCCACGTGTTTTGTCTCAGCTCGTCATTACGTTGGCATCAATTGAAGAACGATTAGCAGACGGATGTGTGGAGAAACCTCAAATAGCTGCACTTATTTCTGCATTCAGTAAAGTTAGAGATTTGGTAGTTTAGTAAAAATCTGCATTTCTCTGGATTAAAAAAAATCAATTTTCACAAAAATAATACAAACATAATTTTTAAATTTACACCCGGGTTTTTTTAAACGAAAAAAATGATCTTTCATATGTGTATGTTTAACATTAATGCTTTTCACTACTTTTGTATTCTCCAATTATACAGATACAGATACAGTCGTTTTGATTTTCTGATACTATACTTCCATATTTCGCATACTTTTGAATCAATTTATACTCTGAACCGTCAATGAAAAATGCACAGTATTTATTTTAAATTTTATTAATACTGTCAAAATTATACAGTTCTTTGATTGTACTTTGATTTCAACTAAGGTTTAACAACTGGGATAAAATGACGTGTCAAGTTAATTTGTCCCGTTTGTCTGCTACATAAAAACTTAACAGTTTATTCAAAGGGTACATTTAAAATTGAATACCCTTCACTTACCGTTAAATCGAAAATCGTTTGATAGACAGAGTTAGAACGTAGTAATTGCTAAAACACAAGGTATGTGGTTTGTTGCAGTGATAGCTAATCGGACCTCTCCATCTAAACGTGGATTATAAACTACTGGTCACAAAAACCGTTTCTATGTTTCTTCTGGGGCATCAATACCCGCCAAATAGCACAAGATCCCAAAAGAGTTATGAAAATTCTCCAGCGTTCTAGGGTGGACTATCAGAAAAAAATGAACGTTAATCACCCGAAAGCTGCAAAAAAGTATTTTTTAATGTTGAACCGGGCTCAATATTGATACAGAAAAGTCAAAGCCAATGCTTTTGATGTCATTTTAACCTTTTATCGAAAATATGAAGGAAAACTTTCGGGGTACACCTTCCGAGTTGCTGACGAAGAAGTATGGCCAACAAGAGAAGTCAAAATGATTGGCCCAAACGCGTTGCAAAAAATTAATCATTTTCGAGCTCCAATAAAAGCAATATTAAAACGCCATTAAAGCATTAATCGAGCTGTTCGATTACAGGGGCATGCTGAGTGATGTTATCAATTGAAAAAAGCATTGAGGTACACAAAATACTGAGAAAAGGTCCCCGAAGAATCGTCCGCACGAACCTTTTACCAATTTAGAGGGACCGGGAAGAAAATCTCTCGCTAAGAGTGGAAATATTCGACCTAAAAATATGGTTAGCTATGAGCGCGTATCGCTCGAAACAAAAAATCGACCGTGTCAAGGGATCGCTCCGAACATCAGCCAAGAGGTATCGGAAAGTGGACACTCAGCATGAACCGCACCCGAAGAGTAATATCTTACGGTCAGACTGTCAATAGCTGCTTCATGATGAAATGTAATTATAATCCAAGGATGATTTGCCCATTTGAGGACCTTTTTATTGACCCTCAGACACTGTGAGACACTTATTTATAGAACTACGGTTAGAAACACACTCAGAGTGCACAATCATTTGGGTTCTAGCAAAGCGGTAAGTTGGTAAAACACATTTTATCCAAAAATCTGTATCAAAAACAATGGCGAGACACAAATATTATACAATTGATTTCGTCCTAAAATGTGGGTAAGGATTGTCTATGAAAACAAAACTACCAGAAAAAACATAATTAAAAATCTTCATATAGGAGTAATGGCGTATCTACGGCTGGTTAGTAGTTTGAATTTCACTGAAAGTGAACTAATTAGAAGTTACTGCTACTTCGTATGCCCAGCCCTAAAAGCTTTTTAAAAATAGGCCCTCTGCCGCTCGTTGCCTCTTTATAAGCCCAGTTGCAAAGTTCTTGTCCCTTACACCATTTGTGACCAGTGCCAAGGCTTAATGATTTATGAGTTTCGAAGAAAAATCTAAAAGCCACGAAATATATGTTCCTCTTCACCATAACAGCAAACATAAACGTATCTTATGTTCTCTCCCTAGTGATAGTCTGTTGAAAACTATTTAGGTAGCACAGTCGAAGTGTGATAAATGAGATTTTCAGCCATAGCTTAAACTGTTCGTTGATGAAATAATGTACAATAAACACAATACACTCTTTAATTAACACATCAGGTTCTTCCTTATGTAAAGCTGCACAAAATGAAGCAACGTAAAAGGAACCAACCTTTCGGTAGCATGTTCTACTTTTGCACTCTATTCACAATTTGTTCTTGACGAAATGCGTCAGAAACAAAATTTTACTCGTCATGCACCACCCGGTTGAACATGGTGAAAGTTCTGCCAAGGTATCGCAGCCGTGCAGAACACCGTGAAACGCAGATCGTTTCTTAATTCGTGCAAAATATGTTATGCATAAAGTTCTGTCGGCTGCTAAAAACAGCCGTTTCCTTTTCAACTCAAGTTACAATTTCTATTTTTCGATGCAAACATGAACATCTTGCATATTTCCGACAAAGAAAATGATACTTCCTGACGCATGTAGCGATTCAGAAGAAAAGGCCAAGTGTGTAAAGTGAGTAACGTGAATAGTTACAAACAAGTTTTAGATATGGTTATTTTTTCAACCTAACATACACCACTTGATGTTTGTCCTTTCCGTGGAAGTATTTAAAATAATATGATCCGTTAAGCCTATAAATAGCATACGGGACTACAATAAATGTCCGATGAACCTTAGTTGTATCCGATTTAACCCTAATAACATTAAATAGAACCACATTGGTAGCCCATACCCTTATCTGTCATGGTCATGAAAAACGAAAGATGCTTAATGTACATTTGGCAAACGTTCAAATCGAAATAAACCTTAGCAAACGGATATAAGGTCTGAATAGGGCAATGAAACAGAAAGTAATTTTACCCTTATCAGATATTTTAGGTCTGAAGAATGCGCTGTGTTCGATACCACAACAATCAAAGATAAGGGGTTTCTAACCCGAGTCCTTCGCACGTTTGGCGGTGTGTTAAAAAGTATCTCATGCAAATTGGATCAACCTTTTTCGAATCGAGAAACCATCGAAATTTAAGCGCAGTACATGATTAAGTTTTCAATTGAATCGAGAAGCAGGGGATTTTTATCTAAAAGCTATAAATACTACAAATCATTTATGGTAGCGCACTGTGCTAGTACTAAGCTGTGCCATGCCAATGCCAACTGACCCATAGGTTTCAATTAGCTACAATTTCAACAATCGCCAATATCTCTAATGTCATGATAATGGTACTAGGCTGGACGCTACGCATACAGATGAAAAAGCATAAAACAGAATCGCCAGTTCTGCGCCCGAAAACTTTCTCACACCAATTAGGACAAATAATTTCGTCACTTAACAACTTCGGCGACCATTGGTCTGGATGTCCCACTTTCGGGCAGCTGTGATGATTTACTCACGACTTTGGCCATTAATAGGCTCACTTGCAGACGAGTTTTCGCAGACGAATCACGATTCCGGACAGTAGCTGGCTGTCACAAAAATAGGGCAATTTGAACATACGTTCGTAATCGAAAAGTTAACGAAAAGTGTTTACTTTTTGCCGTGAAAATTATAATCAGAAAATCAATTAAAAATTCTTACTAAAACACTGGTGTAAATGAATAGTGAAAAACGCCAGCAAATAATATTTCATTGATCAAATGAATTGAGCAATAAACAATATGAAGCAAATACAAAATAGAGCATGTAAAATTCTTCGAAACGACATCGTTTGGAGCTATTCCGTCTCATCGCTGCCGGGGCTGTGCTGGCATGTCTGTCTTCTAAACTGATCTGATAAGCTGATCCTTCCGTTTTGTAATTCGATAACATTTCGTTTCAAGTTTCCCGAATCATTTCCCCGAATCGTTTGGGAAGAGTTTGGAATATTCTTTATGTTTCCGTGCCAATCCCTCCTTTTCATTTTTTTCTTCTAATCCTCCCTTTGCTTCAAATTTTGCACTGTAATGAAAATCTGGTCTATTCCTTTCCCACGTTCCACAACAATCACGATACGCGCCTAGGCGTGCAAAGCTTTATTCAATACCTCGGCCCAACTTTTATACGGACCTCGAAAAGGGAGACATAATTTACATTAGTGCCTCTATGGAAAAGCACTATGTGCCTCCGATGCTTTTGTTTTAGCTGATCGCGCTGTGTGTGCATGGGAAATGTTGTACATTCCTCGATTGGCTTGATTTTACGTGAGTTACACAGTTCCGTTGGTTTTATCATCCCAACCTTAAACGTATGATTTTTGTATTTAACAAATGCGTAAGATTTTCACTGGGAGCGTCACACATTTTCTTTTAATTGAAAAGGTTTGAAAAGGTTTGAACTATATTTTTACCTTTTCGTTGTCAAGGGAATTGACAAAGAAACCTACGATCTAACAATTTATCTGATTAGTAACAATTATCTAATATTCTAATTACTTTATGCTAAAATTAATTTAACCTTAACCTTGAACCTTACTAAACTATTTCAAGCTACTCTTACTATAAAAAAATCATTCTGCATTACGTTGCGATGAATTCGCTTCCAGTATTCCCCTACAGAATATCCTGTCGGGATCGAAGTAATCATTGCCCCTAGCATTTCCTTTTGGTTTACCAGTGAACGAGAAGCGTTCATCAGGATGTTTGCCAGAGAAGTTCATCAGGATACTGAACAAAATGAACGTTCGAAGGAATCAGGATTTTAGGAAGCATCAAACGCAACTGAATTCCTCGACTTCAGTTTCTTCTGAACGTCCGCCGCGGGTGCTACATTGTGCTAGCGTCTTCCTGACAACGTGTCGTGTGTTTCGTGCACTCATTGGAATAAACTCCGTGAATCCGGGAGACCACACGCAAATTGGATACAACGCGCCAGGATAATAAAGTAACGGATTACGTCGAAGACGGTGTGTGAAACGGTGGACCAACTGCCGTTCTGTTGGAGCACGCTGTTAAGTGAAGTGATTTTGAAATTTCGAAGAGTTTTTGAAGGTTTTTTTTATAATTTGTGAGTGATGAATTGTTTCTTCGGCAAGAATCGATGGAAGCTGGTGTGCGATATTTTACGTGGCAAAATGATCAGATACCGATTGTGATTGCTCAACAATAACGTTCAAGTGCGGAGTGTCGGGAAAAGGAGACGCACTTTTGTTAACAACGGTGCGCTTGAAGTGGTTTGTGATTTTTGTATCTTTTCCCGTTAATGTGTCAAATGAATCGATGAATGGCTCGATGTCTTCCGTAAAAGAACGAACTCAAATAATTGCTGCTATTCACCAGAAAACTTACCGGCTACCTAACGGACTAATTTAAAACAGTCTTGCGTTTTTGGTGAGTGAATTTTTCCTTGTTATTATATTTTCCATCTTTTCCGTTATATTGTCAATTAATTGGCCTCTTAAAGGTAGGCTGTATCCTATCATTGGAGACGAAAAAATAACATGAAAGTCAACATCGGTTTTCTTATATTAGGCAACAAAGCGTGCTCTCACTGGGACATGCAAACACTAAAAACGAACGAATGGCACACTAAAGTTCAACGAAAAAGTAATCAAACTCGACATGGATCATAATTCACCTAATTTATCATTGGCTGACTTCCTTTTGTTTTTCGTTACCCGTTTCCGCCCCAGTGAAGAACAATTTAGTTTACCCCCTTCATTTGGCTGCTGAACGAAAGTCACAGTTTCGGGGCAATATATTTCAAACGCCGATTCATGGTTGAATAGCAGTGAAAGCGAAATAAAATTGAACTCCAGATAATGCTGTAAATGTGAACGTTCAAATAGGTCAATATTGGTTGTGGGCCGAATGGGAGGCCAAAAAAAGGAGAAGAAGATTAAGTAAAACAATAAATAAAACGATATCGTTATGCGGAAACGAAGCAAAATCAATTAAGCAATGAACATTTATAAGCCTCCAGTGATCCAGTCACCAGCAGCGGCGGTACTCTTGAAGGCTACATGAATCATTTGCCGATTGCGCTGCTTCTGCCCGCCGCTGGTTCAGCAATAATTACCCAGATTGCTTCACGATTACATAAATCTTTTATGAAAAACTGTATGGAAAAAACAGTGATACATTGGCAGTGGTGTCAGGCTCAAGCGCCAGTGAGTCAGCGTCTCCCGGTTCGAACAAATGTAAATCAATCCGCAGGCCCCGAAGCAATAATATATGATCTCCCGACTCGGCACACACTTAGCGATAATGTCGCTGACTGCATGCTGGATATTTTTCACGGGCTGTCCACGTGTGCTTATGCGATTCCGTGCGCTCCGATACACTTTGCGCTTCTTCTAGCGTTCCATAACCATAAATCATATTCCATTTTAGAATTCATCTGTATACACCGGGTGATTTATGGATGGCTGTGCCGGAGTAAAAAAATGTGAATTTAAATTCGCATTCGGTCGTGACCGACACTTGCCAACACCTACGGAAAGCGTACGAGGCACCCGGCTATGTGTGTATGTATTGGATATGCTTTTTTCCGGATCCGGCTTTTTCATGCTTTTGTCACCCTTCACCGAGACCGTGCGGACCACAGGTCCCCGGGGGATGACCCTCATTTGTTGCACATTATGGAGCACGAGCATTGGAATGTCGGAGGCGACAAAAACAGCAAACAACAACTCAAAGTATAAAAAAAATTTACGAAGACACTGCGCTATTAGTGACAAATGTTCTTTTTACACAACCATTCATTTGTTGCCTGCCCCAAGGAATGCGACCACGACACGGTCAATCTTCTGCTGTCTTTCAAACTTGAGGTTTTTTTTGTAAAGGTCAAATGTTAAAAGTCCTCCGTTTCCGGTACTTCTCCGGTGCGACAGACAAAGACGAACGGGAAATGTATTTAAGTAAACGAGCAGATACGATACGAATGATTTGTTCACTGTAAAAAATTAAGAATGTAAAATGTTAATCTCCAATCGTAAGAAATTGTAAACATTTTGTAAAACCGCAGGTAGACCTTACAAAGTTTAGATGTCATGAACACGGATCGTAACTGTAGCAGTGGAAACAAAAAGTACGGCCCAGTTTTTCACCTCGGAACTGTCACAATCACCTTGATCCGTTGTAAGTAACATTCACCGAAAATTCCATCTCTCTTCAGGCATTCGAATCAATCTTGTCTCTTGTCGTAGAGCCACACACTTTCGTGGTAAAACACTCCATTTCGCAGCAGCATTACTTCGGGAGCTTGGGTTCGCGATTGGCAGCTCGGTTCTGAATGTACCTTGCTCTTGGCGCCGCTAAATAAATCTAATAGCCCGGGAAAGGAGCAAACAAACGGCTTTTCGCTGCCGGAGCCGCCGCCGCAGCTTGTCGTTGAATGTGTTTTTAAATTGCCCACTCTCGAGCTACGTTCGCTCCCCCGTGTATCCTTCGACACTCAAGCCGTGACTGCCGGAAACGAACGCGGGAAGGGAGTGTAGCATCTTCGCGATATTCTGTAGCCGTTTGGGTCGTAAATTTTGCCAGGCTGTCGCACTCTTACGGCGGGCCCACGGGCTTCGGTTTCAGATAATTGAATTTTTGGTCACTGACGTGAAATACAATCTTTGCTGATAATAATGGTGACGTATATCAAGTAAATAAATACATTAACGCCTCCTGCGGGAAAGTGCAAAGGTCGACAATTTTGCAGAAGGAAGAGCAAATGTTTCCCTTCTGCAGGCTATTAAGAAATAATTCGGTTCATTTTTAAGGCTTTAAATTATGGCCAGCAAGGCACTGACCTGTGCAGGGCCCCGTGTTTCATTTTGCAGAACCAAGCTGCTACTTTATTTTTACGCTCAACCATGCTTTTGGGACTACGGTATTGTGCGGCTTTTACAAGCTCCAAGAATTGCTTTTCAATCATTTTAAACAGTTCAAGATAATATATTTGTTTGCAAAGTTCTACATTCGCTTCCACGGCCCAGTGTTGTAAAATTCGGCAAAAGTCAAACACGTGCATGCATAAGCAAAAGCAAATATTGAACATTCCCACGGGAGGATGTGCGACTTTCACTTGTGCGCCCATCACATCGGGGACAACTGTGTATTGTTTTCATTTCCGACAGGGATAAAAAAGGCAACCAACATCCCAATCAGCCAGCCCCATTCGTATCAACCAACATCAACTGCCAAACAGTGCCAACGGCGGAGGACTCAGCTCCGATTGGCAACACTTGCCAACAGTATGCTTGCTGTACGTGAAGATTTGAATTTTAATTTTTAATCCCGTCCTTTTTTCGACTGCTCGCCGTGGGATGAAACTCCCGTTGGGAGATATGCCCGAGGACACAGCGTTACATTGTACTATTGTTAGCTTGTTGGCCGTTCGCTTGGACAACTCTTGAACTTCCGGTAGAATAGCCAAATTGTAATCGAAAGCTCGTTGTAACGCAAGCTACACCCATTTTTGGCACGATTTCCACTGACTGTGGCACTACAGTTTTGCAGGGAAAAAGTTACACCACAAAGGTAGGAAAAAAGTACGTGTTTCGTTCTCGTAGGTGCTCGGGTGGCATAATTACGTGCTCTACTTTGTTGCCGTCCACTTAAGCAACGGTTGAGTTACTTTTGCCCATCGAGATACTCGCCGTGCAAGCCAAGTCATGTATATTCAATATTCATTATGTTAACTCCATCAATAGTAAGAGAAAAACACATTTTTATTCAATTAAAACACTCCGAAGTGTGCGAACATATATCAATCAAGGTTATAATTGTATGGAAGCGTATGGAAATGGGTGCAATAACACTCGCGCAATTATTCACCGTGGGCCCCGACGGCGCTCGTTTTGCGCATAACAAACCTCGCGGTTATTCAATTGTATGCTTCGGTTGTGACAGTTGTTAATTATTTTTTTCGCTTCATATTTATACAGCCCACATTAAATGCTGCGTGACGCTTACTTTATTTAATTACGGCATCTTTTGGCCGGCCGCAAACTGAAACCTGCCCCTCGGTTCCGTGAAGGCTTAAAACGTGCATATTTTAATCACTTAAAAACAACCCATGTTTCCTGCCATTAATCAAGGGTTGGAAAATCCCCATAGTATCCGTGACACCGAGTTAGTGCTGGCCCAGCGCGTGTACCATTATAACCTTGTGAAAAACCTGATTGAAATGTTGTTTTCATTTCATTATGCAAAGTTGTGAATCCCATTACAATCCACGCAGGCTGTGTGAATTGTGTGTTTCGTTAATTTATTGTAGTCAACAATTGACGGTACTTTAAAGGTGTCGTTCATGAGGCCAACGTGTGTAGCAGAAGAAAGATAAAACTCGTAAAATTTAATTTTATTGAAGCTTTTGAAGCATTAAAAGCATTTGTTTTGTTTTCTACCATTCGACAGTTTGTGTTATTTTTTTAAATTCTCTTTTCTTTTAACTTAATGTTTCATTTGATGGAAAACGGGAGCAACACTCGCACGATTCCTTCGGTGTATCATCAAACTCCAAGTTTTGTGTTGTCGAGTTGTGTTTTTATGTTAAAGTGACGTTTTAGTAATCGTTTTGTAATTCCATTTATTCATTAAACCATAATACCTAGTCCACAGCCTAACTAATAATAGTGAAGCTGGCAAAATCAAAATGAACAAATTCGAAAGATGGCGCATTTTTTTATATTATATTTAGCAGTTAGCATAAGGAAATTGTAGAAATATTTATATCATTTAACAGGGCATGTATTTCATAGTATGTAAAATATGCATAGTATTTAAATGAGATGGTTTTGGGTACATATTTAAAGTGCAGTTGGAAGCCATGTTTGCATACTGATTTATTGGAAATGGATGGTTCCCTTTAATCGAGCCATAAGGGCTGCCAGATTAATCACTATCTTGGAAGTAGTGTTCCAAGAAGTCCTTCTAGTACGTAGATAGCACTCCGATTCTTGCACCATTCCAATATTACGATGAGAACCGTTTTTGAAACCTCTAAACGAATCAACGTAATATAAATAGATCGCAAATTGCATAGTTCAACGAAAACGGCCATCAATGTCAATGAAGAAAACTGTCATCGCTCTGAGATAGGACAAAGTGATTAGTTTCCGGTTCGATTCGTTGCAAATTTTGAAGAAAATCCCCTCATTAAATCGCGGCATCCTTCGGGCGGCATTGCTCACCGCTAACGGGGAAGATCCTGTAACGGGCGCATATTTTTGATGTATTTGGTTTGGCGCGGCGCATCGCAGCGCGTTGGCCCCAGCCCGCGGTCGGCACTATCGAGGTATCGCACTTTCATTGCCCATTTCACATCGGAATAAATTGGCGTGGCGTTTCGAGCGGCGGGTTCCGGAGTCGGAGCCGGAACCGGATCGCGGAACCTAGTCGCTGGGAGTCGGAAGATCTGCTCATCGCGACATGATGTTTGAAATTTATTATTCATAAGTCTATTTCCGTAAATTGGACTCCGTTCGCCAAAAGTCGGTGCCGGACCCATGTTCCGGTGCAGCGCCAGCCGGGCCAGCACCAGCGAAGAGTTGCACTATTTGCATAAAATGCAATCATCTCGAAAGCATCGCGCTGCCGGCAAGATCCGAGGCGGAACCGAAATTTGTGCAACGGCCGCGAGGCACTCCCGAGGTGTGTGGCCTTCGAAGCGGCAGGACCATCGACACCCGCCAGGTACCGGGCCGGGCCCCGGGCTGTGCCCCGGGTGGACCAAAATCACCGAAGTAATGCATGATTCTGAGGTTGTCTAAATTTCTAAAATTTCTCCACTCCGTACCCAATAGACCGTGCACGGGTCCCGGGATGCACATTTATATGCGCCGCGCTGACGAACGGTTCGGTGCGCCAATGGCCGGCCGGCGCCCGGAACACACTATGCAAATCGGTTCCCCGGTCTGGGATTTCCCACTTTCCGCCCCCCAGAGCGGGCGATGTCAAATAAACGCGCACCCACCAACCGCCCAAGACGCCACCCGCCGTGTCGGCCCCGGCCCCCGGAAGGGCTGCGCGAAGACTGGCGCCAAAGATTTTGATTTGCATAACATCGGATTTCACTTATGCCCTGGTTTGCGCCACGACTGCCCCGTTCTCGAGCCTCCCGTGGACATGACTCCAGTTGGCCGACGGGACTAGCCCCACGCCTGGGGACCCACTCACTGCTGGCCAGCGATTCGACGAGAGAGACTCACTGAACGCGCGCTCCGTGTATCGAGCAGAGGGCCCATAAGTAGTCGCCAGTGGGCTTGAATATTTATCGGCTCAGGCCCCTTATTGCTCTTGCCCTCTCTCGCTCGCTCGGTCTCGATTGGGTAGTTGAGACCACCAGAACCTAGGCAGGGCCCTCTCGGGCTGGGGACCCGGGGACCTTTGGGACCGCTGCGTCAGATGAGATTCGGCAGATGAAACTGAAAGCGCTCGCTTGACGGAACAAAACTGTCTGACCGGTGGTCCCGACCGGTTTGACGTTGACGACGGTTGCCACTGACCCGAACCCGGGTGGCATAAAATATGCAATCAACACGCATGTTTGTCCCTCGGCCGGGCGTTGTAGGGCGCCGCAAAACCGCACAGAGTAGAGTACACGTGCACCGCAATAACCGAACGCTTTGCCGAGCAAATTACTCACGCGCTCCGGCCCCGCCCGGTGCATAATCAACACGGTAATTGTTTATTAGGGCCACCACCCGGCGGCGGAGTTTGATTGAAACACTAGAAAAAGCGGCAAAAGCGGCATCAAATAGAAAACCATAAAATCACAAACCGTCACGTAACCGGGTGTGCGGTGCGGTTTAGTGACCCGTTTCCACCGGCACCGAGAGACGCCGAAAACGAACCGCAACGGTTCCACTCTGGCGTTGAACGCTTCAACAGCTTTGCCGTGATTAACTGGGATGGAAGTGAGCCGAAGGGCAGCAAAAAAAAAACACATAAAACATAAACCATCTTCAAACGCAACATTCGCCAGGCTAATTGTATTAAATTCCGCGTCTTGCGCTGGCGAAAGCGCTTCTCTATTATTTGCGATGTGCTAGAGTAACGAAAACCTCTTACTTTCTTCGAGGATTGTCAGTCTCGGTCTCAGCGCCCACCCGTCTCCCTCGCCCCCGGGGCAAAGTGTCCTCCGGAGCGGTGGGAATTTAAGGTTAAATTGGGATTGGAATGTTGCCCCTTTTCGAATCCGGAGTGCACGTGGCGAGCACAACGGCCCACTGGGGCCAGCTCGGGCTGGCTTCTGCGAAAAGCGACAAAAGGAAACCAAATCAAATCAAAAAGGATTCTTCAAAATAAAACAAAATACATCGTCCTGGGCTGTCGGGCAGCGAGGGTGCCTGGGTTTGAGCGGGGGGGGGGGGGGCCCGAGTGTCACGATGTCGTACGGCTCAAAAGCTCAAAAGTACCAGAGGCATTGAAGTAACGAGACCGAACGACGAGACCGGCGAGCATAAATAAAACAACAACAGTCGAGAGCCTTCCCCGGAACAATGGCCGCTGGCCAGTGGGAGTAGATTGGTACCGACCGACCCAGGCATGTAATTTTCCTTCAACCAGTTCCAGTTTGTTGCGAAAGTTTCGAACGAAAAGCGTCCGCCTGGCGCCGCTATATATCGTGAAATTGGATACCCTGTGTTGGTCTATCCTATTTAGAAAAGGATACTTTACATTTCTGCCACGGAGTGAAAGAAGCGAAAAAGAGATGCTCGAAAAGCATAAATCGCAAACTG
This sequence comes from Anopheles bellator, assembly GCF_943735745.2. NCBI lineage: Eukaryota > Metazoa > Arthropoda > Insecta > Diptera > Culicidae > Anopheles > Anopheles bellator. The sequence continues at coordinate 59,292,874 of NC_071286.1, forward strand.
CAGTGTCAAAATGATAGTGTTTGGCTGTGAAACAGGTTAGAAAACCTTTTAGCAAACCTTGGCGGAAAAATGGGAATCCATCATGCTTTCAGTGGCCGTCGTGGCCGCTGGTCAGCGCGGTGGAGTGCTTTACTACCTCGTCAGTGCCCGCTATCATCAGCTTAAATTAAGCCGCGCCTCTTCCTTCTTTCCGTAGGCTTCCCGCTGACGCTGACCGGAAAGTTCGCTCGCCCAGACAACTGCAGCATGAGCAGCACTTTGGGCTATTGGAGCTCGTAGGCCGGCAGCGGGGTCCGGTGATCCTGACGCAGCAGCAGCATTGCCGGCGGCATCGAGCAGTGCTTCCGGAGCATGGCACAGCGCCCGGTCATCGTTCGCCGTTTGTGACCATTGCCTCGCGGCGATGCGAGCCTGATCCTCGCATCCTTTCCAGCGACGACGGCCATACGCCTGCTTCGGCCACTGCGCGCGATCCGACACTGCGCCGGCACTCGAGGAAGCAGGAAGCCCGTCACGCACACTGCGGAACCCGCGCACGGACGCACGGACGCACGCACGCACGCACACTCCAGTTAGCACTCAGCAGCAGCACCGCGACCGATGTGTGGCCAAACGTGACGTATGGCTATGTACTACTATGCTAGCAAGCTATCAGCAGTCGCATGCGGAACTCGCTGCCGGCAGGGATTAGCGCGCCGCCAGCGCTCGAATCGCGCCCACCGACAGCAGCCGGGCCAGCCGGGTGGCGGCTCAGGCGGCTCAGGTGGGGCCGGTGGTGGCAGCGGCTCAGGCGGAGGCTCCGGCAGCAAGAAGGACGACGATGAAGACTCCGACGATAATAGCAAAGATAAAAAGGTAATTGCGATCCGCGCGTAAGATACCGGCCTCTACGGTGTTTTAGTGGGTTGATGGGAGAGGGGGACGAGGGGCGCGGTTCACGGGCCACCAATTGATGTGTGTGTATGTGTGTTTGTTTGGACCACAAAAGCCACCGGAGACCGGGGCCCGCTTCCGCACGTTTGGGTTTTGGTTGCGGTCTGCCTATCCGCGGCCACGTGTCGAGTAATAAGTAACGAAACTAGTAACACCCTCCCCAATCCGCCAGCCCGACGTGGGAATCTGCTACATGGATTGAACGTTGGCTACCCTGGCAGAGGTTTGCCGTGAACCAAAATGGCCTTTTTACAATTTCAAGTAGCCGGCTGGAGTAGGACAGCGTTGAGCCTCTGGGAGCTCGATAAAGAGGAACTTGAAAGTCTTTAGAATTAATTCTGATGCTTTAGAACGGCACTGTATTTTTGTTATACAGGGTTGTCAAAAATACCTGCACTTTTTCTTTTGCTTATAGAAAAAACGGTGGAATATTTTTCGTTGCTTGAACTTTTATTTGAAAGGTTAATTCATTACATTTTTTTTATGGAGAACTATTTTGGTCAAATGTTCACCACGGCTGGCTTAGCAGTAGCCCATTCGCTCGACCTAGTTTTGAATACATTTTCAACTATCTGTGCCGAAAAGTCTTGTCTCGGCAATGGCAACGTGAATTTCGGTCTTGAGATCGTCAATAGTTGCTGGTTTGTTGAAGTAACATAAATACCGATTGTGGCTGCACTGTATCGCACGTAGCGCAGTCCTGTTGAAACCAAATGCCGTCCAAGTTCTCAGCTTCAGTTTCGCCGAAGAACCAATCAGCCAAAATCCGAAACAAACAGTCACTCGTTGTGGGTGCATTGGCTTCTCTTGCACGATGAGTGGGTTTTCCGAACCACAAGACTGCTTATATTCATAGCCAGTGAGGTAGAAATGAGCTTCAATGAAATATGCTTTTGACGAATGAGTTGACGACCACTTTAGAAATAAATTTTCCATATTTTCCAATTTTCTGCAACCAAAATAGTATTTTATACATAAACTTGAAGAATCGACCTTTCAAATAAAAGCTCAAGCATCGAAAAACATTAAGCCATTTTCGTTTTATAACAAGGACGTTCGTTTTGGACGGAGGTGCCTTGGGCAATTGAATGCCACTAGAACACAAGTTCGGTAAAATCTCGAGCTCGGTGGTTTCTGGCCCACGTAGTTGGCGCGACCGGCGCTAGACTTACTGCCACAGAGTACGTTGTTTCCGGCCGCGAGAAGAGTTGTGGCCGTTTTTTGAAGCACCAAGAAGTGTGCTCCCGAAAGCGCGGCTCGTCCGGGGGGTTCATGCATACGTAAGACCCGGGCTGGCTCTGCCGCTATTCAAAGATTCATGCAGCTCACGAGCCAGTGTCAAGAGGCAGTCGCCAGATGAAAGGTTTATCTTTTCGCAGCGTCATGCAGCGCAACACTAATACGCTGCGATGCCCTCCCCTCTAGTTAGGATGCCGACGACGCCCGTCGTCTGACGGAAGCCTACCGCAGGGCCGGTCGATGTAATAAAGGCCGAGATAGGCTCGGGCGCTCGGCTTGAATTAGTAACCGTCCCAGTTGGAGCCCAGTTGGTGCCCAATGCTTGCAAGTGTTTTAAGGTGGCAATATCGAGGCAATGCTTTGCGGATGTTCCGCACTTGAACCGAACGCAATAATCAGCTCACGACGCCCGTTCACCTCTGAATTGGTCCTACGGGCAAGACCTCGGGGATTGATGAATCCTGCCGGAACCGGACGACGTCGTTAGTGGACCTTTTCCTTGTTACGTCAGAGCGCGACGTAACAGAAACAGTGCCACGAGTAGTTATCAAATATTTGGCTAAGGTTTGGTAGGTGGCAGAAATAGGTAAACGACTGAGCAGTAGGAAGAACAACTGAGAACCTAGAGCCATACCGGTATTGATATTTTTAGCACTTACGAAACTTGGTGGTAGATGGCGCAACCGACTTTACAGGTCTCTTGTAATAGTGTAATCGTTTTCGAACGAATATTGTCTAGCAAAGAAAAGGGTTGCACTACAAGTTCATTTCGCGGATATTAAGGACGATACCGGTACGTAGGACCCTCCCAAAGACCAAACAAAGCAGGATGTAGCAGTCCATCGTTCCGCGTTATTGCAACGAAATGACACGAAATGACACGGTCAGTTAGCGAAGGCGCAAAAACTCGGGGATTATCAGTTGCTGAAGGTGGACGATGCTATCGCCAGGAACCAACAGTTGATCAATTTGAACCAAACATTTTCTGGTACAACTGGGCCGAAAGGAACAATCGATACGACAGTGTGATCTTGCAAGCTCTGGTTCTGTCGTCTAGGAATCGTGATTAAAAAATGTAAAGGACTCGAACACGGCCTGCGTTCAAAAAAGCGGTCCTTTTTTGCCCGCGTTCTATGAGGGGCGACTGTTTGATGCGTTAGGACAATTAAGAAAAAAGTGCAAAAAATAGATTGATTCTTCTTCCAAACGACAGTATTAGGCACTTACGATAACATTAAGTACACCAAAGATACTTTTACCCTTGATATGGTACAGTAAAAAAAGTATTAAAAGTGGAGCGGATAATCAGGTAATTTTGCTGAGATATTATATTAGCCTATATAAAGTAAGTTGATTAAAAAAAGTTGGACAGATTCCGTTTGGTCTGATTGCAGCGCATCGTGACCGACTTTCTTCAGAATCTCTGCCACACACCTAACGTGCGCGGCGTATTTGCGCTAGATTATTAGACGCGTGCAACGCAATTTCGCACCCAAGAAGGACCTTGCACCACTCGGCGTTGCCTTGCAATTAGTTTTAATTAGGTTTCACATTCGTTAGGGCACCGTCGCACGTTGATCTAGCGTATTAATGTTGACGCCGGGGAGCCAAATTAAAAGTAAACCAAAACACCACTCCCGTAAACTGTCCATGCGTCCGAATTAAGCGTCGGGTTCTGCGCTGCGCGGATATGGGACATGGAAAGCAAGCAAGCAAAAAAAAGGCCGAACCACACAAAAAACTTTTCAATGATGAATCCGTGAAAAGACAACCTTTTTCACGTTTCTTTTTCGTTCACTCGTAGCGTGTATGTGGCGACGCTGTAGGGCTCGTTTTTGCATATTTATGCATAATGCAGGCCGCCCGCGGTTGAAAAAGGGTTGAAAACTTTTCTCATATACGTCGCGCACGTGGACTCTGGGGCCGGCGCTGGGCTCACCAATGTGGAGCATATTTTTCTTTAATTTTGCAGCTTAATTTCGTGACGGAAAACTGGCGGCCTTTTCGGGCGCCAGTAAACCAACGGGGCTGGTATGCATAATTTGAGCCGGGGGGTCGTGTCTGGTATTGGTAGCTGTCCGGTAGCTATTGGTAGCAATTTATTCAAATGACACAACCGGGCGGAATGTGATGAGGTGGTTTCCGTTTCATAATTTCCAATGAATATTGAATATGGTGGATTAGTTTCCAGGATGTTTTATTCACACAACAGCTTTGCAGCGGAACAGAGTGAACCACGGTGAACCGCTTCAATGCTGTCGACAGTATTAAAATGTGGCAATAGTTCGTCTTTTTCGCTTCTTTTTCCATCTTTAATTTAAACTAGTCCGCTTGAACAATGAAATCAAACGCCTCAAAATCTGGCTATGGGATACACAAAATTGCAACTCGTATTGGATAATTTACCGAAACCTTCTCTTTGCTTTCCATTTCACAGACCCTATCCAGTTTCTTCTGCGAGTCCACAAATGATACGATTGTGGTATCGGTAAAGTCGTCCGAGCAGCCGGAAGTGTATTGCGAAAGTATGCCACCCCTTGCGGTAAGTTCCGGAAACGGAAGAAAAATAGCACGAGCACCGCCGCGAGCGAAACGGTCTTTCATTGTGTTCACGCTCCGAGGAAGCTCTTTTTACACGGAATTCTTTCCCGCCGGCGGCATTGTGGTGTGGTGCCAAATTTTAATCATAAACTCACACCCATCCGACCGTTGGCCGCCTGACAACAATCAACTGTCACCGAAGGTGCCTTGGGGTTCAGCCGTCGGAACGGTCGGGTTGGTCGGATGATTTTCGATTCCATCCACACTCGAAGCCATAAATAAACTTCGAAAGAACATCACTTTTCCCACACAATCCAAGGCGGAAATGCCTAGCCCAATGGAGGAAAGGCGAAACGGCGGTGGCATCCGCCACCTTTGCTGCCTTTCAAATGGAACGTATAACCATGTCCCTTTGTGAGATATTCCACAAAACGAGCTTCCGAGAACCGTTTTCATCATGTCAGTCTCTTGGCTAAATAACCGGAGCGATGTTGACGATCTGACATTCATACCATTGACGGATGGCAAAATGGAAAGTCCTAAAACTTTTAATGAAAGGCCAATCATTTCTTTTTGAATCCACGATCGGGGATCGTAAAATGAAATGAAATAAAATTGTAAAATAAATGGATCCGAATAGAGTAATCCAGCCTGCGCAAAGACCCTGGTTATGTTTACGTGCAATTGTCCTCGGAGTCAGCAGAAGCTATCAAAACACTAGAACCGGTAAGAGTACTAGCGCCGGTAGTGATAAACGCTGTCAAGTGTTTAATTTGTGGAGCCGCAAAGAGAATCTCGCTTAAACATTATTGTGTTTAATCATTTACTGTCTTATGTCAAATTAGTTTGAATAACTAAAGCAGATGGTTCCAAACCAAATTAAATGACTTCCTTCCAACAATAGAAACAATCCCACCCCGTAATGCACACAATCCGATGTGCCGTTTGGCAAAGTGGAACGGCTTTGAAGTGATCATGATTATCCGGTTGACAGGCTGGGCTGGACTGGACGCATGGCCAACGGGCCCGTGACCATTTCCAGCTAACTAATTTCGGGAGTTTGCAGAGGACTTTTTCTCCCGCCTCGACTCGGCGGACCGTCCCGTTAGCGTCAGCCTTCAAAGTCACCGCCCATCATAATTCCTGGCACTCCGACTCGGAACGTATTTTTCAACGAAAGCACCCACATCCAGCACACCACTGAGGGAGGCTTTATCAAAAGCAAATCCGAGTATGAAACTTTTCCCATTATGGTTCAATCTAAACAGCACACCGTCCCATCAGCCATAGCCCCAGCTTTACCGATGGGGCGGCAACCGGTGGTGCTACCATAAGCCCGGGATACGGGAAAACTACGATGAAATATCAGCATTATCACTCATCTGAAGTTAATACCTAAAACCTACAGTGCCACCCAGCAGCGGGCAGTGTTCACACTTCTACGAATTCCCTGGCTGGCCCTACGTGCCCACCACAAGACCACCCCGTGAAGGGGGGCGAGAAAATAGGATTTTCCCAATTAATATCTACTATTCCGGTATTCTGCTTTGCTACGCACACCGCTCCGCACCAGCAAAAACCAATATCATGTTCCGATATTGTGCGACGACGGCCTTGGCGTATGGGTACGTCAGACTGTATCCGAAATCCAATTTCCCGAAGTTGTCAGCAGTTTTTGTCAATACTTTTGGCAGCGCCCGTCGGCACCCGCGGTCAAATTCCCTGTCTCCCTGGCAGGGAAGAAAGCCGGCATTTCTAAGATTTATACGATGGCCAGGCCAGCCAGCACCAGCAGCAGCAGAGGAGGAAGTAAAACAGAGGCTGACGGAGCAACCAGTACTAGACCACAGATTCTTTTTTTTTGTTTGCCGTCTGTCTCGCGGTGACACTGGATCGCCGGGGGCGCATGAATAAAGAATGTGGCGGTTGGTTACATTCTTTGCGAGTAACCGGGGCAAGCCGCCGTGATCCTGCCGTGGCCGTGTGGCTTACCGACAGCTACTCCTGATACTCTTTCATCGGAACACACAGCCGACAGTCGACGTGGCGCGCACAGTGATCAGGAGCAAATCTGGTTTGTGGTTTTTGCCTCTGTTTCACCACTTCCGGTGAAACGTCCTTTAATATTTTGCCAATCGGAAAACGATTGACCGGATGTGGTGGCACGTCCGGAACGGGACGGATGCCAGTGAGCATGACGTACCAAAACAAATAACGACTTGTAGCTCAATCAACTATTGCTTACATCTAAGTTAACGCTAACAATGGAGCCGCCGCGCCCACCGAGTATGTTTCAATTGCTCTGCGATATTTAAGATTAATAGTCAATATTTGATGAGCTTTCGAATTGTTTTCATTATATACTGTGGTGCTGTTCCCGAGCGGTCCGTGCACGTTTCTTGGTTGTTCGACCCGCCCCGTGTCTTGTGTTGCAAGTCAGCCATATTTGTGCTGTGCGAATACATGTTGATTTAAGTGCGAGCAACATAGGAATCGGAACACAACACACAAAGCCGCAGCCCTGGCCGGTAGTAACACTGCCGGTAGTTTGGGTCGAACTCGTAAATCAAATCCATGATTGATGACACATGAATGAAACATTCAACCGAAAATAACTTTGTAACACGAGTCCTTCCGCCTTTCCGCCGGAAGATTACACACTTCAATCTACTGCTGGGCGGCTGCAACCGCCGCAGCAACACGAGACCGATGATGACTCTGTCATTTGTTAAAACCTTCGACCCAAGTGGCGCTGCGCAAAGCGTACGGCCCTCTTGGCGGTCACAATAAACCTCCCGCATCGCACGGGGCACCATGCGCCTCCATCGCTCGTCAGACGGATCGACGGGCTCCGGTCGCCTGCGGCGCTCTGCTGGTACGGAACGTTACGCGGGGCCGCACTTTCTTCCGCACCATTATCGGAACATTTGAATTTGATGACCAAAGCATAACTCTCCACCCCGGAACGTACTTCGAATGAGCTCGCCTGTCAGCGGGAGGGCTGTCTGGCTGTACGGCTTACACGAAGTAAGTGCCTCCCGCGTCCTATGAACGATCGCCCGTCCAAACCATACCATTCCAGGCCCGCCAGAGGACACGGAAACTGGGCAACGGAAAAGAAACGCTCGAAATCCTGTTGCGATCTGCTACTCATTGACGTAGGCAACATGCGCTTATAGCTGTCATGAAATCAATTTGAAAGACGTAATTCGCAACCCGGATGGGGTGCCACCAGAGACTGCCAATGCCTGCCATAGCCGAACGCTGGGGAGCAGAATCGATCGGGGAACGATCTGACAGAAATTGAAATCGATTCCGATTGCGTTCCGTGAGTCGTTGTCGGTGGAAAAGCGCTTCCACGAGCGAAATTATTTCCGACTACAACACAACTCCGAACTCTCGTCTACTCCAGCGAAACCAGCGTCAGAGGATTTTATTTCCGCCACCATTAGCGGCCTGTGCGCCGGGGAACATTTTCCGTGGCGCCAATGGGCGACGACAATGGGTCGACGACGGGCGATGTAATTAAATTTGTCCCATCCTCCGCTTACTTTCGCTCCGCCCGTCCGTCTGGAGCGATGTTTTGATGGCCCGTCCTCGCCACCCGATGTCGACTCCGCCCTAGGCGGGTAGGGGCTCGTATTGGAAAATGAGAAAAGTAAAAGGTCAGTGCATGTCATTCGGATGTTCGGTCGAAGAGTCGAAATGGTGGTTTAGCAGAGTCCTCAAGTACGGTGGGTCACCTTGCGAAAGAGAGAAGGGCGGCCGTCCGTTTTGTTTGTCTGTAGTTAATGTACTAGAAATGGAGTCGCGTAAGTTTTCCGGTTCGTTGGTAAACGTTACCGTTCCAGCTTCGCTTCCATCAGCGCCCCACCGTAGAGCGGTTTTATTGATTTTACGTGCTCAAAAACTGAAACCAACCGTCGGCATCCCATCAAAGAGGAGGTTACTGAAGTTTATTGCGCCACCACCACCACCGGCGCCGTTTGCCATGCATTACTTTATCTCTGGAAATTAGAGCACGCTATGCGGGAAATAAATAACGCAATTTAACTCGAAAATGGGGGCACTAATAAGCGGAACGGTTATTTCACTGGCCCCTTAATGGGACGCCCATTTACGGGGGACGGGCAGCAGACTGGGCCACGGTCTGGGTCCGAGTTTGCTTTCACTTTAAGCTCGTAGCGTAACCGGCAGCCAGATATGGATGACCATTTTGCAACAGTCAATAACCCAAGGGCCATCGCTGCTATTAATGCATGAGTTGCTTGAAGTCTTATCATTAGTAGGAACATTCATTTTTACGAACACATACACGGTGAACCAGAATATTCGTATCCCTCGGGGGTCCAGTTTTTGGACGGTACTCTTCTGCAACGCATATATCGATCGCGTCAAGTCCCTCATGGTTACTCTGTCAAGAACATTCTTTAAGCAAAGCCCAACCCCGAATTGTGAGTTTGACTGTGCGATACTAATGAGCGAACCGAGCCCCTTCGCGTTGAGAACGTTGAGTCAGCATAAAAACGGTTGCAGCAGTTAACGTGTTTGAGGAAAGTTTTTTGAAAGCTTTAAACTTGATTACCCCCACTGGCGCACTGCACAGTTCTTTAGAATCTTTTTTACGAATGCTGGGCCAAATTTTTGAGTATTTTTGCTCACGTCCTACTTAACGTTTAATAGTAGTCTTCTGAACTAGAAGCTTGAATCAAGGCGCGGCTTCAATCGCGGACAATTGATAATTAAGTGATGATGCACACAGAGTGTTCAAATAGACCGATTGGGTCGCTCAGACGTCTGATGGCAGCCCGCGTAAACCACAATTGTATACTTTCTAACCAACACAACCTGTTGGGATAAGTGGGTGACCAAACCACAGAGCTCGTGTCCTACCGTTCATGTCCTAAAATCGATATTCGAAGTTAATTGTTAATTTTTGCATAGAAGAAATTTTGGATCATTTAGAAACATTCTGAATTAAACAATTCGACGTAGACTAACATAGAACAACGAGGAATGGCAACAGTGACAACAATAATGAAGAGAATGTAGGTTTATAACTTAAAAATCGGACTGTTAAAAAGATGACTCTATCGCGGCGATTTGGACATTTTAGTTCTGCTTTTTTGGCAACAGTACATTGTTTTGACATCAGGTAAATGATTTCAGGTCAAAAAAAAATAATTTAGTTTGCAACCGATAGTTGAAAGGGTTAGGCCATATCGACTTTTGTGCCTGAAAATGACGTTTTGCGGGGATTATTATTTTTCTGCTACCTCTTGAAGAAAAATGCTACAGAATTGCATCAAATGATTGTCTGGGCTTGTTTTTGGAATATCGCAGTGATTTAAGTGGTTTAAAAATTTCAAAATTACGATTTTGACTTACCAAGGAAAGAGCGTCGAAGGACTACAAAAAAGGACTTTGTGATAGCACCAGAAAGTGGTGATGCATCACAAGCGATGCATCATCGTAAATGCTCACTCTAAGAGAGCGATTGGTCGGATATGAATTCAGTCGGAGTGATTCAGCCGGATTCCATCAAGATAGAATGTACACCCAACTTCAAAAAGATGCACTGCCCCAGAACAGTCACGTTGACGCAGTCGAACGCAACCAGAAAGTCAGTATAAGTAGCAGTAACTTGGAGTCAGTTTTTAATCGGTTTGAGCCCGTTGTTGATTCTTTGTTGTAACAGTTTATAAGTTTTAGTTAAGATAGGTAGTTAAGTTCTAGAGTACGCGACACGTTTTTTTTGTATCTAATCAATTGGTCAAATAGTAAACGACAAATGTAATATTAACAAACGTATGAATTCGTCGAAGTACGATTGTTTAGTCAATTGAACTACGCCGTTGTTTAATACAGGGTAAGCAAATTAGCGTATACTTTTTCGTTTGATTATAAAGCAAAAACGGTTGAATATTTTTCGATGCTTGAACTTTTATTTGAAAGGATGATTCTTGACATTTATGTATAAAATACAATTTTGGTTGCAAAAAATTGAGGTTGTCGAAATAGGACCAGATACAATCGAAAATGTACTCAATAATTGGTCCACTAAATGAGCTACTGCCAAGTCAGTTGTGGTGGGTATTTAACCAAAATTGTTTTACATAAAACAATTTTAAGATTCAACCTTCCAAGTAAAAGTTTAATCATTGAAAAATATACAACCGTTTTGTTTTTATAACCAAATGAAAAAGTACAACCTAATTTGTTCACCCTGTAGAATAGCAACAATATCGCAGTAAAGATAGAACATATTTTCTATTCAAACACTGTCTGGTTCTTCTAGCATTTGCGTTTAATTAACAACATTTTTATGTTACAAAGTTATAGAGAATGAGATCCTTTTATACATTTTACAAACCATTTCTTTTGCATATATATTCGTTCATTCAGTCCGTAGAGTGTGACTCGCGATCCTCGATATATTGAGTACGGGTGCAATTGTTAGCCTCATTATCAGATCACACGCTCAGTTCCGGCTGTAACCGTGGTCCGCACCAACCGAAAGAAAGCCGAAACCAATCATCGATGCCGGCGGCGTGGCGCATATCCTGTGTGTGCCTCGGCTAGCCTCAGCTCTCCCACCTGCTCAGCCAGTGATCCATAATGACCGTGTTACTATTAATATCGGTTGTGCTAAATACCACTCATGGTGCTACACTTGTGTTCAAAGGTGATTTCCCCTTTGTTTCGTTTCCGGTTGCCGGTGATGCATTTCCTCCGATCGATCCCTATCGGCTTCCGGGCAGCACGAGGGAAGCCTCGGGACGGGCGGCGTGATGTACGGTAACGGTAACATCGTGTCCGGTCCGCTGGCATCGCTAATAGATTTACTGATGCCCAGCAGCGTGGAAGAATTCGATCAGGTAAGCCATATGCGTAGGTTCCGAGGTTGTAATAAAAAAAATGACGGCTGACAGCGGATGCAGCACTGCCGCGGACACCACGGCGTACGCCGCGTAACCGTGACGAGGGTCGAAATTTAATTGCGCGTCATTTGCATCTCTCTCACTCTCTCTCTCACTCTCTCTCTGTCTGTCTGTCTGTGTTCCCCAAACCGAACAGGAGTACGTCTTTTCGTTTCTGCTGTCGGCACGCTTTTTCGTCCGTTCCTTCGAGTTGATGGGGAAATTGCTGGAATCGATACCGGACCCGGAACCGCTCGAACGGATCGTGCCCCTGCTCGGCGTGTGGACGAAGATGTTCCCGTACGACTTTCGCGATGAGCGCATGATGAATCACGTGAAACATATCGTAGCTAGGTGGGTACCGGACTGTCTGGCTGGCTGGCCTGCCATGGAGCGCGGTCTGTTCGTGATTTGATGATTGATAATTCCCATCACTCACGGCACGGCGATTGGAACGCATCATCATCATCATCACGGCCACCACCAATAAGGCCGTCCGTGTGCTGCTCATCGGGCGTCCGGCGTGCAGCGTGAAACGAAATTACGTGATTTTGATGTATGTTTTTCATTCCTGCTTTCCGGGGGTTCGGCTCAACTTCTAATTAACTGCCCGGTGCTCGGTGCAGATGTGCGGATACCGACCTAGCCAGTGTGGTGTCCCAACTACTGTGTGCCTTGTTAGCTCGACTTACGCAGCTCGAAAACCACGAGGAAGAACTCAAAAGCTATCAATCAACCGTAGACAATAAGGTAAGCCCTCCCGTAGGTCCAGTGGTCCGGTCAGCTGACGGATCTATCATCGATCATTGGTTGCTCTCACCGCGCAGACTGAATCCATCACCTGGCCGAAAACGGCCGCCCAGTTGGCGCAGCTCCTGTGCCGCATTGAACGGAAGCTGGCCAAGCACGTCGGCCCGGAGGAGTTCGTGCAGTGCAGCCCCAACCTGCTGAAGGACCCGAACCGTGAGGACTTTCCGACTCCCGTGGCGGCCCAAAGCAGTTCCACCGGAAGCGCTCCCGGTGGGACCTCGCTCGACAGCAAGAAAACGTGCAATCTGGAGAGCTACCTGGAGTGGTCGGCCCGGTTGCGGTTGCTGGTTGCTAATGAAATTTTAAAGGTACTTACCCCTAACCGAGCGTTACGCTGCGTGACTAGCGTTACAAACGTCGTCTGTTTTGTTCCCTCACGTAGTGCCAAAACATTCAGGATCGCAACAAACAGTTTGAGCTGTGGAGTGGTGCCGCCCAGTACTGTCTCTTGGTCGGCAACTACAACAGCGCCACGGCCATCCTGGAATCGTTTGACCTGCCTCCGGTGGCTCGGCTGCAAGTAACGGTGAGCATATCATGATTTGGCCTACCATACGTGACATGACAGACAAAGAGACAATCAAAAAGCGAAGGAGATGACAGAAAAGGGTAGTGCCAAGATTGGAGCTTCCACTGGAGGCACATTGTGACACTGATCTCTTATTAGAATTTGAGGGTCGCCCACATACAAGCCACAGATGCCTCTGTCCTCTGCACTCTGAAAGGGTGTTGCTAGCTGACATGGGTTGTAGGGTTCGAGAGGATTTAGCCTAAGTCTGTATTCTTTTAATGGTTGATCCTGTCGTGTCCCAGTCATTTGTACCTTCGCCAGTTTGCCAGAATGTAGCCATGTCCGCAGTAAATAGATGTGTCGAAATGCTTTGATAGAGTCATTGTACATAATAATTTCAGCGTTTTGTATTTGGTATTTTTCTCAACCTGCCGACGACAAACAACGAACACTTATTGTAATTGCAGTAAACATGTAGTTATCATTCTGAGCACGTCGGCAGTCGGTTAGCACTCGGTTTTAATGGACAGAAATATTAAAACTGTATTAGAGGAACGCTTTTAATAAAGAGGTAAAGATATTAACAAGATTACCATTAAAACCTCATTACAAAGGGTTAAATACGGTATATTAAGGCTAACAATGAGCTATGTTGTTCTCTTACTCTCTGCTTATTTTTTGCTTGTGAAAATATCAGGCATTTATAAGTGGCTATAGACGATCCACTAAACTACGATCAATTAACCTAATAATGTAATAATAGTGTATGAGAAACTTTTGAAAGTGACTCCATTCAACTGCGCGGCAGAAAGAAAATCACGTTCGCTCTGTTCGCAATAATAATTGAATTCTTTGAATCCGGGCCCCTAGCGCCAGTCGGATTGCACAGTCAGAGAGTGAAAACCGAGAATCGAGGCGAATAAATGCATAATCTTTAACTCGATCCCTAATGAAGCCCGCCGGTGATTAAGCTCCGTTACCGTTAAGCGTAAGACTGAATGAAATTTAACCTCACACTCAATTGGGAAAGAATCGTCCCCAGGAAAGAAAGTGCGCGGCCGGCGCTCGAGCGGGAAGAAAAGCGTGGAGTAAAAATTAATTAAGCGCAAAGTGGAGAGAACGAACGGCGGAATACTGCAGTGTGCGGAGTGAAAAAGTGAAAGCGAATGGCAAAAAACCAGACCGGGTTCCCGGTACGAGTGCGGGAAAACAGAAAATCCAACCTCACAATACGGTCGTACCATAATTTACAATCGATTGCAAAAAGCACTCAACTGTCCCGATGATTGCGGCGCGTACAAAGTGCAGCCCCAAGGATGCATTTCGTTCGACCACCACGCGGGCCTCGCAGTGAGAGAGCACGCGGCACTCAGCGAACCGCGCCGAGCTGAAAAGATATTGTGAACTGCTTCACTGCACCACACTCGGGCTTATCCATCGACGGTACATTTCCTGGTTTCTGGTTCCGTTCCGTTTCTCTTTTTTTTTATTTCGCCTCGGTGTAGGTTCCATCCTCTTCGAGCGTTACGGATACGGAACCGAGCGAAAACAATCGACCGAACCGAATGAAAAAGTGAATCAACAAGATTGCATTTCTGCACTCACCGCTCACGGGCCAGATGGGTGTTTCTTGCAATCGCAAAACAGTTGTCGTACTTTTTGCTACCCCTTTTTTGGCCTTCTTCAAAAATCCCAAAAGCAATTCCGATCGCGATGGCGAATAAGTGGAGCGGAGCAAGTGGCTGGTGCCCGTGTTCCGGTGCTCCCAAGGTGGCATTGTGCCCTGGCAATTTGTTACCTTCCCGAAAAACTTCAAAGCAATAATGGAGCAATGGGCAGGACCGGTAAGCGCTAGAGTGATTCGAAAACTGGATTTAAAAAAAAGGACGAAACCAAATAGTCGAATGTAAATTGTTACATACAAGATTTATGGTGCCTCGTAAACACCTTGGCTGGAATCCTTCCACCTGGTGACCAAACAAAGTATCTGGGTGTTCTACCCGTTAAAGTTGTAGTAATACGAAAAGTTCATTCGGAACTTTACTTCATTTTACGCAGTTCGAGGGTTGGAACAAAAGGTCTCGGAATTACAAACAATTGCACACGTGAAGGTGCTAAAGATTGGCCACAGTTTTGTTTCGTTAGTGTAGATTTAGTTTTGAATCGGAATAGTAAAGCTTTAGAGATATCCTTTTTGTAGTTTCCAAATTACAGGGTTGGAAATTTACAGAGTTTCATTAAATCTGTCAACATAAGTGTCAAATTTTTAGTTGAATGTCATTTTAGAAAATTAATCGTTTCATAACCGAGCAACGCGTTAAAATTATTAAAACTCACTTCAAAAACGAGGATAAGAAAACGACAATTTTTCCAGCAAAGTTTTCTTCGACGACGATGGCCATTTTTTACTTGGCGGTTATGTTCCGGGTCCATACCCTTAATAAACTTCGAATGTTATTAATCCTCTTTTTCAACTAGCGAAAAATGGCCCAAATGAAAACGTTTTCCATTCTGTTCATTTGAACAAGCTATTGTAAGCTGTGGAAATAGTGCTTGTTAAGTTTTGTATAAAATTCTATTAAAACTCTTTGAACGATACAAAATTGACAACAACTACGCAAGGAGAGCCAATTTAACTTGCAAATAGCGATGGACGTCCACGCACTCTCAGCGCCATGTATTGAAAAATGACCATTTCAACCCGTTACTCGAAACACTGATTGCGTTTCAGGTTCTTTT
The DNA here is from genome assembly GCF_943735745.2 of Anopheles bellator. Lineage (NCBI taxonomy): Eukaryota > Metazoa > Arthropoda > Insecta > Diptera > Culicidae > Anopheles > Anopheles bellator. The sequence continues at coordinate 59,308,567 of NC_071286.1, forward strand.
CCACGGGTCTTCCCCGCCAACAACGAAAAGCATCGACGGCCACACCGACCCGGGGCAGTGTTTTATGTCAATGGGGACACTTAAACTGTCCACCACACTCAGATGGGCGTTGAAAACGGCACCCGCACAACAAAAAAGCTCACGGCCACTTGCAGCCGGATATGCGAGAGCCTGACGCTTGGCGAGCTTCCGACTACTTTGCCGTGGCGTGGCAGTGGAGAACCGGATCTCGAACTCTCGATCAACCGAAAGTGCGCCCTTACGCGGGCCCATCACGGGGTTGACAAGTTTCAATTATCCGGAACAAATTAGTTTCATTTTACTTCGTCACTTAGCCCGCGTAGCGGCGTCGGCGATGGCCGCTGCCGGAAGTTTCGCTTTTCACCGGGGCAGCCTTCCCGCTAATGTACCGGATCTGTTTTTCTTTCCACTCACTCTTTGGTCTCGCTCTCTCTCTCTCTCTGTCTGTCTCTTTTCTATTTTCTGCCGATGGACTGTGCCGAAGTAGTGGAGCAAACTGTCAACGACTACGAGCCAGCAGCTGGACTGCATGCAGCGGCACGCCGAGGGCTGTGGTAATCTTTGGAGCAAACAAACGGAACAGCAGCAGCAGCAGCAGCCATCCGGTGGGATCGACAGGCGGCGTAGTGCTCTGAAAGCACCCAGCAGCAGCAGCGGCTTCCCGAAGCCGTCCACCGGTTCGGTGTCGAAGTCCGGCTCCAACTCCAACGAATGGGTAGTGATTCCGGTCTTTGTCGATATTATTAAACTAGCCCTGAAGGCGCGGGAGGACTGCTGCGTTAGGTGAGCGGAAGAAAGTTGACCCGAAGGAGATGCCAATTGAAATGGTAGCCAAAAAAAGAAACACGGAAGAGACCCCATGCAAATTGCCTCTAAAGCCCCGGTATCAGTTGCAATGATGCAAAAGAGTAATGCCTACCGGATGTGACTTTAACGGTGAGCCCGTAAAACTTTATGGCTAATTCGTCCTTTCCTTTGTGTGCTTTTCCCGGTTCTCATTTTGTCCTTTCGGCACATCCCTTCCTTCGCTTGGCTGCCGCACTGGTCGCAACACGGCTCCCTAGGCTGCCGAATGGTCACATAAATATGAAGGCGTTCGATCGGTTGGCGGCCATCGTCGGGGCGTTCACGAGGCACATGAATCAGGTCAACCAGACGCTACCGGATGTCGGCGAGTACGCGATACTGTGCCAATTTATGCAGAGCTGTAAACTTCTCAACGAAACAGGTAAGCCTCTCCGCAACCCTTAGAGTGCGTTTGTTTGTTCTCGTGTTCCGTGCCATGGAGGCCACCGTTCGCCGTTGTTAGCCGTACGAGGATCTAAGGTACGTGCTTTTGGTCACGTCGTCAATTGAATCTGTCATTCGTCAATCAATTTGAGAACCCTTGACCATACCGCCGTGCGAGCACATCGTTGCGTTCCGGTCACCACTTTAGAAGCTTTCTAGTGGCTTCCGGAACCGAGACATGCGCTAGGACTCCAGCGCTGCTTACCTTTGGTGCATCAGCGAACGTTTCAGAGCGATGTTTGGCTTAGGAAGCGAATAAAAAATGATCCCGAAATGTTGCATCAGACTTGTGAAGGGGATTTGTGTAGCACAAGAAAAAATCCATTAAAACTATAAAACACACCTACACCTTAGATGTTGATAAGTTCCCGAAAATATCAACAATACTTAAATATCTAACAAATGAACAAACGACCAGGCGTCTCCATCGAGTAATGCCTTCACGAGCAATAACCTTGGCTCTGCATCGATGATTAAATTTTGCCATGCCCTTAATCATTTCGTAATGTTAATCAACAACAAAATCATTAAACATGGTACAGAACGTTTTATGTTAAGTAAAAAATTAAATTGGACCGGCAACCAGGCGCCTCCATCGACAATTTGAATCGATCGCCAAACGATCATTAGCCTTTCATCGTCGGTAAATATTAAAAAGCACCAAGTCCTATCAGCGGTTGGCCAAGTATTGGCCGTACCAAAAGTAATTCGATGTCTGCAAAACGATGCGGAATTATCATAATTTTATTTTTGCTTGCTGTTTAAACGCTCCGAAATGAATCGTTCGATTGAATTCCGAATCGCTTAAACTCGTTTTTCGTTTTGTTGTTCAAACCGCTATCAATTATGGTTCACCGAGCGCTCTTACCCGGTGCAATCTATATGCAACACACTTACGGTATACTTCACTACGCAAGCACGACGAATTAACAAAACCCCCCCAATCTTGCTTCTGTCGGTTTGGCAAATAAAATAAAAACCCTGAAAGTGCACCAATTTCGGCTCCCGCGCGCGATAGGAAATGGATTGGAAAAGTGAACGTTTAGTGCACTACAAATTGAATGTGCCCACTTACCGACGCATTGTCGATGTGGTTCGGAACAAACGGTCGAAAAAACACATACGCACGGTCACTGCAGAGAGGTCCTCAGTGAATCCCGGCACCGAACTAATATTCAAACTGGCTCCAAAAAAGAAGTAGCACAAATCAAAAGAAAGAAAGCCCCAGAGGGGCCCACGAGAACACGGGATCCCACAAAATAATCGGATTCAACAGCACTCGATTTCGGATGTCTTTTCGGCGATTGCATCCTAACACATATTTTATCAATTCATATGCATTTATCGATGATGTTTGAGCGGCTGCACGGCAAACGGTGCCGTGCCGGTAGGGACTCCCGGTGGGCCCGTATGTTTGCTGAGCTTCATGAACACGCCCGGTGGAGCAGCGGAAAATTGGCATGCACACCAAAACCGCAGCGAAGGTCTGAGAAACATTCAGTGCACCATTTCCTTTTTTTCTGAACTTCCCTTCTGTTGTTTTGCACCGAACCACCGAAAAGGATTCACCAGGTTTTTTTTCGTCTTGTGCACTCCGTTGTATGTTGCTGCAACTTGGGGTGTCCATGAAAAATATTCCATCCCCACAAGCCACAGGACAGTTTGACGGTGGCATTGCACTCGCGGAACGAAAGCCCGGGCCCGTTCTCCCGGGGTGGCACCACCATACCGGAGTTGGCCCGGCAAGGAAGTGAACGTAAAATGTTTGTTCGAGGCGAAGAAAAAACCGACGAACACACCGGTCGCCGGTCTGACAACAACCGACGGTGTCGCAGTTGGTTCCGAATCGGGCGAATATTTACCTAAGCTCATGAATAACTTCGCGATGTGCACCGGCGGCGGCAGCTTTGGGCGAGGCCCGGCCCAGGCCTGATCGCCGGGCAGGGATTTTCTCGTTCAACGCGCGCGTGAAAATCGTGAGCACGTCGCAAGAAAATATCGCCCGTCACTATCTTCGCTTCGGTCCGCGCTAGGGGTCCGCGCTGTTCGCTGCCTCTCGCGGAATTCCGGCGGCCGGGCTGGCCAACCAACGCTGGAAAACAAAGTCCCAACACCTATCACATTCACACCTGCCCAGCGTCCGTTTCAGCGATCCTTCGGGCGGGTGGCTGCATATGCATTTTTCACCGGAAGCTTAACTCTCCCGCTGGGACTGTCAACCCGGAGGAACGTGCAAAAGCTTGTTCCACGTGGTCGCACTGTGTCTTCGGTCGGTCACGGACCACTTCCAGGGACCGCTGTCCAGGGAGTTCGTTTCATTTGCAGATGGGCATGATACTCCGGGCCGATCGCATACAGCGCTAAGCCGTGCCCTGGAATGGGTTTCGATGGCCGCTCGTTGCGACGGGACATGTGATTTCGGAGCGAAGCGGCTGAATCCTGCTGGCGCCCTAATTCGTGTTTAATTCCAACTCGCCCGGCCCGGTTCGTCCGAAGGTGTACCATCGCTGTTGCTGATCGGTTGCTGAAGTTACTCTGGGCACGGCCCGGGTTTTGATTTGGCATGGGAGAAGCTTGTTTACCATTTTCGATAACGGTCGGTACCACGAAAACCAATATGTCGGTGCGCTTTGGCAATCACCATGCGTGAGGAAGCAGCATGCCTCTCGTCTGAACTGGCGGCTGGTTATTATTCGAATTTGATTAGGTCGCCTAGTAATACTATTGTTTCTGTCGCTAGTGGTGATGTGGAGAGGATGGTTATTTTGCTGACTAATCGTAAAGTACTGTTTGAGTGTTCGGATCTGCAATCATTCTTGACAAACTGCAACGATACAGAATTGGATTCACGTTTATTACTATTTTAAAGTAACCGTTTAATGAAGGACTTCCAAATATCACAATGGTAGGCTAGAATGAGATTGATAAATGTTAGATGGTTGATCAAATCAAATTAATTGTATTCATTAGTACCCGCTATTCGCGCAACATCGCTATTCCCCGTATGGTTAACGATGTTTGAGCTGTGTTGACAGTGATCCATATTACAAAGTATAATCCTAATTAGCTTAGCTAGAAAATATTTACTAGAAAAGGATAAACGTTGGGGAACGTCCACTCAAGCTTCAAATGGCTCAGAACTGTGCACTTTTAGTGCAAACAGTATCTATTTTGAGCGTCTCTCGGGGCAATTGAAAATGATCCCATTTTTTTGCATGATTCTTACATTTAAATGCTGCTACTGCGAACCTTTTGTGCAACCGTTTTGTAATTCAAATTTTTATGTTCTTCGCAAAGAGGCAAACAAATAAATCTAACTAAACGCAAAAATCATCATGGCAATAAATAGTCGTCGATAACATGCATGAAGTTATTCGCTTCCCTAGAAAAGGGATCCCTCTTCGCACTGCACCGAGGCAATCGCTTAGTTCCATTCGTCCCACAACACTGCACCCAGCTCTAATGCCTCGATATTAAAGCTTATCGGAAAGTTATTGGCTTGCAAAGCTTTACCCGACATGCTTGCCGCCAACCGGTATAGATTATCGTAGCGCAAAAGCCATGAACTTTCTCCGAGTCGGGGGGAACTTACCTGCGAAGCACGGTGGAAGCCCCACAGGGTGCAAAATACAGTCCGTTCCACACGCGAACCGACGGAACATAGCATGCATCCGCCCCGAAACCGGCACGGACCTGACGAAGCTTTGGCGAAAGAAAACTTTCTCTTTACCGGAATTCCAATAAAAACTTCTCGGAAGCGAAAATAAAACCCCCCCGGTTTCTGTGCGCGTGTGCGGTGGTGTTATCCACATGCTCTAGGATCGAAACAGCAACGAAAGCTAGCCATCCAGAAGGTTGAACTGAGCTTCGTCGTCCTGGTTGAAAGAGCACATTCCCCGGTGTTGATCTTCGACCTGCCGGGGGGGAACAAATAGCTAGGGTAAATTCTTTGCGAAATTGTTGATAAAATTCAGCAGCCCTCACCGATAGCCGCCCCAATTGAACTATCGCGTTGAGCCGGATCGAACAGGTGTGGCGTTCGACAGGGGTTTCCTGTGGGCCTTGGAAACGGGGGGGTGCAAAATGTTGCTCTTCATCACTTGGCCAATACGTTGCGTTAAGCCGTTAAAATTTCTGCGTGTACTGCAAACGAATCTCATTTCATGCATTTAAAATGCACGGGACGGAACCATCACTGAAACAGCCTACCAAAAACTAATTCCCCGTGACGATATCCATCATCCGCTGGCGTACCGGGACCGGGAGTTGGTAGATTAAAAAGGTTGCCCTGCTGAGCGATACGCTTGTAGAAGAAATTAGATTATTCAACATATTCATAACACGGTTTGGTGCGGTGCGTAAAAATGGAACACAAAAGTGTCCAATAAAAACGGGTCATGAAATGGAATTGCCACGCGCTGATAGCGCATCCCTTCGACACGGCGAATCGAATTAGCATAGCCCTGTAAGTCGCCACGGTTCGGTGCGAGCCGTCGGCGGACCTCATGAATTTTTAAATCAACCCACGTTTCGCCTTTTTTCTCGAACTACTTTTTCGCTTCTGTCGATCAAGCAAGAGGACCGCATTCCACATTCCATTACTGCACCGCATCCAAACTGGATAAAGTCGAAGCGATCCTGCTGCTGATTGCGTTCGAGGGCGTAAGATGCAGCTCAGTGCAACGTGCAGTTTGCATAGCAGCATAAGTGCACCAAGCTGCGCAAAGAGCCCGTCGATGCCGACGGACGCTGAATGGAAAATAAAATATAATTCGATCCTCCAAGAGCGTGCCCGCCGGCGTTCGATATCTTTCTTCAGAAGTTAACGAAACTAATCAAAGTTAGTATTATCGCCGGGCTTTGATCCTCGTGCGGAAACCCGATTGCAACCACAGGGAGAGAGGGAGAGAGAGAGCAACAACAAAAGCCCTGGCGCAACTTGATTATCTCCCGGTAAATGGAGTCCTTGCGGTGCCGGACCAGTGTCTTACGTTCGGCATCCCATGGAAGCCCACACCAGGCCCGCCAGGGCCCGGCAGCTTTCAGTTTGGCTTCATTTTTTACACTGTCACTCTATCTACACTCAATCTTCGGAAAGTGGCGATACGCCGTCAGCACGCTGTCATCCGGCGTGTGGCCCCGGCGAGTGGTCAGTTGAGAAACTATCAATCTTTCCGTTCACTATCCATCGCCCGAACCGGGCGTCCGGTCACCACACAAAGGCGGACCGGCAAGTCGCCGGCAAGGAATGCACATCTTCTCGCTTGCTCGCTTTCGGCAAACGCGTCTTAGAAAGGACGCGGTCTTTGTCCACCCGAGCCAGCAGATAGTTAGACCGCTCAACGCTCATTGTTCGGTCACTTCATAATGGAGGTGTGCAATTTGAGGCTAAATTCATTCGAACCCGTGCGGGCCCTGAGAGCCGGGAGGAGCATCGTGTACCGCACTGTAACAACCGCAAAGAAACAAAAAAACCATTAAAACCATAAAAGGAAGATGGACCGCTTCCGGAAGAGTGTGCAGCATTGGGGCGATGGCGGTGGGGCAAGAATAGTTAATAAAAATGCCATTCCAGCGCTCCGGCCAGCAGATGATGTCCTTTCGAATGAAGGACATTCTTCCATTCTGGGGCGAAGAAATTGCACCGCCCCACCGTTCGCCTCCGGCTGCAGAGTTCGACCGGTCACTTCGACCGGCTCAGCTCGCTGCAGCAGCAGCATCGCCGGGTCCCTTGCCAGCCGTTTCTAATGCTCGAGACGTTTCCGTTCCCCTGACCCGTGACAATGGCCGGGCAGATTTGCTCACTTATTAATAATATTTCTTCCGCATGTTTTTTCCTTCCCAGAACTGATGCTGGCCTCGTTCGAGTGCGAAGCGCCCACGCCGGCCGAGAAGGAACTGTACGACGTTGCCTAGCACCGAGACTGGCTCATCCTGTGGGTCTGCAGCTGGCCTGCGGCCTCTGCTTCCGGTTTCGGGCCGCGTACAGCTGCATCTCATCGAGTGTGCGTCACCCAAATTGCGTCCTTGCAATGGAACTTCTTCGCTTCCACTGGGGCACTGCAATTCGATGGCCGGATACGGAAATCGGGACCATTATGAAACACCGTACCGCCGTCGAACGACTGCCATTATGGTCAGCCATCGCGGGACGCGAGATTTGTTACGCCACAAAACGAAACGATGCGGTCGATACGCGGTGGTGGAGACTCAAACTTTATTTCCAATTACGCCACAAACCGGTTTGGAGCAAACAAGTGCGGGAGATAGAGGCGCAAACGCGATGATAAACGGTGCGGGCGGTTAGTTCCGGACCAGTGGAACGAATGATTTGGGTCAAATGTTTTATCCGCCATCGATAGCCGGCATTACAGCTGCTTGGCCCTGGCCTGGCCCTGTTGTCTTCAGTTTTGTTGGTTTTAGTCCACGCCACACGCCGTAGTTCATTTCCGGTCCGGCAGACAGGGCAGGGCAGTGGCAAGATTAGCTTCCTGGCACACGGGGACAATTTATTGTACAGTTTCGATAAACCAACGTGAGGTAGTGCAATAATGCTAGTGTCTAGATTACGCGAAGGAGCGCAGCGTAGTGTCACCGTTTTAGGATACGCCGTAAAAACGCGAAGCAGGACAAACTGTCACGAAGCGCGAAGCAATGATTAAAGAAAATTTATCGTTTTATCGAAAAGCGGACGCATCCGGTTGTTTCACTCCCGGTGGGATTTCATTTGGCGGGATTGCGGATCGGTTCCGGTCGGAACGGAAATCAATTCTGCTGAGGAAGCGTACTGCATAGCAGGTAAGTTGGTTAGTATCCTACCCGTTTCCGCACTTGGAAGATATCAGTGATTGTAAGATTTACGATTATAGAAAATAGCCTTTGCGAAAGAAAAGAAAACTTTCTTAGTCCCGAAAGATTGTTTTTAATTCATTCTTGTACTTATCATTTGATTTTTGTTATGGGTGATGGTGGATAATTTTGGATTCTATAAGTTTTAATACCATTAATTGTATATCACTTGACCATGTTGATTGTTGCAAACCTAGCTTACCTAATTTGCAGATTTTTGTGAAAATTAAAAATTCTTAACTCATATACCAGGTGAAAACTTGTCTATTTCTGGTAGTAGTTTGATCCTGCCAACTCAAGGTTCAAGGTTCTTGTAGGACCTACCATTTGCATACATCCACCACTGGCTCGTGCCGGATTAACGGAAACACGCCACAGTCCGCCAAGGCAGCTTTTCACATGTACATGCTGTTTTGAATGGGGTGACTTTATGGAACCATTGAAAATGCATAAACATTCATACGGTGGCGTTTATGCATGATACAAAACAATAAAACTGCCTATTAATCTCGCCAATGGAACAAGCACTGCTCGCCAACGCTTTCCAGCCAGCACGTTATCATATCAATAAATAAATCCACCACATCAGCGTAATGCGACTGAAAATAAATCTCCTAGATGGAACAACACTTCCCAGCTGGTTCGTAAATAAAATTGACCAAACCCGAAACGGGCCTCAATGATACCGGTACGAACGCCGCAAACGACCGCCGTATTCATTTCCACGACCAGCGAACAGTCGTCATCTCTTTATTTGGAGACCACATAACAAACTTTTTTGTTTGCCAAATGCACACGCCGTTACTGAAAGATACAGTTACGACTTTCTACTATTAATTCTCCATAAACTTGCTGCTGGGAAATTAAAATTCCCGCCTGTGCTCCGTGGGTGCCTCTCGAATGTGGCAAATATTGGAAAAGTTACTGCTGCACTTTGGAAACCCTTTCCATGTCCTGCCGGTTGGCGCACTATGAGAGCACAGCGGTCAAAATACTATTTCGCTTGTTTTTTTATTGCATTTTGAAACAATTTGTTTTAAATATTTAAGAACAACTCGTCTTTATTGATGCCTGATCTGATAATAAATAAAGGTAGGTTTTTGAAAATACAACCTTTTAGTCGTTTTGATTGATAGACCCTTTGTGTATAGTTTTCGATTTAATCTAGTAAAAAAGTGTAATAGCACGAATAGTTCCTCCTAATAAAGATTCAACTTTGTATCTACTCTACTTCGGATACTGTACATCCCATTCCCCTAACCCCGTTTGACCGGGAGACATCCCTTTTGGCCACCACTCCTCTTACAGTGCAGCGTAAGCGTAATCGAAGCAAATGGTCTTCGGGGAGGCCAAAAAAATTTATGATGATTGCCAAACGAGCACATCATTGAATCGGTATCGTTCGCACACTGTAACCGGCCGGCAGCGCACTGCGCCGTTTTCGATCTGTGAACAGTTCCATATTTGCCCCAGAGGCCCTACTGGCCGGCCTGCGGTATGTTTTATCGTCCTCACATTGCACAATAATAAAACATACCATTACTTGTACCGAGCGATCGACATCGGCAGCCCATAAAACCACCGACGCCGACCGAATCCTTCGCTGTTGTCTCTCTCTACTCTCCCTCTCTCTCTCTCTCTCTTCGGCTTCAAATGTTTTAGGAAACCTGCGACCGATTGGCGCTCCATTAAACGCACCGAGAAAGTGTGGCGTCTCCTTTGCCTAGCGGGAGTGTAGTGCAAACCGAGCACTCAAGTCCCTTTAATGAAGGTGGCGCCCTGAGTCCCAAAGCCAATTCCTTGGCACCACACCACACCCCCACCGAACCGGGTTAGTGGGAGGCCAGCGTAAGGGCACAACAATCCATTTCGACTGTCGTTAAGTTCAGACGATAGTTACCATAATGTGCCATCGGAGAAATAAATCTGGTGAAAAGTGCAAAAGCAAATTCAACTCGAAACAGATTAGCCTCTTCGGTATTAGGATTGGCAAATGAACCGACAAACCGTCGTCGTCCGGATCCGGCTTCCGGTCTTTGGCTGGCCGGCTGGTCACACCAAAAGCCAAGCGTCGAGAGAAAAACCAAGTGAAACTAAGTAGAAGCCCGGACCGGAAATAGTGGCAGTGAAGGGGAAGGATCTCTGTAGGGTTCTGAGTGGTAAAAATTTACGAAATGTGTTTCCTCTCTCGCTCTATTCGAGTGGACCGACACGGGCTGACTTGTTTATACCACGTTGTACGTACGTATGATGATGCGAGAGCATAAGTTCAGTTCAGGAACAAGGGCCCACAGCTTGAAGACAACCGCCGGCCATTGGTACCACTCGTTGGCAAGGCGCTTTTCGAGCTAGTTTTGGGGGGGTGCTAAAAAGTGGCCCGAGTGGTTCGGACCGAGGAACAAAGATCCAACGTCCGGCTTTAGAAGATGCCTATGTTCTCAGCCGGAGCCGATCTGTACGAATGAAGATGAGAACTCCACCGGGGACGATTCCTCTGTGGGTGGGTCGGTTTGTTTGTGTGCCTTCCTGTGCGAAGGTATGTGTCGTTGGGAATTTAGGAAGTTATCATTTTCTTCACCACCACCAGCCGTGCTTTCTCCTTGCTCCCGGTTCTCGACCGCAGCTTGAACACACAGGACACAAAAACATCGGGTCGGGGAAGGTTTGCCACTTTTTGTGGGAACAACGGCCAGCAGCTGCTTTAGCGTCGTTACTGCGTCCGGGGGCGATGGATGTGCAGCCGGAAATAAAACAGTGTCAGTTATGGGGCAAAGCATGGGCTTCCTTTATCACCAGGCCAGCCCATCCCTTCCAGAAAGCCAGAAAGCCACAACAGAGCAGATTTATGTAACGAAATGTGCAATAAAAATTAATCAAAACAAATTCCCATGCCCAACGGTTCGGGTTGGTCTTCTGTGCATCTCGGAGCCGGCCGCAGTTGGGATGCAGCGTGATTTCCGAAACAAACCCGGTACCGTTGGCTTAGTAAATAACGTTACGATGGTCGTAGCGACCACCTGGAACGTATACCGTTTATCAATTGCAACTACTGTTGCAGTCGGTCAATCTGTTCGTGTAGAAATGTAGCAGTTGCCGTGTGCAAGGATTGCATTATGATCGGATTGAGTGTGGATCAGTAAAAAATCTTTACTGGCACTTACTTTCTTATTTTGGGTTTAGTTTGGCTGATGTAGTTCATTGTCAATCATCCTCCATTCGCTTTAATCTACCGAGTGCCATTCATGTTTCATGAAGCGCCAATCTAATATGAAATTCGATTCTCAAAGTCATTTAACTTCTAAAACTAACGTCGAAGGTATCTACAAAACTCTATCAAAATATAACCAATCAAAATTGAGCCAAACCATCCATTATGTAATTAAATTCTTTAAATGATAAAAATAAAATGATAAAAAGGGTACGGTGAGTGCCATGTGTAATAATCTTAAATACGCTACAAAAAAGTTACAGTTCGAACTTGGCGTAGAAAAACATTTCGACATTTGCTCCGGATTCGATAGAAATTTACGCTTTTGTTCCAACTAATATTACGTATAAAAAGTTTGACAGTAAACTAAAAAAACGCGTAAAAATGTGGAACCGAGCGCGCGGATAAAAGTTTCAAATGTCATCATGACGGACAAAATTAATACAAACTTCATCCACTTTCCAACAAAATCCAAAACGATATGAACAAGGGCAGAGCATAGCAAAAAAAAAAGTAAATCTCATCTGAACACCGTGACTGGCAAGGGTCGCCAGACCCGATACAAGCACCGAGGCCAATTCTCCCAAATCAATTCGCTTCGTATAACTCCAATGTTCAATATCATTCAAAATCGAATGGAATAAATTCAATTTACGATAACTTTCAACAGCTCAAGAGCATCGTCCGCGGGACCGGTGCAAGTGAAGCGCCGCGCAACAACAAAAAAAAACGGAGGACCAATAAGCAGCGGAAGTACTCGCGTACCATCAACAATCGTCCTTCCGCAAACTCGTTTCTGCCTCGGTCGATGTGGCCGACTATTTTCACTGTGTAATGCATTTCTTTGCTGATAAATAGACAAAATATATCCCTTTCTCCGCCGCGATCGCCACGTGGCCCTCGCGGCCGTCGCGCACACCAGCAATCAACTTTTGCAATTCTACAAAAACTTTCGATGCTCCGGCGGGGGGTCTTTTTTGTTCAATTCGGAGAGAGGAGCCCGTGTTGGGCTCTTGACTTTTCGTGGCCAAAAAAGAAAAAGCGGTAAAAAACTGGGCCCCAAAAGCACAACACTCAAACCGAACCATTCCATTCGTGCCATCGTTTGAATTGATTCCGTGTTTCGGGGGACAAACTGTTGAAAATGTTTGCCTTCAACCATGAACTTCTTACTTTTGTCAGTTTTTAGTTGAGACAAGCAGAAGTTTTGCTACCATTCTGTCGCGTCTTCCTAATGGCTACGCATTTGTTCAAGTATTGCTTCTTATTGTTCCGCTGCTCTTATGGAAGTCCCGCGCAGGAATGATAGTTGCTGTGCAGGAATTCAAATATTAAGTAACGTGCGATACAATCTAATAAATAAAATGCTAATAAAATGAAACATCTCTAATATAATGTTTCCAAACGTGTAATCGGAAACCGTATCCAATGGGTAATCAATTAATGGTTAGTTTTCCGATCAATACAATCCAAATAATTAGCCCCCCTGGGGGGTTCGGCAGAATGGTATTCGTTTGATACGTACCGAAAATGCCTCGTAATGTGGCAATTAATTTACTGTTTGCTTTAATTGTTGGTGTTTACAAATTGATGAAAGCTTCTCTTAGGTACAGATGGCCATTTAACACTCCTAACGGTAGAACACATTGTAATTTTGTCTTTCATTTCAACCAGCCCCATTGTACTTTACAGGCAATTTTCGACTGACCAAACCAGCCAATTTGGAAGGAATTTTAGCATTGTTTGGCACTATTATTTGCAAACGTTTTGCTTGGCATTCGTTTTTCCCACGGAAAATGCGCTACTTAACTGAGACGAGCGTGAAACTTTATCATGTAGCAGTACCGTAGAAAAAACTGAACATAGAACCGGGGACGGACCGGAAATCGTAGAGCTTCCTTCCCGAGGTGCCCGGACGTGGAGGAAAGTTCAGCAACAGAAGCGGAGCGCGGAGTGTAATCGCCAAAATACAACAGTCAACACAAGGGTAAGAAAGTTTTAATTTAATCTTGCCATGTCCATGTGCATGGTAAAAGCTCCTAGCGGTGCACGTGCACTTCTTGGCGCTTCTCCGAAACGTGATGCATTACCGGAGCTATGGAGGACTGAAAAAGCCAAAAAGGACTTAGGACTTAAAAAAAAGCCTTGGCGACGTGGTAATGGGTACCAAGTATTCGCAAAGTCAACCAAAAACTTCCGGTGCATTTGAACAACAATTTGATCCCATAGCAGTTGGTCGTCCGGAAGTGTGATTGCATCCGTGCATTCTTAAGCACGTGGCTCCATTAAAACTACTTTAGTTGACACAAAAGTGATGAACCTCGTCATGCTCTGATCAAAAATCTACAATGCAAGAAAATCGGCGTCAATGGGACGAGCTATCTGGGGTCGAGATCAAAGCTATCACTATTTAAATTATTCACCCCGTTGAACGATCACCCTCATGAAGTAACCGCAAACTAACTTTGCTGAAGACGCGCAGATTCGTCCCGTGCACCGCTGGTCTCGCCCGAACCGAAAGTGGCTGAGGACGATATCCAGACTTACACGGTATCTTTGCACCCTCTCCGCACACGTTGGAGCGAAAACTCAAACACAAATAAGATGAAAACCTTCAAACTTTGCTCTTTGCGTCTTAATTAAACTTTTGTAAAGCAGATTATGTTTTATGCCAGTGTAATGCCAGGAACATGGTGTGCAGAATCGTTTTACGGGGCCGAGATGTTTCTCGGAACAGCATCTCGCACTGGACCGGGCGGGCGGCGAGGGTCGAACGGACCAACTGACTTTGAGCAGAAGTGAAGTAAATTGGTAGTTTCGTGCTAGTTTGCCCCGATTCGCCGCTGCGGTGCCTCAACATTCCACTACATCTGTTAATCTTTGGGCAAATAGTTTTTTGTTTCTTTCTTTGGCAAGGAAAGCCGCACTTTATTTCGCTCTTTAGCTAAACATCTCCCGCATAAAAATGAAATATTAATGAAATGGCGAATTTTCCGTGCCGTGTTGTTAACAAGACAAGTTTTTTACCAGTGCTCGCTGCCTCATTTGGAGAATATTTATTTTTATATCCTTCCGAACTGATGAAACCAGAGATGTTAAGGTTTGGATGAAATTTGGACGATGTATTACCAACAAAAAAATTTAAATAACATTTCACAGAACTTCGTTTAGCTAGTTTTTACTAAAAACCACATAAGAAATGAAAATGTTTGTATGAAAAATCGATTTCATTTAAATTACATTACAGAGGAAAGAACCATTTACAAAAAGTGACGTAAAATGTAACCACCATTTCTCAATTTTTCTGTTGTACCAAACAAACTCTTATTAAGTATTACGGCATTCGTCGCCGGATAATATTTCATACGTTCTGCCAATACTACACTTTTCATGTACAGTTTACTGAAGTAACAACGAATTACCACCACGATTTGTTATGCATTTGTTTGAACTTTACCATATTCATCAGGATCGAGTTTTTGATCGCTTCCTTATCCCGGTTCTGGCCGTAATAGTCCACAAACTCACCATTCGGATCGACCAAGTACATAATAATCGTGTGGTCCACAATATAATCATTATCGTCGTCTTTGGGGCCGGCACTGAAATAGACACGGAATGCACGACAGACCTGCGCTACCTGTTCGACGGTTCCCGTAAGCCCGAGCAACCGCGGCGAGAACTCTTTCACGTATTTGCCCACAATTTCCTTCGAATCGCGCTGTGGATCGACGGTGATGAAAATGGGCTGTACCGGATCGGCTGTTTCGTCCTTCTCGAGGTTATCCACGACTGCGGCCATTTTTTCCAATTCGTCCGGACAAATGTCCGGGCAGTGCGTGAAGCCGAAATAGATAAGCAACCACTTGCCGATAAAGTCGGCCGATTTGCGTGGTTTACCCTCCGAATCCATGAGTTCCCATTTGCCGCCGATCGCTGCCTTTCCGAGCTGCCGTTTTCGTTCCCGTAGCAGTGCCTGCTCTTTCTCGTCCTTCACGTACCACATGAAGCCCAACACACCGATTCCGGCGGTGGCAATAAATGCAAAACTCTTCCACGTGATCGGACCTTTGCCCTTCACGGGGTCGGATGTCCCGGGTGTGTGCTGAAACCGTTTCCACAGGCAGGAGCTCTTGGTAAATCGGGTGCGATCGGCTACATTTGTGTTGCGACCGAATATTCCGGCACCACTCCCACTGAATCCAGCAGCACCGCGGGAAGCTAATCTTATCAACATTTTGGACATGCTTAGTGTTTTGCTAAAAGTATAGAAGGCAGTATTAACAACAATGTTGATGCCATTAACGCCCATTTTCTCACCGTTTGCTGAGTTACTGGAAAGTACACTAAATACTTGCAGACATTTGGAAAATTCGTGTGATTGACGCAATGTTTTCACCGGCGTTTGTTTCTGCGTTTGTGCACTTTTGACAGCGAGTCCAAAGATTCTTCATCAGGCACCCATTAGGCCCCCAACCATTGGGCACACCAAAGGCCGCTAAAAATACTCAACTGTCAGTGCGAGTGACAAACGCAGAGCAACGCTATTTTAACATTTGCTGGTTTCCTTCGTTTGTTGAGGGAAAATAAACTCTTTTCGTCGTTAACCGTTCCAAATTGCTGCTGATTCCGTTGTTCCTTGTTTTACGTCAAAATGTCCGGTTTTAGTTTTGGCGCTCCGACCACTTCGGCGCCTGCATTTTCGTTCGGCACCCCAGCAGCAACCGCGAGCATCGCACCCGGAGCCAGTGCTCCGATCGGTGCTGCAACGGGCTTTTCGTTCGGTTCCCCTGCTACCGCTACCACCACCACGGCCACCGCGGCAGGCGTGTTAAGCTTTGGTAAGCCAGCAACTACGACGATGGCAGCGGCCGCTCCGGCACCATTGTCGTTCGGCCTCGGTGGTGCCACTACCTCAACGGCCAGCCCATTCGGTGCGTTGAGTCTTCCGACCGGAGCGACAACGACAACCACCACGGCAACATTCGCTGTTCCTACTCTTAACTTTGGTGCGCCAGCAACGGCCGGAACTGGTGCTACGCTTGGCCTTGGAACTACGGGAGGGTTTTTCGGAGCAACTAAACCTGCAACGGCAACCACGGTGACAGGAACAGCATTCGTTCAACAAACACCTACAACGACCGCGACGACCACGGTGGGCTTGGGTGGTGTGGACATTAATGCCAACTTACCCAAATCGGTTGAGGGCAAAACCGACAGCACTAAAGCAAAGGAAGCTCTGGTACCGCAAGAAATCCTCACCACCGTGGAACATCTGAAGGAGTACATCAAGAAGCAGAAAACTATCAGTTCGGACATTGCACGTTGCTCGGCGCGAAAAATGTCCAGCGTGTCCAACGAAATCAAGAGCCTCAACAGTACGCTGGCCGAGCTGTCGAACAGCGTGAGTAACAACCAGAATGCCATAAAACTGTTGCGTCACGAAACGTCCGGCATCACGCATCAGGCGGATATGGCGCAACGGACGCAGGAAACTCCCGTGGGACTGCAGTTCGAGAACACGCTGCCGTTGCAGTACTTTATCGAGCTGACTCAAAAGTATGAATCGGACCTGATAAACCTGAAGCAACAGGTCGAGCTCACCGAGAAACACATGAACTCGCTCCACACACCACAGTACTTCACTCCGCAGCACCTGAAATTGTGCCTGCAACAGATCTACGAAAGTTTTGTCGCCCTCGCCGGAAGACTGCACGAACTACATCAGAAAGTGGAGGAAAAAAAGGAACAGTACCTGAATCTGAGGAAGTATCTGCTGCGTGATACTACCGACGTATTCGAGAGCAACGAAAGTGCAAAGGATGCTGGCAAGGATGGGGACAAATTTGCCCTTAACGTTTCTTCCGGACCGACACCCTTCTCGTCCGTAATGGGTAACGTCAATTTCGGTGTTTCGCTGCGGCAATCGGTCCCTGGATCGTCGTTGTGGGCCGGTTCGGTTGAGCAAAATAGAACTGCGTTCGGAACGACGAATTTCTTCGGGATGACTCCAGCAGGCGGGACAGCTCCAGCAGGAACCGACAGTGTGGGCTTCGGTAATCGGTTAGGCTTCGGATTCGGTGCGATTACGGGAGCCGGAAGCGATGCTTTCAATCTACAGAAGCCACCACTAGGGAGCAAACGGAATAAGCACTGAAAAGTACGTCTATCACGCCCAGAAATTAAACGATTCTACATAATTTTGAAAGACAAAGGTAGGGTAAATAAATTAAAAGTTAGGACATACTCTTTATCATTCTAATTTTGTTCAATACCATATTGCTGGCCGTGTTGGCTCGCTTTCTGTTGATTGTATTCGCTTTTATGCTTTTTATCTGCTGAGTACTAAAAGTACCGAGCTTGCAGCATTCGATCCGTCGCCATAAACAGGAACTGTCGTGCCTCACAATTCTGACAGCTCGAGATGGAAAAGAAAAGAGAAAATCGACGTCATTCAGCCTAACCCAAAACAACTACAAGCAAAACTTTCACCAGTAATTATCACTGGACAGACCAAACAGAAGCTTCCTTCAGCAGAAAATCGGTCGTGTGACCATCGGAACTCGGTCCGAGCATTTTAGTGGCGCTAGAGCGCGCACTTTGTTAACGTTTTTCCAATCGCCAAAAACAGATAACAGTGCGTTCTGGGAGTGGGTCTCGTTGGATGAAGTAGTCGGCAAGAGACACGGATCCCGCGAACAAAAGCGTCCAAAGTGAAACAGATTTTCGTAGTAAAAACAGTCATATCGGACTTACGCCTATTGTTACGTCGTTTCCGTTGTTCGTTGTCGAACAGCCACAAACGATTCGTTGCTTCACGGAGCTGTAGTGGAAATTAGTTCCGGCCAGATACCACATCGTAGCGTAGAGAGTTTAGCGGCCGTACAGTATTCGATGCTATAGCCACCTACTGGGTGGGGTTGCAACGCTGTATTGCGGTCGTTTGCCTTAACGATCGTGTCTGGTAAGTGAGTTATGCTTGTTTTCCATTTTCTCCACCACGTATTGTTGACCCGTAATTACACTGTTTTGGTAGGTTTCCAGTGTGGGAAAAATCAACGTACCAAACCAGATTTGCGACCCAGAGCTAGCGACGCATTCGGGAGGCAACCACGCATGTGATTTTCTCGGACGAATAGAACTACTCAACCTCGTATTACCTCAGCCACGCGTAGTGCAAAATACGGCGACGGAGTGCTTATTTGTATCGCGATATTTTAATCCGGGAACAACGAAAGTGAAGATGTCGAAGAAACCGACGACGGGACCCGCCCTGCATAAGGTGATCATGGTGGGCAGCGGTGGCGTTGGAAAGTCCGCTCTGACGCTGCAGTTCATGTACGACGAGTTTGTCGAAGATTACGAACCGACGAAAGCGGACAGCTACCGGAAAAAGGTGGTACTGGACGGTGAGGAGGTACAAATTGATATCCTCGACACTGCCGGACAGGAAGACTATGCCGCGATTCGGGACAATTACTTTCGCAGCGGCGAAGGTTTTCTGTGCGTGTTTTCGATAACCGAGGACGAGAGTTTTCAGGCGACACAAGAGTTTCGGGAGCAAATACTGCGCGTCAAGAACGACGAGAATATTCCGTTCCTGTTGGTCGGCAACAAGTGCGATTTGAATGATAAGCGAAAGGTGCCTCTGGTGGAGTGCCAGTCGCGGGCCCAGCAATGGGGCGTGCCATACGTTGAAACGTCTGCCAAAACGCGTGAAAACGTGGACAAGGTGTTCTTCGACCTGATGCGCGAGATACGCTCGCGGAAGACGGAAGATTCCAAGACCACCAACGGGCGCGTTAAAGACAAATCCAAACGGAGGAAGATCAAGTGCACTCTGCTATAGAGTCGGGAGCGCGACAGCGATCGGTGCGGCGCGATGATTGGGAAGATACTCGTCAAATACTACTACTTTTCGCCACTTCGAAGAGCTCCCGCAAGGTGCGCGTCTTGATGCGCAGCAATCTCCTTATTACGCGTAACATTACTCATAATAACGTCGCGGTTGAAGTTTATGTTCTTGGAAAAAGATTAGCTTATAAGGGCGGAAACTCGTCACATCTTAGTGACTACTCGCCAGAGCGTCCGGGGGGAAGAAATCCGTACGAGAAGCGGGATAACGCAAGCTTATACTCATTGTTTAACGTGCGTTAGGTTGGGCGAAGGGAAGGTGAACGTACCACGCGCTTATCCCTTACTTCGCGGTTCTTTTAAGCTTATTTATTCCATGTACTTTTAATCATACGCTTTAAGCTACCAATATGATGTATTTTCTTTTTAGAAAAATTGCATTGATGTTTGTAAATGCATTTTAGGTTTACATGAACACAGCCCGATCAAGTAAAAATAAAAGAAACGTGAAAAGCGAGTACTCGAGTTCACACTATCGGCCCAAAATGCTTCCTTCCGTAGTGCTTCTGTTTATGCTAATTAGATTTCCCCCCCAAACTTGGGCAGGGTTTGTTCCATCATGATACTGTCAGAAAGGGCTTGGCTCTAGCCTTATCAGTCACACTGTTGGCCATGAGCCCACATTTAAATGATTCATACAATGGTCGCATGACTTAATCATCAATGAGTCAACCAAGATAAGCTTTACCGGTCATACACCCTCGGTCCATAGACCCGGTACAAACATTGTAGGCAGCCAAAGGTCCCACATATCATATTTGAAATGGCGATTGGTACTTCATTTATCTGCTGCACCGGTAATATATCAAATATTTTAAATTTAAATTTCTTCGTAGATATTTATCTAACAGTCACGTAATGTTTCATTGTCTGCTTGGCAAGGAAAACATAAATGTTTCACCAGGTACACCGAAAAACCATTGTGAAGTGTTGGGAAAAAAATAGAATATTTAATGCTTGTGCGCTGGTGTGCTCGGATATGAATCTTTTGGATTTACTCATATTTCGAAGATAATGTTTGTATGCATGCATTTAAAGGGAAGACACGGCAAAATATCTCGTTATGTTCGTAATGTGCATAGAGATAGCTTTCATCCATTCTGATCCGAACACCACCCTTCAATGTCCTTTTATTTCATCTAAAAACATTCTACATTTCTTCTTTAGCACTTTTGCCGCCTCTATGAATATCACCTCCGGCTTGAGGGATCCCAGTGATTCGATGGTGAATATGAAGTGATTTCTTACGCGTGCCAGCGTAACGGCATCCGCCAGGTGTGGATAGCGGTACACATTTCGACTGCAGCTATCGTACCGAGCATCCTTCACGTATGCACGATCCTCTTTGTCGATCTCAATCACTCCCGGAGAAAAGCACTTTTGCAGCAACCGTGCATCGTTTCCCACTATCTCGTGCTTGAGCTTGATTTCCGGCAACAAGCGATAAGAAGCCGTCGCTACCGGTGAAAATTTGGCATGATCTTTGCCCACGCCCTTCACGGCAAACAGTTTAATGTCGAACTCGTGCCCAGGGCGCATTTTGCTGATCAGTATATCGTCGTCGATTGGTCCAACGGACGCATCGGTGTACACGGCCGATTGGTTTCCGATCGGTATCCATTTGATCTGACCAGAATAGATGCTATGGTTGCGATACATGTTGTCGTTGTTCGTGATCTCGGTCGAGTCCTTGTTTTTGCGGGTACATTTCACCTTCAGCTCGAATTCCAGCGAATCTTGGGCGGTCGGTGGGTCGGTTTCGTTTACCTTGTACTCGAACATGCGCGGATCGGCCCGCAACGGTATCAAGCCCAGTCGGTGGGCCAACACTTCGTCCTGAATGATGGACGTGTTGTTGTAGATGTGCACTTTCTCGATCGCCATGCTCGGAACCTCGCTCAGCATCAGTCGCCGAAACACGTTGGCCACCGCCGGACTCACGCCGATCATGTCGAACTCGATTTCGTTCTCTTCGTACCGCACGATCACTATCTGCAGTTGCTGTTTGAACCGTTCGAAGCTCCAAAATTCATCCGATAGCCCATAATCGTTTGCATCTTGCTTCAGTTTGTGTTCCTCTAGGTACAGAAGGGGTTTCGCTGGTGACTGCACAGGAGCCATTGTACAATTCGGATTCTAATTCCAAGCAGAGCTGTTATTGTTTCGAGTTTGCACGTGTTGAAAAGTCGATTGTGCCGGATTGTTTTGCCGCTGCCGCTTGACATTTGCACTACCCTATGAAAAGTATGCAGTTTATATCCCACAGTAAGCTGGTGGGTTCCAGATTAATATTCTGCAAGCACTACGAAATAATAATAATAATTGGCGAGAAAAGCTACGTATTTCAAGGACTATGCATGCTAAGACCTTGCAATACGATAACGTAAATGTCCGAGAACATGAACTAACAGTATCCCTTACATTTTTTCCACCACTGTGAAGCGAACGCACGTTTTTCAGTAGCTGTCAAACGAAGGCTTCACTCATTTTCACCAGCCAGACATAAAACATGGCCTCGATTCTGCGATCGAGCAAATTTGTGCGCTATTTCGCCGGCTTTGCGCGAAATGTGGTTTTCAATACAGCTCGGGAAACCGAAAGCAGCCTCGTGCAGCAAACGCAATGTCTGTGCGGTAATTTCACAAGGTATGGACACAGCTTTCTAACAATCGTCAGTCTGGATCGGAGACCCCCCAGAGCCGGTGACACACCCGGCATAATTACGCAACAATGTCGGAAGTGGAGTTCATTCAGAATTCTGTTTTAATTCGCTTTTTCGTCCTGTAGTGGGTTTGCAACGGCTGCAGCAAGCAGTAAAAGTGGACTGGATCGTTCGTTGAAGCGTTTGGACGAAGATGTGCGCAGATCGGGTCGAATATCACGGCGCGATCTGGAGGAGGTGTTGGAGGAGATTCGCACCAATCGCTCGGCTAGTAGTGCTCAGTCGCTTCTGGTTATCCGGTGTTGTGGTAAGAAGGCAAGTTGTCCAAAGAATACAACCCCGGTAAACCGTTTCTCCCAATCGCAACAGGCAATCTGGTTCCAGAAGAGCTTCCAGAAGTGCGCACGGCTTTGGTGCAAGAGATATGGAAAACCTTGAAGCGGCTGAACGTGGCCATGGACGTGTCCCATTACAATGCTCTGTTGCGTGTGTATCTGGACAACGAGCATCCCTTTTCTCCGACGGAATTTTTGGCCGAACTTCAATCGAACGGCATCGAACCAAACCGAGTCACGTTCCAGCGGCTAATCTCGCGCTACTGCCAGCAGGGCAACATCGAAGGTGCCACCAAAATATTGGAGTACATGCGCGAGAAGCAGCTGCCGGTGAATGAGTATGTGTTTAACGCGCTCATTATGGGTCACTCGCAGGCGGAGTAAGTTTTCACGGAGTGAAGGGTACGGGGGCCAATCTTACTGATCATGTGTTTCAAATCCTTTCCCCTTGACAGTGATCTTGAGTCGTCCACTGGCATCCTGGCGGTGATGTCGCAAGCTGGGCTGCAACCTTCGGCCGATACTTACACTACTCTGTTGTGCGGTTACGCACGTAAAGGCGATATTGAGTACATTACAAAAACGATCGACAGTTGCGAGCAGAAGGAAATCTTCCTCCTCGACAAAGACCTTCTGGAAATTGTGTATGCGCTCGCCACGAACGGCCACCCGGAAAAGGTGGATCCGTTGCTGGAGCGAATTCGGCGCCAGGCAGGTTACAACCAGGATGCGGTTAATGTGATTTTGCGTCTTATCAACAATGGCCAGGAAGAGGTGGGCTTGAAGTTGCTGCGTACAATGCCACGGGCAGCGAAAAACGACGGCGAACTGGCCAACACAGGGAGCTTTTTGATACGACAGCTGGTGCGGGCGCAGCGGCCTTCTGAACGTTTGATTGCCATATGTCGAGAGCTGCAGGAAGGTGGCATGAACGATCGAGCCCTACTGATCGCACTAGAGACAGCACTTAAGAGTGGTGCGGTTGAGACAAGTTTCGCGTTGCTTGAGGAACTGGTTGCCCAGCAGCAACCGATTCGGCAACACTTTTTCTGGCCCCTTCTGTGTGCCAACAGCACGAAGATGTCGAAGGAAGCGCGCACGGAGCAAGTGCTGCAGGTTTTGCGGCAGATGAGCGAAAAGTTCAACCTCAATCCGAGCAGCGAAACGATCCGCGAATATGCTGTTCCCAATCTTCCGGTAACCAACAGCGAGCTCAGCATCCAGTTGCTCCGAAGTGCCGGTATTTCGCCAGCAGTAGCCAGCAGCAGTTGTGCGTACTATGCTCTGGAGAGCAACAAACTAAAAGAAGCCGCCAATATTGCTTCGCGCTACCGTGCGTACTATCCTCCGGGAGTTTTCCGGAAGCCGTTAGTGCAGGCTTTTCATCAAACACGAGACTACGATTCTTACGTACGCTTCTCGCGAGCCCTTTACGATGGGCTCAAGCGATCGCGCACGTTGGAGGAAGAGAATGATCAGCAAGTGGACGGTGAAACCAGGGATGGAGCGGTGGAGACTGAGAGCGGTAGCGGAAGCACCAGTATCGAAGCACTGCAGGCAGATACATTGGGTTGCATGATCTATGATGTCCTGACAACGTTTAAAAGCGAACGAACCGAAGCAATACAACGCATTCTTACCGGTTTTGTTAATCAGGGCCTGTCAATCAGTGGTGCAATGGCAGAGAAAATTCAGGAACGTATGGGCAGTGAGATGACGGCAGAAATATCATCGATGCTCTCGAAGCTCGCTGCCGGGGATCTTGAGCCAATCGAAGTGGAACGCCCAGTGGCTGGAGGATCATTCCGTCAGAGGCCACCGTCGGCTAATTTGTCCGTGCCTCAGCTGGAGCGCTTGATCGGCGAGCTGGAGAGTCGTAAGGAGAATGCGAATGGGTTGAAATCGCAATTGATTCGCGCAGCCGTTCGATCGAACGATACGGCCAAAGTGAGTGAAGTGCTGCAGAAGTTGGAGAGTGAAAACTACGTCGTAAGTCCAGGCATTTACGGACAGATGATTGAACTGTACGCCACCAGTGGCAAGCTCGAGGAGGCGTTCGATTTGCTGCAGCGCGTAAAAGCCAAACAGCCCGACTTTGTGCTCGATCGGATTAAGGTTGTACGTGTTGCCCAAGGGCTGTTGGAAGCGGAACGTTTCGAGGATGCGCTACGTTTCTTACAGGACAATGCTCCACAGGAAGTAGCACAAAGTGTGGATGCGGAGCAAACGGAAGAGGTGGATTTCGTGTACAATAGTGCATGCTGGCGGTTGCTGAACATTCTCGCCGAAAAGGGTAACGTACAGCAAGTTGGCGCCCTGTTCGATCATCTGATCACGCAGCGCTTCATCAAACCGCAGAACATTTTCCTCGGCTCTCTGATCAAAGTGCACCTGGTGCGTGATGATCTGCCGAGTGCAATGAATGCATTCGAGCAGATCTGCAACCAGCATCATATGACGCCATGGAAAACGGACCTGACCTGTCGGTTGATACAAGCCGAAGATGCCGCCAACTTGCAGCGTCTGACGGATCTAAGCACAGAGGTACACGGCGAGGTTAACAGCTTGTATGATCTTGTGTTTGCATTCGTCGATTGTGGTCGCATTCGGCAAGCGAGAAAAATTCTCGAAACTCCTGGGTTGCGTACGCGATACCAGCGTATTCAGTCGGCTTGCGAACGGTACCAGCAAGAAGGTAAAACGGCCAGTCTGGAAGGACTGATGGAAGCGACCAAGGACCTTAACCATATCGATCGCAGCGAAATCTATCACAAATTGCTGCAAAGCTACATCACCGAACGAGATGCGGACAAATCGCTCGGACTTTGGACACGAATGCAGGAGGAAAATGTCGCACCTTCCGACGCTTTTCTTGCCGAACTGGGCGGATTTTTGAGTTCAAACGGTTACGAAGTACCGTTTGCCGTGCCCGATCTAAAAGAATCTAGATCTTCGACAACGCAGAAAGTCGGTGGCACTCCGCAAGCCCAAAGTGCTGCCCCTCCGAAACGTGCCCAACCCGTGCTGTCGGCACCTCTACGGGAATTTAAGCAAGCGATCAAATCACATAATCTGGACCGCATTCTAGACGCGTATGAAAAGGTGGATTCCAGAGAAAAACTGAACCTTACGGAGCAATCGGCCGTCATCGACGCCCTGATTAATCGCGACCGTCTCACAGAAGCCACGAAGCTGGTGATGAATATCCTGGAGCAGAAACTTTTCCCCATTCCGCGCACGTTCAAATTTTTCCTCAACAAACTGGCCCTGACGGGAGATGTGGAGACGTTTGATCGTATCTCATCCCTCATCTCCGATGACCTGAAACGACAGGTTTCGTTCGATAATCGACTTTGTCACGCCAACGTAGCCGGTGGTAACGCTGATCAGTACCTGCGGCGCTTGGAGCAAGAAGCTGAGAAGATTAAGGACAAGGAAGAAGCTGTTGTGGCGGTGAAACACTTCCCAGTGGGTGGTGCTTCTTGCATTCTCACGGAACGTCCGGAACTGCACGATCGTTACATGCGTCTGGCTGAAAGTTACGCCAAGTGGAACCTGCTAGCACCGATCAATGCCCTCTGGATACACTACTTTATCGCCGGCGAAATGGAGAAAGCGCGCACGGTTTGGGATCAACATCTGGCCCCCAGTCCACGCATAATGTTCCAGAAGGTGATTCAAGTGGCACGCGACACCAAGAACGATGCAATGTGCCGGCGTTTGCTCGACCATTTGCAGGGCTCGAAGGTGTCGGAGAAGGGCAAGGGTTTGATCTACAGTTGCCTGATTGACACACTTGTCGCGAAGCAACAACCGGAAGAGGCTTTGGCTGCGCTGGAAGCTGGACTGAAGGAAACTTGTCTCGAGAATGTTAACCGAACGGCTCTGCGGCGTTTGAGCGATGCCCTGGCGGCGAAGGGTAAAGCTTTCCCCCACACCATTCCGGCGCGGAATACCAAGGCACAGGAACCATCGTCCACTAGCAGCAGCGACAGCGACAGCGAGAGCAGTAGCGACGAGGAGGCGAAAAAGCGAGTGACACAACCCGACAGCACCAAGCCAGTGAGCGAAAAACCAGCTTAAGTGCTGACCCCTCGAACGTTAGTGTGAATTTAAGTGTTTAAGAGTAAGTAACCAACCAAACAGAAAGCCAGTCACCATTAGACGGAAGAACGCATATGAGTCGAATGAACGATAGTTTTGAATTTCTTAGAAGCGCAATTGGTGTGCCCATTGAAACAGTATCCAGTGGAGTAGAGTTTAATAAAAGCCGTACCAAATGCAAGTTGCTGGTTGTCGATATTATTATGGATTCGAACCCGTTTCATACTATTCAATAATATCGTTCCCTAAAGGTAAGTAATTTCAGCAAAATGACGACAATCGGTAGAGCTTGTATTATGAAGACGAATTGCTTGTTTTTGTTTACAATTTTCTACCCAAAATTATAAGACTAACTGTAATCTTAAAACCTTTTTCACCGCGACTAACTGTTTGCGTTACGTAACGCCAGTAACGCTTGTTGGATATTTTGAAGTGCCCAATCAACTCACCACTCTAACGTCAGATTTCGCTTCGCGGTTCGGAGAATCGCTTACTCAAAATCTGTTGGCACGTCAGAAAGTAAACACGTCGTAGGAAATTGCTCTGTTCTATTAGTTCTCGTCCGCGATCGTTGTTTCAGTGCCCGTCTCTTGTGGGCATTTCTACTTGTGTCGATTGTGTCGATCAGTGGAACCGTTAAAGTGCGCTAATAGTATCAAAAATGATTCGCCTAGGACAACTGGTGTTGCGTCAAAGCCAGAAGGTTAAGGGTACTGAAATTCGAAGGTATGCAAAAAAGTCGAGAAACTACTATTTATAGGCGTTAAGAAAAAAGATCGAAAAGCCGCTGTCTCGCGATTTCCTTCGCACACGCGTGTTCGCGACCTTGAACACGGGCAAGCTTTGAAATGGTGTTTAGAAGAGGAAGAAGGATCGCTCGACGTCATCGCGATATATAGGTCACGACAAGCGCATCATTATTTGCATTAATTAACTACTGGAAACCTCGTATCACGGGACAAAGTGCAACAAAAGCGTATGATGAATCCAAGCAGTCGCACACGGAACGATGGACTTTGAACCTTGGGACGGAGCTCACACGCGATAGGCACGAAGGGTTTTACGTAAACAATTTGTTGGCTACATGCCGATGTTGACATCGCTCGTCGGTGTTGTCGCACTTCATGCAATAGAACTAATGACTGTTGGTAAATGATTTCCCAGTTCCTCACGCCATATTCAAAATCTTTTTCCTACCACGCTTTGGTGGTGATCCTTTCATCTTTTCTACAAGCTGTTCAACGCTTTTTGGAGGCCGCGATTTGCTATTTGATAAGATATCGCCCCAAAAATGGGCCATACGAGTCGTGGTTATCATCGATTCCTGCTCATTGTCAACGAATCGTTATCAAATAATGCCCTGTCGATTTTTTGGCTCACTTCACAGATGTCTTTCGGCGGCCCCACAATCCAAGCAGGCGGCGGAAACGCAACCAGCGGCCCCGGCCGAAGGAGAAAAGCGCCAAAATATGTCCTTCCTGACAAACATCTTCCGTGGCGAGATTCAGGCAGCGCAAGTGTTCCCCTACCCGGAAGCGCTGGATGCCGAACAGAAAGAGTACATCGCGGCGTTCGTCGATCCGGTGAACAAGTTCTTCGAAGAGGTCAATGATCCCGCAAAAAACGATACCAATGCGAAGATCGACGAACAAACCACCGAAGCGCTTTGGGATCTCGGAGCGTTTGGACTCATGGTTCCATCGGAATACGGTGGCCTCGGTCTCAACAACACACAGTACTCGCGGATGTGTGACATTATCGGTGGTCAAGATCTAGGGTTAGGAATATTCATCGGTGCGCACCAGAGCATCGGTTTTAAGGTACGTTAATCGTGTGGGCGATAAGACGCCCAACGGATGCAGCACGTGTGCCTATGGGCTTGATAAGGAACGCTAAACTTCCGTGTTTAAACCGGCGGCTTGTTGTGTACCTTACTGTATCAGAGTCCATTGCCGCTCGTGGGTGTTATTGAGCCGTCCTTCAGCAAGCCGCTAACCGATGGATTGTTCTCGTTTCGTTATTCCAGGGAATAATGCTGTACGGTACCAAGGAACAGAAAGCGAAGTACCTGCCGATGGTGTCTACCGGCAAGGTGTACGCTGCGTTCGCACTGACCGAACCAAGTTCCGGTTCCGATGCCGGTTCCATCCGCTGCCGGGCGGTGAAATCGGCCGATGGCAAGCACTACGTGTTGAATGGTTCCAAAATTTGGATCTCAAACGGTGGCATTGCGGACATTATGACCGTGTTTGCGCAGACCGAAGTGGTCGACCCGAAGACGGGCCAGAAGCGGGACAAAGTGACTGCGTTCATCGTCGAGCGAGGCTTCGGTGGAGTTAGCAGTGGTCCACCGGAGAACAAGATGGGCATCAAATGCTCGAACACGGCCGAGGTGTACTTCGAGGATGTTAAGATTCCGGCCGAGAATGTACTTGGTGGCGAGGGTGAAGGGTTCAAGGTAGCGATGAACATCCTGAACAATGGACGATTCGGTATGGCCGCTACGTTGTCCGGTACGATGCGTGCCTGCATTCAGAAGGCGGCGGAACACGCCACGAACCGGGTCCAGTTTGGGCGGAAAATTGAAACGTACGGTGGAATTCAGGAGAAGCTGGCCAAGATGGCGATGCACCACTACGCGACGCAATCGATGGCGTACATGATTTCTGGAAACATGGACACCGGCTCGTTGGACTATCATCTTGAGGCGGCCATCTCGAAGGTGTTTGCATCGGAATCGGCTTGGTTCGTGTGCGATGAGGCTATTCAGATCCTCGGCGGAATGGGCTTCATGAAGGATGCCGGTCTGGAGCGTGTGATGCGCGATTTGCGTATCTTCCGCATTTTCGAGGGCACGAACGATATTCTGCGCCTGTTTGTGGCCCTCACCGGTATCCAGTACGCCGGTGGACACTTGAAGGAGCTGCAAAAGGCTTTCAAAAATCCTGCCACCAACATGGGCCTTATCTTTAAGGAAGGATCCCGTCGGGCGATCCGTAGCATCGGGTACGGTGGTACGGATCTCAGCTCGTACGTGGCCGATCCCCTGAAGGTCTCTGCCAAGCAGTGCTCGGAGTGTATCGATCTGTTTGGCCAAACGGTCGAGTCGTTGCTTATCAAGTACGGAAAGAAGATTGTTGACGAACAGTTCCTGCTCAACCGATTGGCGGATGCGGCAATCGATACGTATGCCATGGCCGTCGTGCTGTCGCGAGCAACCCGTTCCGTGCGGAAGGATCTCCCTTCGGCCGAGCATGAAGTATTGATGACCAAAGCATGGTGTCACGAGGTATGTGTACTTTTTTCTCGTAATCAATCATCAGGGACATTATCTGACTCCGATCTTCCGCTTCGCAGGCTAGCGATCGTGTGCGTGTAAACATTCGCAAAATCAACACCGATTCGTTCGCGAAGAACTACGGACTGATGTCGCAGATTTCGAAAAACATTTGCTCCAACAACGGTATCGCTCACAATAACCCACTCGATATTGAATAGGAGATAGGCGCTTTTAAAGAACAAACGAATGATACGACCTGATCACGTCACGGTTCCTCGATTTTTTCTACCTAGAAAGTTTGCACAGTGAATCCAGATGGTGCGCGTGTCTCACGCTACGACTAAGCTATGATCGTGTCTCTCTGCCGATGTGGGCAATCTCCACTGTACCCAGCCGACAGTAGGAGCATATGAAGTCACAGTAATGATAGAGAACTTGTCTCCACGACAGGCAGTGTGCAGTGTGCAGGAGTAGTTAATTTGTCCATCCTAGAAAAATTAATTTAAAAGTGTTTTTATTTTCGTTTTTTCATATTTGGTTATTTTGACTTCGTTCGCTTATTGTTTACACTAATGTGTCTCCTCCACAAACACGAATCCACTACACGGTGTGGGCATTACCAGAACATTTCAGAACGTTTCATTGCACTTAAATATCTTGTTACCATGTACATACCACCTCAAAGAAGAAGACGCCCTTTCGTAGCAAGTGCTCTAGGGCCTCAAGAGATTAGAGAAATAATTTCTTAAAAAAATAACTCCAAAGCCGTGTTTTAACATCATAGTTCCGTGGTATCCGAAAAATGTAGATTTGGGCAGCTAGTTTTTGTGCGAGTGATTAGGAATGAGCCAAAGAGATCACATCCCTATCTTGCTCTACTCTCCTATCGGCTGGCCGAGTGCTGCCGTCTGGCGATAAAATTGGCGCCAAAGTCAATGTACCGCAAATCTCAGAAAAAGCGCAAAGTTCGAAAGCTTATCGGTTTGCGGAAAAATACTTCCTGTAGCCGCGGGAGAGACTTCGCAAAATGGCACGATAACCGAGGAACGGGATTGAACATTGATCCCCTTCGGCGTCCGCAGTGAGTCAAAGATGACGTGCAGTTTTGGGAAGTGATTGTGCTCACCAAAGTCCAATAGATCTCGGATCGAGCAGTCTTGGCGGCAAACGTGTGGACATCCTTTTCTAATCGCACGTAAGCGTGCCGTCCTTCATGTTAGGTTCATAAATACGAAGAAACCGACTGTTTTAAGAGGTACTATCAATACCGGTTTGGACCGCAAGTCACCATTTACAACGCAATATTTATATCCATTATCCGTGATAACAAGATAAGGGTTTGGTCATGCCCCCTAAGCTGGTCAACGGGAGGATTGGAATTTCTCATTTCTAATCCGCCAGCGAATCGGTATCCAGATAGCGCAGCTGGGAAAGTTTTCGTTCGATATCGGCAACATCCGGAAGGTGATACTAACTTTTAAAAGCAAGCCCCCCGCAGGTGGTTCGTTTTTATCGGTGAGGTGCAGTTTAAAAGTGGACGCTCAGCGCACACAACACGCAGGAATAGCTTCGCCTCGCAGGAATCGAATTTTGACCTCGCTCATAGAATAATGCTGAGAACGTGTACGAGTTTCATTTTAACCGCAAACATCCGATCGACGGCGTTAGTACGTTGTAGCAGTCGTAATGTATCAACAAATTGTCCACTGTATGCGGCTGCGGTCGATAAAATCGAACAACCAAAAGCGAACCGATCGTTTGTCGTGAACCTGTTCAGTGGAAAACTACAAACGGCCGAACTGTTCCCCTATCCGGAACCACTGAACGAGGAACAACGAGAGTACGCGCAAGCTTTTATCGATCCAACGGAGAAATTTTACCAGGCAAGTGATCGTCAATGTTTCTAAAGCAATTATTGTCTACTCATTTGTGCTATTTTGTGCCATTAGGAAGTGAACGATGCGGTCAGAAATGACGCCACTGGAACTGTGGAACCGGCTGTGGTGGATGCTCTATGGGACAACGGATTCCTGGGCCCTTTCGTTCCAACGGAATACGGTGGTCTGGGGCTTCTGAACTCGCAGTCGGTGAAAATTTCAGAAATCACCGGCAGTTATGACCTGGGCATGTCGATCTTTACCGGCGCTCACCAAACGATCGGAACTAAGGGTATCGTGCTGTACGGCACGGAGCAGCAGAAGAAAAAATATCTTCCCCAGCTGAGCTCCGGTAGGGTGTTTGGAGCGTTCGCTCTCACCGAACCCGGCACAGGGTCCGATGCAGCGTCGGTCAAAACGAAAGCCGTGCTCAGCCCCTGCGGTAAATACTATCTCCTCAACGGATCCAAATTGTGGATATCGGGCGGTTGCACTGCGAACATCTTTACCACCTTTGCGCAGACGGAGCTGGTGAATCCGCAGACGGGTGAAAAGACAACCAAAATGACCGCGTTCATCGTGGAGCGTGCGTTCGACGGGGTCAGCAATGGGCCACCGGAGGACAAAATGGGAATCAAGTGTTCGAACACGGCTGAGGTGTTTTTCGACGACGCAAAGGTGCCGGTGGAGAATGTGCTCGGTGAGCCGGGCCAGGGTTTCAAGATTGCGGTGAATATCCTAAATTCCGGTCGGTACGGATTGGGTGCCATGTTGGCGGGGTCGATGAAGACGTGCATTGAGACGGCGGCCAACCACGTGAAAAACCGTGTGCAGTTTAAACGCAAGTTGATCGAATTCGAAAACGTGCAGGAAAAGCTCGCCCTAATGGCCACAAAGCATTATGTGGCGCAAAGCATCACGTACATGGTGGCGGGCAACATGGACAAAGGATCGGTCGACTTCCATCTAGAGGCAGCGGTGAGTAAGGTGTTTTGCACCGAGGCGGCCTGGGACGTGTGCGACGATGCCATTCAGCTGTTGGGTGGCAATGGATTCATGAAAGCGAACGGTTTGGAACGGTTCATGCGAGACATGAGAATTTTCCGCATCTTCGAAGGGGCCAACGATGTCCTGCGTATGTTTATCGCCTTGACCGGCATTCAGGCGACCGGAAAAGGGCTTCGTGAGCTGCAAAAGGCAATGAAAAACCCACTCGGTAGCATAGGGGTTCTTCTGGCGGAAGGGTCGAAACGGGCCGGTCGGAGAGTTGGTGTTGGTGGCGTCAACTTGACGCCATTCGTTGCGAGTGAACTGCAGACCGCAGCCAAGCAGTGTGGTGAGGTAAATGTGCCGTTTGATAATCTGTCGTTGGGTGAAACCGTTTAACGGACAAGCGTGTTTCGTTTGCAGTGCATGGACTTGTTTAGCGAAACCGTCGAATCTCTACTGATGAAGCACGGCAAAGGTATCATCGAGCGCCAGTTTCAACTGGCCCGGATCGCCGATAGTATGATCGATATCTACACGATGGCGGTGGTGCTGTCACGTGCTACTCGTGCCATTCAGAAGGGCCTTCCCTCGGCGGCCCAGGAAGTGCTGATGACGCAAATCTGGTGCCAGGAGGCAAGCAGTCGGGTGCGGGCCAACATCAGTCGGATTCACTCGCCCTCGGTCCAGCTAAACTACCAACGCATGACACTGGTGGCCAGGAATGTTTCGGAACGAGGCGGGCTAGGCTACACTAATCCTCTGGAGATTGATTAAACGTACGCACCTTTTCGGCGTACGCACTGATAAGAGAGTGACCGGCAAATTGACACACACAATAAAAAGGGATTAATCGAACGAAAATCCGGTGTGCGTTATCATTCGGGTTGCGAATGAATTTTTATCGTAAAGCTTGATGCGCTTCTTCGTGTACCGATCGAACGGTCAGTCGACTTGCTTGGTTGTTGAATATTGGTGCGGTTTTTGTAGTGCTGCGGGATGTTGTTACGATTGGGAAGCTACTTCATCATCAAAGGCGGGCAGTCGCCAAAGACGATCGTGAATCAGTGTGCTAGGTGTGTTACGTTTCGTTCGTTATTTTTCGTAATGGCACCGTTTGAAGTTGAAATTGAATAGTGGTTTTACACTCATTAAATTTGTCACAATGATTAAATTTTATGTTTCGATTGATTATTTTTTGTAACCTTTCTGAAGGTGTGTTGGAGAACTAATCAACTCGTGAGGTCATTGAACGGAAATGTAAACAAATGTGTGGCCACAGGTGTTTGGCCGTTTTGTTCAATCACCGGGTTCTCATTTCTTATGAATGAAAAGAGAGAATATCTCTTCTGTTGGGGCGCAAACGAGAGAGATTGAATCGCGAAAACCGCACGTCACATCGCGGCGTTGCGTAGAGTCAGACAAAACTCCTTTCGCGAGTATCGAGAAGTGCGTTGTTTACTGTTTGTGCTGACTGATCGTAGATCAGAGATCGCAACCCATTATGTATCGTTTTAATCGTATAATCCTGCGGAGCCAGAGTTTTTTTCTAAACCGGAGTGACCCAGAACAGTGTTCGTTTCTTGGCAAAAGGTGATACTTAAAAACCTTTCCTATTTTCGCCTAAACTTCACTCAACCTGAACGACAACCATTTCACATCGAGAGTGACCGACGAGCGCGTGGACTTTGCCCCACATTGTGAAGAGGGCTGAAAATAATTTCGCGTAAATCCGCAGTGAAACTTCGTGGTTGGCGAGTCGCGTACGTCATGATATCAACGAGGCGACACAGGAACTTTGGACCCGCGGAAGCAACAGTTTCTTATCGTGGCACAACTGATATGATAATTTAGCGTCCGCTGCAGCGATGAGCTCATTCTTGATGACGTTCGCTATCGGATCAAGATCCCATGTTCATAAAACAGATATTTTACCGATTTTTTTCAAATCAAACATATCATTTTCAGATGTCTGTCGGCCACTGCACAATCGAACCCAAAAGAAAAGGCCCAACCGGTGGCCACGGTCAACACTTCGTACATGGCGAATCTTTTCCGTGGCGAAATCGAACCGCTGCAGGTGTTCCCGTTTCCCGACGCATTAGACCAGGAGCAGAAGGACTTGGTTGGCTCACTGGTCGATCCAGTGACACGTTTTCTGGTACGTTCATCGTCTCTCGATGACGATTTCCGATCTCATAGTTTGTTGTGGGTTTTCTTCGGCAGGAAAACTATGATCCGGTGAAGGCGGAAAAGAACGGTGGACCGGATGAGGCCACATTTCAGAGCATGTGGGACATGGGAATGATGGGCATACAGGCTCCGGAGGAGTTTGGCGGCTTGGCTATACCGAACACGGGCTATGCTCGCATGGGCGAGCTGGTCGGTGCGGTCGATCTTGGACTGGCCGTTGTGTTCGGGGCTCATCAGAGCATCGGGTGGAAAGGTGTGCTTTTGTACGGTACCGAGGAGCAGAAACACAAATACTTGCCCCAGGTAACAACTGGTGGAAAGATTGCTGCTTTCTGTCTGACCGAACCGAGTTCGGGATCCGATGCCGGCTCGATACGCAGTCGGGCGGTGAAGTCGGCCGATGGCAAGCACTATGTGCTGAATGGATCGAAAATTTGGATCAGTGGCGGTGGGTTGGCCGAAATAATGACCGTTTTTGCGCAGACCGAAGTGGTCGACCCGAAGACGGGCCAGAAGCGGGACAAAGTGACGGCGTTCATCGTCGAGCGTGGCTTCGGTGGAGTTAGCAGTGGTCCAGCGGAGGAAAAGATGGGAATCAAATGTTCGAACACGACCGAAGTGTATTTTGATGACGTGAAGATTCCGGTCGAGAACAGGCTCGGTGGGGAAGGTGAAGGTTTTAAGGTAGCGATGAACATCCTGAATAATGGCCGCTTTGGCATGTCGGGAACGTTGTCCGGAACGATGGCGCACTGTATCCGGAAGGCGGCGGAACATGCGACGACTCGTGTACAGTTCGGGCAGCGAATCGAAAGCTTTGGCAATGTGCAGGAAAAATTGGCCCGCATGGCCATGCACCACTACGTTAGCCAATCGATGGGCTACATGATCTCGGGCAACATGGATGCGGGCTACAAGGACTACCACCTGGAGGCGGCCATCTCGAAGGTGTTTGCATCGGAAGCCGCCTGGTACGTGTGCGATGAGGCTATTCAGATCCTGGGCGGGAATGGGTACATGAGCGCGGGTGGATTGGAGAAGTTTCTGCGCGATATTCGCATATATCGCATTTTCGAAGGAGCAAACGATATCCTGCGGCTGTTTGTGGCACTCACCGGCATCCAGTACGCCGGGTCGCACCTGAAGGAATTGCAGCGCGCGTTCAAAAACCCCACCGCCAACCTGGGGCTGATATTCAAAGAGGGTTCCCGTCGTGCTGTGCGTAGCATCGGTTACGGGGGCACAGATTTGAGCTCTTTCGTAGCGGAACCGTTGCAAGAATCGGCCGCTCTTTGTGCCGACAGCATCGATCGTTTCTCAAAGACGATCGAATCGGTGCTGATCAAACACGGAAAAGGCATCGTCGATCAGCAGTTTCTGCTCGTCCGGTTGGCCGATTCAGCGATCGATATTTACGCCATGTCCTGCGTGCTGTCGCGCGCTACCAAGGCACTTAAGGAAAACCTACCCTCTGCCGAGCATGAAGTGCTGATGGCTAACGCTTGGTGTGTGGAGGTACAATCAAAGGCACATCGATCTTTCGAAAGTTCGCCGATCTAATGGCTCCTTGTTTTTGTAGGCAAACGATCGTGTAAGGACCAACATTCGACGCGTGCATAGAGGAGTGTTCCTGAAGAACTATGAAACGATGAGTGCGATTGCGAAGAATGTTTGCTCACGGCAAGGCGTCGTACAATCCAATCCGGTTGGAATCGTCTAGAAGGACGGTGGTGTCCCGGAGTTCTATAAAATGTGATAAAAAATGTTAATAAACAGTACGTTGCATACTTCGTTTCAAAATGTTTGGATTAATCTGTCGTGAGATTCACCAGAGCTTGTCAGGAAACTTGTTATCTGATTTGACACGACTTTAAATATAAATTCATTTATTAGAAATAAATAATTACAGCGTACAAGAAAACGCTAAAGAACATAGGAGGTCGAATATGTTCTTTCTTCTATACTACATGCTACAAAGGTGCCTGATACACACTTTCGACGCAAAAATTACAGTTCGAGTTCGCTGAAAGCTGATTTGTTTGATTCTTACGAATCCAAAGGGAAGCGTTTTGAGGTAAATTAAAATCAGTTAGAACGCAACGCAAGATTACACCAAAGATACATACTGGGACGTTGGACGCGGATTATGGCCAATTTGTTAAAACCTATCTACAAACCTATCCCACCGCTATATGCCCTATCCGTGGGTGTAAGTTAGGAGTAGAAGAATCACTAACTCTAGCTTTGCAGCCTTGCGTCCTGCAACTATCCGTTACCATTCGGTTGAGGAAGGAAACTTGAAATAGGTGGGTCTGAAATGTTCCGCAAGAGGCTGCTTCAAATGAACACCATTCGCCTATCAAAGACTTGCGGAAGGGGTAGTATAAAAGGATCGCAAAAGGATATACCTCTCGTGGGAACGAACAACGAACAGTGTGCATGTTAACGCTAGTGTACGATCATGTGCTGAATGTTTTATCTGTTGATTTGATTGTTGCGTTTTCGATTCTTAGTTTTTGTTTTACGAATTTTAGTTGTAAAACTGTCTTAGATTAGTAGAACTTTGCCCTACCCTCCGATAAAGTGCTCGTTCTTTGGGTGCCTCACTACAGCACTGTTGTTGAGTCTGACGACCAATATCGATCAAAACAAATGGGGCGTTCGCCAAAAGTCTCACTTCGTCCAGCTTTAATCTATGTTGAGAGACGACAGCTGCTTTTCAACACTGTGGGTGAAAACAAGTTGAAATGAATATGTTAATCGAACGCTTCAATCGTTGGCCGATTCATTTCGTACGTTATTTCTATGTCCTGAAATAAGTCGCCGATCCAGGCGATCGAGATGCAGTAATGCTGGAACAGTTGCATCAAAAGCTCGCCCTCATCGAGCATCTCGATGCGCTCGGTGCGAGCCCGTTCCGAGGCTGGTATGCTGTTGTAAATCTGCACCATGTCCCACGCTCTGGCCCCGTGCCAGTTGCACTGTAGAAATCTGTGTGCAATAAGAGCACGAACGACATCAGCGACGGGTTTTTGAGACGCTCTCGCGCTTCACTCACCTAGAAATCTGTGTTTCGAGCGACACGCAAGCGTCGACCCCGGCTAAACTGCAACCGCGTTGTCGTAGATTGTTCAGCATTACCTCACCGAACCGATCGTTCATGTTGACCTGTTCGTAGTTGACGAAGGCTGCCGTTTTGAAGTTGGACGCGAACCATTTCAGCAGATTACTGCTGTTCTGTGGCTCGATGTAGACGAGCACACACTCGGCCAGGAAGATGGTTGGCACACTGTAATCGATTTCCGATTGCTGCAGCTTCATCGCTACCTCGTCGATGTTCCGCAGGTCCACGCCGACGATGTGATAGTTCGACGAATGGAGATCGGTCGAACTCAGGCGTACCTCACCGTCTGCGGGACCAGGAAAGAAGCTTGTCTTATTCGCAAAAGTG
Organism: Anopheles bellator; assembly: GCF_943735745.2. Lineage (NCBI taxonomy): Eukaryota > Metazoa > Arthropoda > Insecta > Diptera > Culicidae > Anopheles > Anopheles bellator. The sequence goes on from NC_071286.1 coordinate 59,346,738, forward strand.
AGACCCTCGCGCTTACCTTCGGCGTGGATTTTTTCGAGCAGCACCTTATTCCGCTTGATTTGGTAACACTTTCGGGACGTCACGGTCGGGAAATCGAGTTCGACAAAGTTGGTCACCATATGGCCAGCTTCTCGCAGGCGCCAGTAGAGCGTGTCGAACCCGCATCCAAGATTGATGATTTGACATTTGTCTCCCGTTTTCTGCAAGACGAAGAAATGTAAGTACAAGAGAAAATGACCGGTCTTCGCCCTGCCAAAATCTGCGGTTTGATTGCCACAGCAGTGCGCAGCTTCGCGCTAACCTTGAAAAATTTCTCGATGCACATCTCGATACCCTTGACACGGGCATAGTAGCCGCGGTTTATTTCGGGTGCCTTGCGATCCGGGTTGCGCATGAAGTACGCAATGTAATCATCCTTCCAGTAGCCCAGCTTCACCGCCGATCGTTTGCTGTTGCTAGCATCGTCGTTCGTTGACATGACGGCTTCGTCGCACGGATGAAAACTTTGAGGCTCCATTTTCTGAACTTTACTGTAGTTTATCGCTGGGTAGCGCAAAACGAGCGATTGTTTATGCGCGATGTGCACCGCAAAAAACTATGCAACTCTTTACGCGTTAGCTTGCTTCAACAACCTAAAGAGCCAAACAGGTCGGCAACATGTTGGGCACAAACTTTCTGCTGTACACCTTTGAAAAAAGTATCTTTTCACAGAAAATATATGGTTACACTTTATTTCTAAATGCAACTTTTCATCCAGGAAAAATAACCCAGGCAAACTGCAAACTTCAAAGCCGTTTGACATCTGAACCAATATACTGCGGTTCTCAATGCGTTTATACCTGCGGCTTGAGGTGTCGCCGCCACAGCTGTGAGTTTTTTCGAAATGAACGTTGAATTGTTGGGCTCTTGGACGGTTTTATCACACTTTACGGCGTAGGTCAGCATTTCCCCGGTCAAAAGCCGGGCAAACAGTTCCACTAGATTTCCTCGAACGACGTACAATCTGGGAAATGGAGACGAAACTCTATTGAGTTTAAAATAAATCCATCACACACAAGTGCATTTACGGTTATCGAGAGTTAAATGATCTTAAGTTTTCGTCCAAATTGACCAGCGTTTGTTGAAGAAAGTGCCATCGATTAGGTCACAATCTTTTGCAGGGGAACATTGTTACAACGCTGAGTTTGCACAGCACAGTCTCCAGCAAGTACTCTCGCTCTTCTTGCAGGTATGGTTCTTCTGCATGGTTGGTGAAGAATGTGGCGAGTTCTGGAGGACTTTGTGGAAGCGTGCCGCTAAGGTCCACGGACACACGCTGCTGGGCAAGGGGTCGCCCACATATTCCGGACGTGCTGGTTATTCCAGTGAAAGCGACAATAACAACCTTATCTCCGACGGACGCCAAAAACCACCAATCGGTAAAAAGAAGAACTGCTAGATTCGAAAAAAAATATTTAAGTTAGCGAAAATCTGTTGGTCGGAATATGAAACAAGAAAAATGGAATCAGATTTTATCATGCCATTTTTATTTATTTTTTTAATTTTATTTTATCATCATGATAATTTTTGACTAAATTTCCGTGCTGAAGTCATCTATGAGTCTTTAAGATTAACAATTGGGCCACGAATCATATTGTAGAATGAGCACTTTCTCAATCCCTCTTATTTGCTGCGAATCCTTGCTATGGAGCCGTTCATGATTGTCCGCCACGATAATAGTTGCTAATCGTAATGAAAAAGATGCTAATCGCTAATCGCTAATAAGCTAATCGTAATGAAATGAAAATGATTGAAATGAAATAATCGGTATTGTTAGTATTGGAAGAAATCTACCGATGAACGCTTTTCATTGATCGCAAATGGAAGAGTCATGACCCAATAATATTCATAATAATCGGAAATACTGACACATAGAATTTAATTTAGATTGAAAACAGATTCTGCTTGATAAAGAACTTTTCAAAATAAAACCTCCTTAACTAAGTTTATTATACAGAGAGGGAAAAACAACAGTTTGAATTTCAAGCTCTCCATCAATAAGAAAGAACTGTTTACACAACGTGAAAGGCGCATCGTGTAACGCAATAATTTCTAAATTTCCCAAAACTGCCCGCAATAAATCATCCACGGAACGCGCGTTCTCGTACTGTCCGATGAGGACCAAAAGAGAACTCCAGCTGGGAATACAAGCATAAAAGTGACCCATTCTATCATGAAGCAATTAAAATATTGACGCCATAAATAAAGTTTTCACGTGCAGGATAACCCGAACGCGCGTTCGGTCCCGTGAACGTGCATCGGGATTTTGTGTAGGTCAGGAAATTCCGACTTTCTTAGAAAGCCCCTCGGTTCGAGGATATTCAGTGTTGCTTTTCATTTCAGGCTGTGTTCGTCCTGCAAGGATGCGAGGAAACGTTCATCCCGAACGAGAGTTCGCTTCGGATGTCAGTTCATTCGAGCGAAAGGATTCGAAAGATGGTGCGGCGTTCGGCAGCAGATGGCGTTCATCCAGTTGGCCCAGCCACATAAACGAACAGACCGCTACCGCTTTGGTAATTCCAACCGGCAAAGCAGCATTCGACTCCAACATCGCAGAGCATAACACATAACACGCAGCGCAGCGGACGCGAGCACACGTGGTACTTGCGCTGTTGGAGCACGTTTCGGATCGGTCTCTTACAACGAAGTGCTGGTAGTTTATTTACGATATTTATAAAAGTTTGTAAGCATATTTATGTTAAGCATATTTATATTGGTTTAAAGAAATAACGCCTCATCGCTTTTGGTGTGCTTGAGTGAGAATTCTTTTGCTGTGAGTGAGCAAATTAAACAGTAAAAATTGCGCGAGCCTAGGCTAGTGTTGTGATACTGTGAAGTTTCAAAGTTCAGTACGGTTCCGGTGATCGGTGAATCAATTTAGTGTACTCTTACTTGCGTTCCGAGCCAGCATCAATTCCCGTGCGCCAACATGAATCAATCCTCAATGTCGGAGGAAGTGCACGGTCATATAATGGATAAAAATATAGATTTTCACATCGTTCAGCTTGTCGAGCGGTTGGAAATGCTTCGGAAAGATCCTGGCCCCAAAATGTCGCTCTCGGTTCAGGGCCGAGCCAATATGCACAAAGAGTTACGGACGCTGGAGCTGTGGAGGTACGTATTCACTAATTACAAGAACCATAATTGTCCATCAGAATCAGAATCATAATGTCCATGTCCACGAATGGTGATGAAAGCGACATGCTGGATGCTGTGTGCCGGCTTGTCTGTAGCAGAAACTAGCCCCAAAAGAGCACTTTCTAAGAATCAATTAAATTGTACTGCGGGTGACCTTCTCTGCGATGGCCGATAAGCACTCGGAGTCCACCAGCACTAATTAATCACTCATATAGGCAATTATCATTTCCTTTCGGGTGGAACGATCCCCACCGGCACCGGTTGGCCGTTCGTTAGGGTCTGTAGTCGAGTGGTTTTCGTTATGTTTTCGATAGCGTCTCATCTCGCCGGATCGACGACCGCCCAAGCATGATCGTTTGATGCTTCCCTCTGTTAGCTGCTGCTGCTGCGCGATAGTAGACTCGAATTATGCGCCATGCACTCAGGAGGGGCCATAATAATGAAACATATTTTCTGTAAAGCTATTCCAGCCCACCGGTCTGAAGGGTACCGTTTGGTCGAAGCAGTTCATTAAATTTAAGTTTCACTTTCATTACACACCGGTTTTGGGGGGCAATGTGCAGGCAAATGCTGCTCGTCGGAACAAGACACCGACACCGCGGATCGTTAGGATTAAATTATTTGCAATTTTTCCTTGCTGTACGCTTCATTGAATGCGAATCGATGTTGGGTGGTTATTTGTAATATTTAAGCACTCATACCGTGCACCCTTGTAATGATAATAATTGACAAACAATTGCTGCAATTGAGTCGTTGTGCGAAGGTCCTTTCCCCTGAAAGGCCAGAGTAAGCAAATCCTCGACCGAAGCCTTTTCAAATTTAAATAAAAACCACGCCAACGCTTCATGTTAAATATAAATGGAGCACATTGACGTTTTTTTTTCGCGAACAATCGGAAAGCGAATGGTCATTCCCGGGAATCGAAACAAAACGGCTCGTTTATCATTTGCTCTCCACGGTCCCTCAGTAAAAACCGAGTATCTAATAGACCGTGAATGTAAAAGCCCATAAATTTGAGTGTTGTTTGCTTGCAAAAATAAAAGCAACACCACCATATAATGCTCATCATTCGATGCCCCACGTTCTGGCCAAAACAAAAACCGAAACCACATTTGAGGCGCGCAAAATCATTTCGGACGACCTTCTCAATAACAAAAAAAAAACGCGGTGATCGGTTTCGAAAAACGTTGGGGGTATAAACCGCCGGCATCCGGGACCAACATCTGTGTCGTAAAACGTGCCCCGGCGTTTTTTGGAAGCCGCGTGACACGGCACGAAGTGGTCCACTTGGAAGGATGTTAAAAAAGTCCACTCGAAACCGCCGACGACGACCCGGGGCTGGGTACGTGCACCGGGTATGACGGATGTGTAACAAATGTGTGGCATCCAGTACCCAGGCTGCCAGGTTTGGCGAACGGCTAAAGGATATCTTAAAATAGCCCTCAAAACGGTTGGCCGGGCCCTCCTGAGCGGGAGACCTGAGTCACTGCTCGTAGCTTAAAAAATCGCTCTGCGACGCGCGCAGATGAAACAAATCATCTGTCGCCGTATGACGGATCTACACCGTGTTAACCTTGAGTTTTTGGAAGCCATTCGACGCCCGTTCGGCGTGTACATCTGCGCGGATCCATACCAGAACTTTGTCGTCCTCGGGCGGCGTCTCCGGCAAAACATGCTCAACCGAGTCAACCGGGCAAAATTTATCGCGATGTTAAAATTCGGTGCCATAAATTTTGGCGGTGCCGGTGCTGCATCGATCGCATCTCGTCGAGTCAAGGGAGATGATGATCGACTGAGTGGAGTAAAATATTGTCCCATTGGCCATCATCGGCCGAGGGGACACAGACGACGACGTGGGACGACCGAAGGCGCCCGTGTTGTTCAAACAGAGCGACAGTTTGATCGATGCCGGGGTTTTGTTGGGTTTTGTGGCGAAATGTACGGCGAACGCACGCGCGAAGACATCTGGAAAGATAATTCCAAGAAAAGGCCGACCCAAGACTCCGAGACTAATCGTCGCTTCCAGGTACCGCGCCGCCGTTGAGGGTTCCACGCGAGGGGATCGAACCGTTCCGTCTCCCACCAAATCTCTAGATCGGAGGATATGTTTCATGCCGGGTTGCCGATTAAGTGTGAAAATGCAAATAAATGTTAACCGTCCATGGTTGATTGTTAATCGGTTGCATTTTTCGTCGTCCCGGTAGGTCCGTCATGTCGGAGTGTCTGGCGTCGTTCTTCTACGTGTTCGTCGTGTGTGGAGCCGCTGCCGGAGCGGGTGTTGGTGCGAACGTGTCCTCGCTGCTGCTGGCGACCTCGCTGGCGTCCGGACTAATCGTCGTCGTCCTTACGCAGTGCTTTCTGCATGTCTCAGGTAAGTTCCCGAGGGATATTTTGGGTGGTTTTACCGCGGGAAAATACACGCCAGCCGGCGGCCATACTTCAATGCAGGTAGCCCAGAGAGAGGTAGCTTACGGGTTTCTACACGATCCGTTTGCATCAGGCCTTGCCTAGGTCATGTTTCCGTGCGGCATGTTTTATTTATGTAAATATGCCGTAAATGCTGCATCGGACTATGTTGACTCAGCAGAGTGCCGCGCTTGGATGACCCCACGGGTATCTCTAATAACATAATTGTAGGATGTTGTTAAACCGAGTCTGCTTTTAATTTATTATCACAAAACACCTATGTGGGTGTGGGTGCCGTTTCTTGCAGCTGGTGGTGGGTCTGACCTCACAATCCTCCGAAAAACCGAATTCAACTCCCAACATCCCAATCTATAATTATCAGCATTTTGCTTTTCGATTCAAAATCCTCCGCGCGAAGAGTGTAATTCATTATCGATTTTATGGAACAAATAGAACAAACGTGGACCCCATACTTAAATCCATATGGCGGGTGTCGATAGAACATGCAACCAAAACGACTAAATCGTTGAAAGCACTTTTCAAAAAAAGGACCCCAAAATGGTGCGGTTCCTTCGCCTGCCCGGCACTGAATTGATAATCGAAAGGCTGATTACGCCAGCAGCAGCTAGCAGCGAACGGGGGCCACAAGAGATACGGCAGGCGGGACCAAGGAGCCCGCATTCATAGCCGTAACTGCATGTTGCAATCAACAAGTGCATCGCCGGCCACCGGCGGCACGTGCAGGCTGCAGGCAGGCGGCCCCAAAACCGGACCGGATGTAATGGCGTACTTAATGCAATGCGATCTTCTTTTCTCTCTCTCTCTCTCCCTTCGCTGTCCGATACAGGCGCACACATAAATCCAGCTGTCACCATGGCCCTGGCGGTGACGCGCAAGATATCGGCCCTGCGCGCCATCCTCTACATAACGGCCCAGTGCGGTGGATCGATAGCCGGAGCCGCTATGCTGTACGGGTAAGTTAATGCCACTTTCGGCCGCTTTTCGTCACGATCTTCGCAACCTCTAGCCCCAAAGTGCAGCCACACTTTGGAAGGACTGACTCCGAAATCGGTTGGCGATAAAATTGGTCCGTCACTGTCCGCGTGATGGCTCGGGACCCCCGTCTGCTGCTTTTGCCTCCGTAGGGGAGCGAAATCGTCAGACCATGGCGAAGAAAATCTTGCTCCACTAGAATCGCAGTTGTCCGCGCCCTCTCTCTCGGTTTGTCCGTGATGGTTCGCTTAGTCAGCAAACAGACGGAATAGAACTCCCTTGCGGAAAGTGACTCCCGTGGAGTTGAAGGTCTGTCCGGGGCACCGAGTGGCATACTCTACTGCCACGTGCGCCGCACCCCACCACCGAGCGCCGATAGCGCCTGCCCGGGGCGCATAACCTCAATTCCGGCCGACCGACCGAAGCCTGTTGCTGATGATAATTTATGGATGATAAACACACGGCGACGATCGCCGGCAGGTGATGTGCCGCCCAGGTGCCCTTGCCATGCTGGCGGCTCGTGCCATTTAACCCACCGGTGGTGATGTTTTAGAAATGGCAGTGGAGTTATGAAAAACGAACGCATCCGGTGGGGCGCGCAAGCGGGATTCGCTTTGGTCACGTGAAAAAAACGGCCAGCATGGCGGCCGCTGTGACGCCACACGTTTCGATAAGGAGACTGGTGAAGCAATCGCCGCCAGCGAACGCCGACGATCTGTCGGTGGAATGTGACTCGACTTGTTCGGGAGCGACATCACGGACATCACAGACTCAGTCTGCTCCGATTGGCGACTTGTGACCGGAAGCCTAATCCCAGAGCACGGCCGAACGCCGTGTTTTTGTTTCGGTGACTTCTGTTTCCTGATCAAGCTGATCCGTGCAGACCCAACCTGCTGCTGCTGCTGCTGCTGTCAGGAGATCCCATCCCGCCGGCTGCATCCAGGGTCCTCGAAGGACCCCGGAAACCGGAAGTCTCGGAGCACGAATCTCTGGACGATTTGATTTTCTTCAAGACGCTTCACCGGAACGCAATGTAACAAGCCCGACCTCAGGGAGCTCATCAGCGCTACCATCTGCGCTTCCTGTTCGGTCCAATCCGGATTTGGTTCATTTTCCTCGCTTTTTTCGACGCTTTTTTCCCACCAAAAACCTCGACGGTCGCAGACGGTCGGGGATTTGGGTCGCAGCGTGAGAAGCAGCATCGTGTAGGAGTGCAGCGGACACAGCAGGATGACGCTAAGGATCCGGTGGCCGGTGGCTAAAATCGGAAGAGCCTGCAGGCGAAGAAAAACACTTATGTAGCCGCGAGCATTCAATTGTCTCTCTCTCTCTTCGGAGGTAGACGTTGTTTTTTTTGTGCCAGCCTGACTTGGCCAAAAACGCGTCTCAAAGATTTGGACGACTATCTTCGGCCCGCTGCAGTTGGAGCCTTCGCGTTGCAATGCTGGCAGCTGGCCCTGGAGACGTGCTGTGCCACTTTTGCGCATCGTAAAATCATTTGTGGTTTCCTCATGAGCTTCTTGCCCGGATCGCTGTGCCGCTGCTCCTGCCGGGCTCTGAAGTGTGTCTGGCCGGGGCGCTGATTATGAATTGTGTATTATGTTCGCATGGCCAGACCCCGTGTGCGTAGCCGATCGTGTGGTCCTCGGCACCCCCGGCGGATTCCCTGGCGTCTTGAGAAGGACACGCGGCGAGGACAATGGCAGACGACAGCAAGATGTGCAGCACACAGTGACCGTTTGGCAGTGATGAATTGGTTTCATGCGTGCGCCATCCTTCGCCGTACAATGTCTTACAAGGTTCGCAGTGGGATACCCGGGTGCGTTCCGGGATCTCGGGGAAGCCTACAGAAAAATCGAGGGGAGCCAAATGGTAAAATCGTGATGTCTCATAACAAACATGTCAACTGAAGACGAATTCCCGACGATGACGATGTTCTACGCGAGGGCTGACGGGTGCTGACCAAACACAGGGGTAGCTTCGGTTTGATTGACCACCGATACTTGTGGAACCGCACACGGTTCAGCGAAGCGGATGTCAACTGCTGCCTGTTTCGGTTTGGCCGACTAATGATGTCTGATCGATTCGGTGTTCAATTCATGGCCCACCAGGCCCAGGGGAAGGTTTGTTTAAACTTTAATGATCTCACCTTATCCCTGTTTAGGTGATCTTCTGGAGATCTTCTCTGTAATCAATATTCGGCGTCAATCATTTTTGGCACAGTAAGGATCAATATCTGTCTTGAATATTAAACATTTTCTATTGTGTTTCAACTTCAAATGGCTTTGAGTGGCGATGTTGTTGGGAATGTTCGACATATTAATGAATCTGTAAAATTAATATAAAGTTTCTATAATTTTTTTTTTAATTTTCTACAATATACTGACATCCTATCAGCTTGGACCTCTGCTGCATGAGACAGGATTTGCTCCGAGTCCGAATCGCTCAGGTCATAATTGAGACTGTCCCTTGTCAGCCGTTGCTATCGTTACATTCGATCGTGCTGTTGCCTCGTCCCGATCATCACTCAAACGAGTGCAGAGGGCATGCGTCAAATGCAAATAGCTGATGGGTGCAGCTGATCCAATAGACTGATTATTCAATCTGCATATAATCCTGACGGGGCCGTAGTCGATCGGACCCGACGCAATGGCACGGACGGACGGACGGACGGACGAGGAAGGATTGCGTTTATTGCACCAAACCCATTTGGCTCATAGCAGCGGGCAGATGGTGCCGCAACGGTTACTGGCCCGATGGATTGGCCCGGATAGATGTCCTGCGGGGCTCCTGGTCCGTGCTCCTGATTTTCGGAAATTGTCCCGTGCACGAAGCTTTTGTTCTCGAGTGAGTGAGTACGCGAAGGGCAACAAATCCTTTTCTTTTACCGGGTTGATCCTGCGGATGGCTGCAACTGAATGGATGGTTCCAAAATCAAATCTCGGAGCTCTGTCTGTCAACAGGCTGAGGCTGTGCATAGAAAACTGCAGCATGCAATTGAATGCAATCCATTGCAACTAGACCTAGACACAAAAGCTCTAGCCGGCTCTAGTTTGGTTTTCGGGCAGCTGCTCGGGGTACACACTGAGCGAGGTCAGCGGGCCGCGAATGGGAATGGAAGGTAAAGGATTAAATGGCGGATGGCGGCATGGGGTTGAGAAAGAAAAGGGTTACCGATGGCGACCGCAAGGATCTCGCTGGGAAGCGTACAACTAGGGAAGGGAAGGATACGCACAAACGACGGATGATTACGATCAAAGACCACGATCAAGACGAGAACGTAGTCATCGCCAGCTAGTAGTGTTTCTTCCCACCCTCAAGGACTTCGGGCAGCAGAAGCAGCAGAGTGGCGCTGGGAAAGCCCGGCCGTGTAGGCCCGTTTCGCGCAGAAGTTCCACGCTTGTCGCCGCGGCGGCCCATTGTCCAGATGGTGTCAGATTTCTTCGAATCTCACCAGAACCCGACACACGACCACCGGTGCCTGGAACGGCTCGAAGCCTCGAAGCCCCGGCAACAGCAGGGCTGCCGGCGGCCGGTGTGTATCAGCTTTCGGGCGAGATTCTCAGCTTCGCAACTCTCAACAGCGGCAACAGTTGATGCGCAACAGGCAAGATGCGTGGCCTCCGCCTTATGCTGTGTGGCATGCGCAGGAGGATCGGCAACGGGCCCAGTCCCGGGGACCGGGACGAGCCAGGAGAATTGGTGTTGTTTTGATCTGTTGCTTCACCGGGTGGGTTCTTTCTTTGGTGCCATGTCTTTAGAAGTGCGCACTCCTTTGTGCCTTTGCACCATTCTGCCACGGGCTGGGTGCCATTTCCTTGGACCATGAAACCCGGGTCCCGTTTTCAATCCGATCCTCCGGGCGCCTGTTGCGTTTTCGGCTCAACATCTGCATCGCCGATCAGAGCGTATCTTTGGTGCGTCCTGATTCTCCAATCTCCGGGGAGGAAGTCAGCATTGAATTTTTTGGATCGTTGAACCGAAGAAAGCACGAAGGAGCAACCCAAAAAACCGACCCCGAGTCAGTCCCCGAAAGATGGAACGAATGATCATGCGTGAAGGATACCGGTCGGCGACAGGATCCGGATGCCTTCGATTGTTTCTTCGGCACACAATAGAGCCGGCCGACCGGCTTCACGGTTGCTCTCCAAATCTTCTGCCCTCCCTCCGGAAGACGGACGGCCTATTCGTGCGTGCGTGCGTACGCCGATGACGTGAAGGATTTAAGGATGCTCCGGCCGGCGTCTTCCGCGCTCCGGAGCGCCATTTAAACGGAGGGACCCGTCTGCCGTGACCTTGTGCTCAATTCGGTGTGAAAAGTAAACAAAGACCAGAGGAAAAACCGGGGTGTCGCCATCGTCCAGTTTGTGGTGTGGCTTCTGGTTTTGTCGGGACCCGAGCCAGGGGAAAGGATCGCTTTTAATCTCTTAATACGACAATGGATGATGCAGCACGAATGCAATTTTTACTGCATGTTTGGTGCAATATCAATACGCACACACAGAAAAGGACGATTCGGGACGGTTCCCGACATCGAAAGGATGCGCGTTTCGGATCGTTTCCTTCTCGTCTGTTTGATCAGACACAATGGTGCCGGAGATCCGACGGATTGGGCGATCAATTTGAGGACGCAATCTGGTCGCAATCTTGGCGCCAAATTTGGCTCGAATCGGAACCACATTACTATCGAATAGATTCGGGGTCCTTTGTGGATGGGTAAAGTGTGTTGGGCAAGATGCAGCCATTCTTCAGAGTGTTGGCAATTTTTGAATTGAATACTATCAATTTGATTGGTGACTTGAAATGTATGTTTAAATTTAAATTTATTGCTGCAAATGTCGCTGTGGCGTTGAGCAATGCTAGACATCGGAAAGAAAGAAACTTCGCGAAAGAACCAGCTATTTTCTGCTCGACCTCGACTTCACTTCATGGCCCCATCCCCGAGGATGCAACGCTTGAATATGCTTCTTAAATTAACTCGCGAGTTTCATTATTCTCCGGAACGTCAAGTTAGACACGAAAAAAACGATCAGAAAAATTGAGTTTTTTATACGTTTGCGCTCTGTCGTCACATTCAGCTGGCTTTCAGCCGTTGAACCGCGTTGAACCGCGTTTGTTGCAGGAGCTCCCAGTGTGGATCCCGAACACCACGGACATCCATCGCTTTAAAATGTCCCACAAGAGGCCCCGGGGCCTAGAAGTAAAAAAAGTCAGGATAATCTTAAAAGACTGCTTTCCGTGGAGTGGCGTGTAAGCAAACAGCGAGCTACAAAGGGGCAGCTTCCAGACGCTCTTGAAACCGGCCAAAAACGAGGAAAAAGTTGTCTTCATGTTGGGCGCTCAATGGCGTGGCGTGTATTACCCGGCGGAAATAGACGCTTTCCAATTCCGAGCCGGCGAAGGAATTCGGCCGTCTTTGTGGCCGCCGAAAAATGTTCACCACGCTTAGCTTGAAGATGCTCCAGATTGATATGGGCGCGTGGCCGCGTATCATTAGCCAGCTCGGAAGCCGATCATCCGGTGCGGATGCCGGATGAACCACGCCGCGCGTCGAGAGGGTTCCCGGAGGCATGTGTTGCAGTGGAAGATCCTGGAACCTGGTGGTGTGTAATAATAAATCTTGCCAGACCAGAAGCCGGACGTGTGTGGTGAAAAGGATCCGAGCAGGAAAGGGTTCTCAGAAGAAAAAAAACCCTGGCCTTTTTTTAGCCGTGAAAGTTTCACTCATTTTCTTTCCCCGTATCTCTCGGAAGGGAGGAAATGTGTCTGAAAGGTTAAGCTGCACGTAGAGAAAAGTGCCCTCCGTGCCACGCCGCGCGCAGGCGATGACGGCGATCATCTGCTCCGTAAGCCGTAAGCTGTACGCAAACGAGCAAGACAAATCATCTTTCTAGTTCTACGGCGCGCTTGAAGTAATGGGACGCCAGCGGGTTAATAACTGTGACGTTAGAGGTTTTTTTTTGCTTCTGTCGGTTCCCTTCTCCAAGAGCGTCACGCTCGGCAGGGTAATAATGCGATCGAAGAGTTAAGTTTCATTCGGAATATGAAATTGCCCTGAAGCCATGCGTGCAAGGGAGGGCTTCCGATGGGTTTCGGATTGGGGACAGATCCCGGAGCCGCAGTAAAAATGCCACCAAGTACAGATGTTTTAGAGCGGGAGTGTCTGGGGCGTCTGGGAATGCTTCTTTACGCGGTCCCGTTCGGTGCAGATGGTCGCACATTCCACGAAGCGAAGGCATCCTGAACACTGACACTGAATGCAATGATTTATAGTATTCAATGGTTCTAAATCGGGGAAATCGAAATGATTTACTTGCCTTTGTGTGGTTGAAATCCAAATTTCAACAATACCAAAATGATGATTTATCTTTTCCTAGAAGTCATTTTGGCTAGAAATTCAAACTTTGAGACAAAAAATATTTTAAAAATATCTGAAAAAGATTTGTGTGCCGATGAAACACGCTGGCGCGGCCATTCCGTCCGGATACACCTATGCTACTTGTCGGAGCATTATGCTGCGCTATGCTTTTTTTTTCTGCGCTTCCTGTTTATGTACTTTGCGCGACCTACCAGGTGCGCCACGGTATGGCCCTGCGACCGACAGGAGGCACCGACCGAAAAGGAGGTTATTACAGGAAACGTGTACGAGCGATGTGTAGAGGAATTTGTGTGCCACGCAAACAAGCGGAAAGGAACCAGAAAAACAAACCACACAAGAAAGCAGTGAGCAGTCGGAGCGGAAGTAGGCACGGAACAAGTTGCAGACACACACGGCAAGCCCGGAAGCAAGCTCATCCGGGAAGGACCCAACGAGCGAAAGTAATCCAACACCGGCACCATTCATTCCAGTTCTTATGGCAAAAAAGGTCGCCACGGTCGCCGAGATCTGTGGTTCACCGAACCGAATCATCAGGACGCGAACGAAGACATCGTCGTGCCGCTGCGACGACGACCGCACTTGAAAATGTATTAATAATCAAGATGGTCAAAAACTCTACCTAATCCTGGCAGGTCCTTTTTCTCGTCCTCGATCGTCCGACGACGATGATGATGGAGTGGAGTGGCTGGCGTTCAGCATTGAAACGCGTCGTTCGAAGCCTTTTTTGACACGGGTCCACCGGCGGTTCCGGTTCTCGCGACACCTGCGGTCTCATCCGTCCCATGCCTCATGCTTTATTCATGCTGGTTCGCCATCGGTTGCGTGCGTTTTTCTTGCTCTTCCCGAAAGCATCGGCCGAGAGCCGAAAAACAAACGAAAACGAAAACGGAATCGGCGAGTGTCCGGCTCCGGCAACCCGAAATATTGTAATTAGCCGCACGTTGCAGGGCACACGTTATCGGGCGGGTACGATCGCCGAGCCGAGCGTCCTGATGGGAGGTTGATGGGCAGTAATAACGCTCTCATCATAAGCGAATGCTCACATCGAGCGGATCGGGGTGAATGCATCCGATCGGAACATGCGCTTCAATGTGCCGGGATGGCGCCCATTTCTTCCCGGTCTAATGGGAAAGCACTTTCTTTCGTAAATAACGCATTACCGGGCGCAAGGTGGCGCGTTCCGCTGACCGGTGCCAGTTTCGGGCCACTCGATGCACGCGACCTCGATCCGGGCGTTGCGATGCGTTTTTATGCTTCTGATATCTGCGATGGGGAACGGTTCAAGAATAATGCAAACAAACGGGTGCCATCGACCTCGGGACGTCGTGTTTGAAGGTGAATAAATTCGTACTACATGGCTTTGGAAGTGGCGAATCTCGAAGGCCCGGTGGCCCGATCCTCGTCAAAATTCCCAAACGCTGGCACCAACTTGTGAAAGAGATTCTCCACCGGCCCCAGCATTGGGCAGTTTCCGATGCATGTACCGGCCCGACCGGAACTGTCCCGATGGCGGAACCCTTTGACGGGGCACATCAGGGCTCAGGGTGTTTTGTTTCTTGTTTTTTGATTGTGCCACGAAGGGTGGCCCCGGTTTCGAAGACACGCACCGCAGGAAGCGCAAAAATGGTTCATTAAAAAGCCTCAAGCCTCAGGTCATGCCTACCGGTTCCTTCGCAAAAAAAGGCCCAAAACCGGCAGTTCGTGGGGGGAGGGAAACGCAGAAAAGAGCACGTGTGCTGAAAGTGCACAATGCACCGCCACCGGAGCCAAACCTCAGCCACTGGCCTTGGTTGTCGCAAGAGACTCATTTCGGCCCCTGTTTTCTTGCTTGGGGAGCGTTTCGTCGGGTGAAAATCGGACGGAAAAGTGCATCCGAAGGAGGGAAACGGGTTCCGCGGCGAAAACGGGCGGTGCTTGGGCATTCGGAACCGGAGAGAAGACAGAAATAAAAAGCCATGCATGAGCAATCCGGAAGTATAGAATATCACGACCTCAAAAAAGCACGGCAGGGGCGCCCGTCGTCGTCGTTCATCATCTTTATCAACTGGCGAGGGCGAGGGCGAACTCGTATTGCGGGAAAAATGTGTCGAGCACCTCCGACGCGGAGCTGGAGAGCTATGTACGCAAGGAAACGCATAATTATGTGTATGCTGTTGGTGCACCGCCGGTCGATGGCCGCACTCGAGAGTGTCGATTAACATGAAGATGAGCCTTTTCATTTGTCACTTGAACCCATCGTACAGCGTCGGTGCCGGGAAGTGAGATGTTTTTAATATACAGGCGGACCCCCGAGCCGAGTGCCGGAAGCATCCGAGAGAGGCCGTTCCACGTTCTAAGGGGTTCTTTTCGCATGTCGATGCACGTGCGTCCAACGCGAGGCGCACAGGATATTTGTTTCCAGTTCGGAAAAGTGCCAGGAAAAAAGTGTAACATCGGCCACGGTTGCGCATTCTGCTTGGGGTTTCGGGAATTCGGTGTCAAGGTGCGATCTGATAAACTGAAGATGCTGCCCTAATGAGGTCTTGACGCTGGGCTCTTCAATCACTCGCCACTCGGTGACCTGACTTGATCAATCGGCACACGGCATCGGATGTTTACCCAACGGATAAGGTGTGTTTTGAAACGAGTGTCCGCCACGGGAAAACAAAGATACATTGAACAAAACAAATATACAAACTGTCATGATCATGCAGAAAAAGAACTTGAAAACAATATTTTCTCGAAGTATTTTTTAAAGATACCTATTTTTTATTACAAGTTTTTTAAACTTCAATTTATCAGTAGTTGTTTAGCCTTCTGTTATTGAAAAAATGTTATTATTTTTACCATATTTTGCTGAGCTGTTGTTTCAGTTCTTTCAGTTACATCTTTTAGTTTAAAGCTACTTGGAATTTTATTTTGTTTGGCAGAACGAATATTACTTTAATATGTTTAAAACAAACTTAATTTAATTTAAAACAAACTTATGGATGTTTTACATTTTTATGGTATTTTATGATACTTTTGAATGTTTCATGATAGTTAACAACATTACAAACCAATTATTTCAGTACTGATATAGCATTTTGCATGAAACAAGACTTTGTAGATAAAAAATAATTCGTTCTGATGGTTCAATCATATTTATTGTTATAAAATAATTTTGGGGAGGTATTGAAGAAAAAACAACCGCATTTAATTCATGATCAATTAGAACGCACCAATACGAACCGTGTTGCCGCTGGAACTCCACTTTCGCTTGTGAGTGCGTATGTGCCTGCTGCTGATTATTGGGTCCATCCGGAAGAGTTAATAACACGGAAGTGCATGAAACACTCCACTTGCTGAAACCAATTTCCCACGGAAATGACAGAGACGACTCAGAGAGGCCCACCGGTCAGCTGCGCAATTTGGTGCCTCCAATTCAGAACCGCAAACCTCTCAATTTGCATATTTTCTTCTTCAAAAACTTTTGATGGCGCATCCGGTTCGATGGCTAAATGGCAACTCCTGGCACGCCTCCCGGGTGGGGAGAGTTGCAATGCGTTGTTGGGCAGATGAAACGGTAAACTTTTATTGCTTTTGCTGCAACTCGGCCATGAGTTCGG
>NC_071286.1:59678279-59891939 GCF_943735745.2 Anopheles bellator
TTGCAGCTGAATCTGGGACTGGTGGTGATGGTGGTGCAGCGGATGGTGGTTCGGAGAGTTGGGTGGAGGCGTTCCGATGGCCATGGCTTGCGCCGAACCCATCAGGTACTCGGGATTATCGACGCTGGGCGGAACACCGATCAGGTCCATGTATCCCGGTGTGGACTGCGCTTGGCTTTGGCACGTCGGCATCAGGTAGTCGTCCTCGTCCAGAGGCAAATTCAACCGGATGCCCCCCACACCAACCTCCTTCGCGCCACTATCCGTTTCGTCGTCCGGCTTCAGAGGGTCCTTGCAGTAGCGCAGCGATTTCGGTGCTTCCTCCGACGGTTCCGCGGCCGAAGGTCCCGGGAGCATCAGATGGGCGGGTCGGGTCGCTTTCGGCTGCAGATACTCGTCCCCTTCAGCGATCGTACTCGGCACGTCGATCGTGGTGGCCGCCTGACCTGCCGGATTCGTGACGGGCGCCAAGGTTCGGATGAGATCCTTCTCGTCCTGGTTCGTGTACGACGGGAGGCGCATAAACTTGTCGCCCGGAATCATCAGGTACCGGCCGGGGTCGCGTGCCTTCTCGGCGAACATTTCCGCCAACTGCTTGAAGGTGGGCCGTGAGTCCGCATCGAGCACCCAACACGACAGCAGAATGCAGTAGATGTCGAGTGAGCAGATATCGGGCTGTGGGAGCTTGTGGCCAATCTCGATCAGCTCCGGTACATCCTTGGCGGGTACGTTCTCGTACGGCCGAGCCCCGTACGTCAGCAGTTCCCAGATGGTGACGGCGAACGCCCATACATCGCTTTTGCTCGTAAAAACTCGGTGCCGGATGCACTCGAGGGCAAGCCACTTGATCGGCATTTTGCCACCGGCCGCCCGGTACTCGTCACATCCGAAGTCCAGCAGTTTGGCCAGTCCGAAATCGGTAATCTTCACACAGGACGGCGTCTGGACGAGCACGTTCCGGGCAGCGAGATCACGGTGCACGAGGCGGCGGTCCTCCAGGTACGCCATTCCACGGGCAATCTGGGTGGACCAGTTCAGGAGCGCCTTCGAGCCGATCTTCTCCCGGTTGAGGCGCACGTAGTCCAGCAGACACCCGAGCGGCATCAGCTGCGTGATGAGCATCATCTGCGAGGTCATACAGACGGCCAGCAGCTTCAGCAGGTTCGGGTGTTCGACCGACGCCATGATGTAGGCCTCCTCCAGGAACTCCTTGCTCGACTCCGACCCGGACATCTCCATCAGCACCTTGATCGCGACCGGTATCTTGACGCTTTCACCCTCCGGCATCCAGACGCCCTTGAAGACCCGCCCGAACGCACCCATCCCGAGCACACCACCCCGCCGGATCTCCGCCTCCTTGATGATGCGCAACTTCGTCAGGTTCGGACCCACGTTCGATGGCCGCAACGGTTCCGAATCCTCACAGCCTGCCAGTGCCATTGTCATCTTCACCGCATCCTTCTTGTTTTTCTGCCTGCTGCAGATACAGTAGATCGACATGATGATCAGACAAAACAGCAACACGAACAGCCCGATCAGGATCACACTGTACTGGGTTTGTGCCTCGAGCCGGAAGCCACTCTGGAGCGGATCGGTCGAACAGTACGGGCCAATCTTGCCCGTCTCCTGCGGGAACCGCTTGTACGGGTGCGACGGTGGGCAGATCGAGGTACAGTTGAACGTGGTCGAGTTGTCGAACGGATCGCCCTCGAACAGCTTCAGATTGCGACACTCGTCGCACGCGTCCGGCCCTAGCCCGTGGCATCCACGGCACTCCTTGTGGCAAGGATGGCAGATGCGTGTCTCCTCGTTCGCGTAATGATCGATCGGGCACTCGTCCTCGCACTGCTCGCCCTTCTTGTACCCGGCGCACTCCTGACAGAACTGTTCATGGAACCCGTAGCCGGTGCACTTCTTGCACCGTGGGTGACACTTCCGGCAGACCGCCTTCCCGGACAGGTGCTTCAGGGGTCCTTCCTCCTGCAGCACCCAATCACTGTAGTAGCCATCTGGAAGAGGTTAGAAGGGAGTGAGTTAGAGAGCCCGCAGGAGCTGACAGCGACCTGGGACTTACCTGGACACGGTTCGTCCTTCATCAGGCATCGCTCGATCGTGGTATCGCTGCCGATAATCGCTCGATCGCAGGAAACGCACCCATCCGGGGCGATCGTGTCCCGTGGCCCGTTACACCCAACGCACGTCTTGTGGCACTTGACGCAGGTCCCGTTCAGGGCGTACTTCATGATCGGACACTCCGACACACAGAACTTGCCGTCCTTCACGTTCACGCACGAGCCACAGTTGTCCGCGTTCGGTCCGTAGCAGAAGTCCTTGCACTCCGGGTGGCAATCTTCGCACGTCTTCGAGTTCACCTGATAGATCCTGTGGTGTTGGGAATTGGTGTTTATGAGCGCGATTCTTAACTGAGGACGTTCCGGGCGCTTCCGGGCGGGATACATACCGTGGTAGACTCTTGCAGCTGTCCAAACACTTGCCCTCGTACACAAAGTTCTTACACTCCAGACACTGCTCCGGGCCCTTGCCCCAGCAGCCGGACTTGGTGCACTGCTCCGAGCACTGTATTCCGGATGCGTCTGTGAAGGGAAAAGAATCTGTTAGAGTCACTTGCTCAAGAGGAGCGCTCCCCAAGAACCCCCCGAACGATACTTACGACAATCGCTCGCGGCGCGGTTCCTGTGGATCATCGTTTCATGGTCGTTGCTCTTCTTGATCTTCAGCCAGTCAATATCCTCCACGAAGCACAGATTTCTGTTCTCCAGAATCACGATCGAGCCCGAGTTGACGCGTTTCAGTGACTTCAGTTCAAGCGATTTCAAGGAAGTCTGCCAGAGAGTGAGAGGGTTAGCGCCCAGGGCCCAGTCGGTCCAGTCCAGCGTCACCTACCTTCACGATGTAGAGCGAGGCAAAGAAGTTTTCCTTCAGCTGGCGGCCCCCGACCACCTCCAGGTTGCGGAAGTACGATAGGTTCGTAAAGTCCGGATGGTCGCCCTGGATATTGATGTAGCCAGTGATCTCCTTCACCGTCGAGAACACCTCCAGCCGGTCCGGGTGGATCTTGATGTAGCGCGGCCCGAAGGAGAAGTTCGCGAACACCTGCTGGTACCCGGTGAACGTTTGGTCCAGGATCTCCAGCGATCCCTCGATGATGGTACAGTCCTGGTACATGCCGATATTGTCCGAGTGAACGACGCCATCACCCTTGCAGGTTTTTGGGCACGCCCCGTTACACGGGACGCACTCACCGTTCTGGGGCGTCTTGTTCGGTGGGCAGGTCCGCACGCACGCCCCATTATCCTTGAGCAAGTGTTCCGGGCAGTTCCGTACACAGGTCGCCCCGTACGCATACTTCCCGTCCGGATTCGGCTCCCAGAGGTAGTTGATCGGGTTGTATCTGTAATGGACGATGAAGGGCGCGATTCCAGTCAGTTGTCCCAACGGCAGAGTCGTCCGCCGGTTACTTACCGCTGCATCGGAGGGCACTCCTGCTTGCACTCGCCGTCGTCGTAGAAGTTCTTACACGCCAGACAGTCCTCCTGGGTTGGGCCAGTGCAGCCACCGGCACAGAACAGATGGCAACACTCGCGTGGCTTCGACCCAAAGCACCGGCCCGGCGAGCACTGAGGCGAACAATTCAGCTTGCTAAACTTCTGGCAGTTGTGGGCTCCTTCACCCCAACAGCCGACCTCGCACGAGTGATGACACTGAGGACACTCACGCTCCGGCGACGTGAAGTTGAACGTGTACCGTATGTTCGCCTTCGGGTTGGAGAGGATCTCCTCCCAGTTGATCGAGCGTACGTGGCAGAGGTTGTAGTTGTTGAAGATACCGGCCGACCCGCTCAGGATGTCGCGGAGCGCCGGCATCTCGAGCGTGTTCATCTGCGAGAACGACACGAACAGGCCGAACTCGTCGTCCCACTTGTTCAGCTTGAACGTGGTGCGGCCGCGGATGATCTGCAGCCGGGGCAGGATCACCTGCGGGATGTCGACGTGGCTGATCAGCACGTAGCCCGTCACCTCGCGGATGTGCTGCAGGAAGCCGAGGTCGTAGGAACTGTTCTGTATCCAGGTGATCTCCAGGTTGCCGTCCACGTACGTGCAGTTCGTGTACCGATCGCGCAGGTTCTTGTAGTGATACTCCCGGTTCGACGGCACCGACATCCGCCCGTTCGTGCCGATGCATACTGGGGAAGGGAGCGCGAAAAGAACAGCGGGTCAGTATAATCTTTTTCTCCGGTGACGTCCTTCGACACGTCGATCGAAGACGATCAATATTTATGAAAGCAACGCAACGAAGCACGTGCCCGACGGCGGGTCGGCGATTTGACAGGACGGGTCTTGGACAACTTATTACAGCTCGCGCGGCGCACCGTGTCAATTGGATTGGAGTTGGAACGACACTCTGGTCCGAAATGTATTATTTATCATTCGGTGTCGGACCCAGGCCATAAGCCACTCTCCTAGCTAGCCGAGACCCCTCAAGAACTCGAGCCAACCAGACTTAAGGCAACACAGGGCAGTGTTTTGCGATGACCATTTGGCCGTCCCGCGAGTCCCGAGGTGCCATGTTAGTTATGTGGCGCACGTTCGTTATATGAATGTATAATGAAGCGGGTGTAGGTTTTGGGGACCCGACCCGACGCCCGTTTTATTGACCCGACGTTTCCATCGGCATTCCTGGGCGTCCGACCACGGAGAGCCGAACTAGACCACGGCCGGCTAATCCGAAACAGAACACACAGAACATAAGCAAGCAACCGAAACGGCGTGTCGACCGGGAAGAGACCTCCCCGTTGGTGTTTGCGGTTCGGGCTTGGGGCCGATAAAAAAAGGGCCCCCATAAAGTGTTTGTCATGTCGCCCTCTTGCCCCTTGGTCCGGGCGGAGCCGAGAATTCATCACAGTTTATGGCCTTTTGCAGACAGAGAGATAGAGTCAACATTGTCAACACGTCGTCGACGTGGGACCACCAGGAGACCCTCAACCCGGCTTCCAATCCTGTATTTGACCAACTGTTTCAGCGGACGAAGCCGAACACTGGAGCAGAGGTTATGGCTTCGCACCGTTCTTTGCCGACGGTAATCCGGGGTCACATGACCTTACCAGCGGGCTGTGGCCACTTTCCGTGTCCAGCTCTCGGGTTGTCCAAAGAAACGCCTCCAGCAAACATGCGCCTCGAGGGAGCGTTACTACTGTTTTGCTGTGGCCCGACGCCAAAACTGGCCCGACCAAAGTGGGCGACAGAGATGTTGCTTTTCAAATTAAAATTAATCCACACTCTCGCTTTCGGGCGACCGGCCCGGGTGGGTGGGTTGTTTTTGTTCCCCCCCTCCCCCCCCCCCACCGACCCCCACACGAACGTTTTAACGGCCGTTTGTAGGTGTTTGCGTTGTATAGAAAGCTTTTCAATAGTCATCCATCTTTTTTGGGGTGGTTCGCCGCTTAACCACGCATCGAAATCGATACAGACCGATCGCACAGAAGGACACCCTGTGCGCGTTGCTCCTCGACTGGTCCTCGGACACAATGGTTTCCGATTACGCGCCGCTAATCGGATTAGTAGTTAATTTATTGTTTGGTTAATTTAAAGTGCTTCACTCTCCCGTCTCACTCACTCGCTCTGGCTCCGAGCAGTCCGGGACGAGGGCAGGACGAAGTAGGCCGACCTACAAAATGGCTGACAGCCTCATCACGGTCGTATTTTGTCGGCTCGAACGAGCCGATGGCTAGCGAAAGCTTTGGGACGGCGATAAAACTGATTTAATGCAATCGTATAGGACGTATCCTAAATCACGAAGACACCAAACGCAGCAGATCGATCGGCCCGCGGGAACATTGTTGTTGAAAAGTGGTGAGGTGATCTTATTGGAGCCAAGCCGACCACCCAAGCATCGGCGGAAGAGAGAGCTTGAGTTTAGCTGCCGGCGACGATCGTTGCCGACCGTGGAAAAACAGGAGGCACTTTCGCCTAATCTCACTCAATGTGCGAAATTTTATCTCAATTTCAGCACAATTTCGGCACCGGCACCGTGAATATGCTACATGGGTTCGAAATATCGCGAGGCTGTTCTCCATCTCCAGATGGCAATGTCAATTTTATAACATAATTTGGTAGGATCATTTTGTTGATGATCCTTGTCAATGGATGCGGGGTTTGACCGAAAGAAAAACTTCAAATGTAAATTAAATTTCAAAAAATATCTTTATAGGACATCTTAGGAACAAGCAACTTTCACGATATTTAGATTTAAGTTTAAGTTATTTTTTACTCTTTGTCTCCGAAGAAGAACGGACCGAACCGTGTTTATAAATTTAAGTTACGTCGATAGAATTAGGCTATAGGATTCATGAATACGGCACAGTCCGTCTTTCAAAAGAATGAATAATGTTATTTGAACAGACAGAGCCGTATTGAGCATCAACTTTAAGTTTTGCACTCAAAACTGGACCTTCGGACTGTTTTCTTGATCTCACCGTTAATTTTGATGTTGATCTGTACCTTAAGTGTATCAATGTTGTATGTCCATATTTACCAGCGCAAATCATAATTCTTTCTATCTATGTTCTAGAGCACTATTTAAGTGAAGAAAACTTGTTGTTCTAAAACCCCGTCAGACTCGCCACTTTTCATACCACGTAGCACACTGTTTTTGGGGTGGACTTTCGATCGATTGATGGCGATGGCGTTTGGAAAACGATCGTTCGATTGATCGTGCGACACGACCGGCCGTTTGGCATCCCTGTCGTCGTCGTCGTCGTCGTCGGTGGTCCCGTCCCGCCCCATCCCGTAAAGTGGTCGTTAAACGGTTACAAGCAAACGATGTAAGCTCCCACAGGGCCCTCGATCGCCGAATTTTGGGACGCTCGCGGGTTTTCTCTATCTCCCATTTAACGACGTGGGCTGGGTGTGCGTTGAATGTCGCCTTGATTGCCGGTCACCCTGATGCTTTGAGCTGCCCCCTGGCTCCCCTGGGATCGGCGGCTCGGAAATTGATGCTCAACCAAATCACCGCGACCAGCGCAAGGAAGGGAGTGAAAAAAAAAAACGGTGGAAATAAATGCCACCACGCACGCCGATGATGATGATGATTGCTGGGGCACGGAAGGGTAGCGGGGGACCGCGGAATGTGCGTGTCCCATTTCGTGTCCGTCAAGTGGCAACTGTCAACTCTCTCGGCTGAGATCAATAATTAGTAGCCCGCGATGGCCGTGCGGCGAAGCGTTCCGAATTGATTAGCGCGCGATCGGCGCTGGCCGCTGCACCGATTTATGCTGTGGCCATCGCCGCAGGAAGCAGCTTCGCAACGAGCATCAGTCTCTCTCTCTCTGTCTCTCTCCCTATCTCTCTGTCGAACGATAATTACATTGCATTGCAGCGGCCGAATCGCAATCCTTGTGGCGCGTGCCACTCAACTCGAGGGACATTTATCTTCGCTCTCCTTCTCTCTCTCTCTCTCTGTCTCTTCTCTCGCCGACAGCCACTCACGAAACGCACGCACGCAGCGCACGGTGAGTGATTTAATTTTTATAAATTGGATCCCCGGAGCCGGCGCACGCGCGATTCGCGGATGGCCCACATTCCGGCGCGATGTGTTATGATAATGCAGAGCGCGCGGCAACCGAGTGAGTCCCCCGGGGGGGGGAGGGCGCGATGGGGTTTAGGTCCCTTCGGTGATTTCGCTGACCGTCCCGCGGGCCGGTCCGGTGTCGTCGGAGGGACTCGTTTTTGCCGAGTGATTACATAAATTAATATTAATCGCACGTCACTCGCAACTCGCAACGCGAACAACCTGTCTCGGCGGGAGCCAGTTCTTCGGGGCCCTCCGGTGCCTGGTGCCCGGTGCATGTGTGTATGTTCAACTAATGGACTCCTTGCCGATGGCGGTGAAGCCGACGAATGATCGATTCCTGAAAGCCAGCCAGGGCGTCCGAAATGTCGATCGGATCGCGCTCCAGATTTAATTTCACTTTTTATCGTCCCGAAAACAGGTCCAACGGGCAAATCCGCCGGTGTCCTAGAAACGAGCGGACCCGGACCCGGGCGCTTAACGAGCGAAACGTCAAATAAATGCAGTTTAGCGTTGTTTATCCGCATCTTTACCGATCGCGCCCGCGGTGGTTCCATTAGAGAGCGACGAGATCAACCTTCTCCACAGCAACTCCTACTACTACTACGAGCTACGCGTTGTATCCGCAACCCACACACCGCACCGCACCGCACGCACCGTAGAGGATGTGGGCGCGTGGCCCGGTGTGGCCAGGCTGCTTTTTGGCTGCCCCCGCAAGACACACCCACTCACCCGGTCCGAGCGACGCCACGCGACCAAAATAATAACGTTTTTCAAGAGCGCGCTTTCCATTGGGGAGGCCCCACACACTGAAACCCTCGAAATCGATCGGCGATCGAATCGACGACCGAAACAAGGTCCGTTCCGGGTGCGTAAGGAGACGGTGCGTGCGGTTGCGCAAGAAATCAGTGACGCGTCCTGGGTGGGTGGATCTTCGCTCAAGAGAGCCCCCGCTGGCCCGGTGAAGGCTGCACCACCTTCGAAGCCAGTAATTAGTAATGCCCACAGCCCAGTAACCCACACAAACAACTCCCATCACTGAGCGCGAGTACTCACGATTTCGGACACTCGATTGCTTGTGTGCCTTCTGCTGAAGGACATCCACCGACAGCACCCCGAAAACGGGGTATGCTTTCAAAACGAGGCCTCATTCGAATAGGGGCTCACGCCAACCCAGAAACCCAGGTCCATCTTCAGCCGCCTCTCTCCGGTCTGCTCACAGTTGTTGTTACCAAATCACACTTTCTACGGAAATATTTCCGCCCAACAACGCCCGACCGATCGACCGATCGGTCCGACAACGGGGGAGAGGCCGACAGGGGGTTTGTGTTATTTTTATGACTTGCTCAACAAGCCGCGGCGGCGTAGCACCAGAAGCACAGTTAGAGCAGCGAAGCGAACGCCACACGCGTTCGGGAGTTCGAGTTCGGGGCTCGAGTAACACGTTCCCCAAAACCGAAGCAGAGGAGCGAACGGCAGCATCGATGGACGGATGGATGGACTAAACGTTTCTAACGAACTCCAGCAGCCAGGCAGCCCGGATTGGGCCGACGCAAAAGTAAGTCCCTCTGTTTTGGTTTTGGCTGATGATGGAATCATTTTCCATGCAGCAGGACTCATCACTGATCACTAAATTAATGACAATTTAAGCAGGGTGGGGAGGATCGCGGAAGCGTATATAAACTATAAAAAGTGTATAAACTTTCTAAACGAGTCTTGATTGGCTCGACGTCAGAGGTTAGAGCGTGTATAGTTTTAAGCTGTAGCTGAATTCCCCCAGTGAGTCTTGGGATAGTTCGGGAATAGCTGTGTTTTATTTTGAGGGCATTTAATGAACCAGTTTGAATAAGAAATCGAAACTACTTACTTCGCGTAAGGAAAGTATCACAAATTAAGTACTTGAAGAGTAAGTGGAAGTGACCCACGAATTCTTTTGCATTGCAAACAGTGAACAGACAGTCTGTGGATTAGTCTGTCGAAATGCGCCAAGGACTTTCGCGACTTGGACTGCTTCAAGACATTTTACTGCAGGATCGTCCGATCAACGATCTATTAATCGCTTTAAAAGCATTCAACAGAAGATCACACGATTTGCAATGAGGAAGATAGGCTAGAGGTATCCAAACTAGCTGCGGCCTTGGACGGTTCATTTGATCAACTTCAATCCACAGACAAAGTCAAATTTCGGTTGACAGAGTCCAGATTCTGAAAAGTTAGAAACAATTTGTCGAACGGAACGAATCTGGCTGCTCCCTCAGCAACAAGATTTACGGTTTGAAGCCGCTGTCCACAAAAAAAAGGCTGACCCCACTTTCGGGACGACCCAACCGAAGTGCCCGGGGACCCGGAGCGTGGCCTGAGAAGGAAGAAATAAACGTTAATGTTGCTTCGCTCCCTACAAGGCCTACCCGGCTGCACTGCCAGAGATCCCGGCGATGGCCATCCACAAGGGAAGATGGAGAAGCCCAAGATGAGGGAGAAAAATGAGGAACCGACACAGAGCCACACAGTGAGCGAGAGCCGCCGAATGATGGATGGCATATGGTGGTGGTTGGCCGCGTCGTTTTTCCTTCGCTGCCGCTCCTGATGATGATGAACATTTGTCTAAAGTTTCGGAGGTCGCGAGAATCGTTGTTGCTGTTGTTCTCAGCATCCACCCGGTCCGCTTCTGAGAGAGATTGGAATTTTCGGGCCAGATTGATGGCCGCGGCTTTGTGCCGGGTGCGACTGAAGATGAAAAAGTAAGATGGAGCGATGGGGCCAGCCATGGATGCTGTTCCATCATCCACACACGGGTTCGTCACTTGGTTCGCTCACAAATTAATGATCACGGAACGGGTGGATCGTGAGTTTTCGGAGGTTTATGGCACGGTTCTCGCGCCAGCTCCAGCGACTTTGTCATCGACCGTCACTGCGCTGTGTCCGTGCCATCTGAAAGGCCAGTGACTAATTACTATTCACGCATGGCGACATCGCGATCGGTCCAACGAACGCCAAGTCTGTTGAAGTTCTTTGTTTTTACGTGAAATTTCGTAGTTACATAAGTATATTTCCGTTCCCGTTTCTCGCGTTTCGTTTCTTCAACGGACGCCGAGCCGACGGGCCTATTGGTCTTTTACGCAGTCTCGAAAAATCAATATTCACCAAGGCCCCAGGGCCGCGCGTTCGGCGCTCGTTCGATTTCAATTTGCGGCGCAGTCGCGGGTGAGACAAACAGAGAACGGCCATAAACTTTACGTCTTTACAGCTAGCGATGGGGAGCTAAGAGTGTGACCCCGCGTGCTTGTGGTGTTAGTGGGGATAGTTTTATGATTCCGTCACGAGCTCCGTGTGTCGCTCGGGTAAAGGTACCGGGAGAGACTGGCAGCATGTCGCCACGACAAATTTCTAGACCTCAAGCCTTCAAACGCGATCTGAAAAGTGCCCGTTTTTTTTGGGCCGTAGTCGATCTAATGAGTCCGACTAGAGGCGGAACAGTTTTCACTAATTAAAAGTGCTTCTCGCGGTCTTGGACCAAATTCCCCGATCGTAACAGGTGGATCAGTCCGGTACCTCGGGAGTCCGGTCCGGTACAGCCACCGAAAAAAAAAAATCCACCACCAGAAAAGGCCGCACACCATTCGTGCGCTGGTGCCGTGGGCCATTAGTCGTTGTTCCTTGGCTATAATTAATTCTTCTTGTTGTGTCCAAACCATTTGTCAGCCACCGAGCTCCGGGTGTGGATGGAATGTATTGAGATTTGTTATGCTACAACACCGTTGTGTGTTACCAGCGAGCGAAGGTGGAACCGGTTCGTCCGGACGTCCATGACAACGCGGAGACTGATAACGAAGAACTCGATCGAATCGCCACAATCGCTGGCATTGGCACCTTGTTGACGAATCAATTCGTACAATTGAGATTTGGAGACGTGCAACCGTCCGAGAACAACCTTTCCCGGATGGATGGATCCCGGAATGTGCCATTAATCACACCCGTGGTGTCCTCGGTCTCTCGCTCGATTATGTGACGATTGGGACAAATTATCGCTCGTAATTGAGCGGAGCGGTGTGCGTGAGCGTTAGTCCTACACCTGCCACGGACTCAGTTCGGCTCAGGGTTAGAAACGCATCACGCGAGCGAGGAAGACAGCGAAGGCCAAACCTGGACGGCACCGACGCCATTCGTCTTTGTTGACTTAAGTCGCCAGCCAGCCAGCCAGCCAGTTGGGTTGGGTCCATTAGTGCCGCTCGCGACTCCGTCCGTCGGTCGGTCGTTGTTGTAAAATTGAAATCCCCGTCGTCGTCCGTTTTACGATGCGCTGCCCAGCCCCGGCCCAGCAAGGTAGTAAAAGAATGTTTCAAATCTGTCGCATCCATCTGTCATCCTCCATTGCCTTCTGCTGCTGCCTGCTGGACGGAGACCTCGATTTGCGTACCCGGGGCCACGACCGACCACCCGACAAAACGTTGTACGCTTTTCGCATTTCGTGCTCGATACACTTCTTTTTGGTTTGTTTGTGTAAAAAGCGTTGAGGTCCTCAGCGGCGGCGGCGGCGGCCGAGAAAGACGAGAAATATTGTTTGCGTCAGTTTGATTTACGAGTTGGCGCTGCGGAGGGAACAAAACCGGAAAAGTGCGCCAGCGAAAAGGCTAAAGAAAACACAGGACGAACACAAAAAAACGGGGTATAAATAACCCGAGCGGTCCTCGCATAAACGTGTAAATGTGCGCGCGGTTGGCGCTTGGCCGCCGACTGACGCGCCAGGCGTGAATTGAGCGCGCGAGCGGCTCGCAGCTCGCAAAACGGTCAAAAGACATCAACTCCGCGTCAAGCGAGAAACCTCTCTCCACGGGCCGGCGTGGCCCGAGGTGGTGGCGTTTCAGATGGGTTTGGTCGTCGTTTTAAAATTTAATGATCGTTTTTCGTTGTTTTCGTTGTCTTCCTCCTTCGACGCGCGTGATATCCCTCGGCACGGATTATTATTGACACTCCGTGTTCGCTTGTGTGCTCCAAGCTCGCAGCGCGTTGCATAATGGGCTTTCGGCCGCCCGGTCCGGGTGTGTAAAAATTGAATACCCTTTTATCGACGAGCTGGCCACAGGATTCGAATGGCCGGCTGGCCGGGTCCTGAGACTTTAATGGTTTGCCGCCAGCCATTAGTGTCGGGGAAGCAAAAGGGAACATCCACAACGTTTTGTTCGGCCGCAAACAATCGATCGACACAGACGGGCGTTCCGCCGGACCGATACTGTCAGGCGGAAAGATTAATGAATACGCGGCCTGGGAGCCTGGCGCTGCCGATGCTGCTACGCGATTCGATCCTTCGGCCGAGCTTCCTCTTTACGGGGCCACGATTGATGAGGTGAAAATATTTGCAACCCGAGTCGCCTCGAATCTTTCCGATCAAATCTTGCAGTCCAAACACCCTTTTGGGGGCTCCGATATCTAGGCCTTGTGCCATTTGGCTGGCCACATGGCTCGCGTTGTTGTGGCGAGTAATTGCGACCGAAAACACTTTCAACCGGGCCAACCAGCCGGTGGTTGCGAAAACGCTGGTGACCGCTAAAACAAAACGGTAAAACATATAATTTCGAGCACTGCGGTCTAATTGAACGCGCGCAAATCCCCAGCTGTGCGCGACTGCACTCAATCGATCGGACATCGGAAAGACCATTCGAGCGTGAGGTTCGCGTTCGAAGAAGAAACTACGAAACGAAACGAAGCCCAGGGGCCTGAAGCAAGCGTAGCGTAGACAGCGATTAGATTGATCCCCGGAGACCCCCGAAACCGGGGGCCTTCTAAGCACGGGAAGCCCTGACACAGCCGGCTCTCGGGAGGTGTGCCCGAGGACTCGCGGTACATAAAATCAATCACGCATCACATCTAAAGAAGGTCAAATTATAGACCGAACGCATCACTCGCCTCGGCTGGCCCGGCCCCCTGAACGTGAAAGGTTAAAAGGAATTCAAGGTGAGATGCGAGGGCCCCGAAAAGCGAACTCCTAGAGAGCGCCCGGTAGCCCCCGGGGCTGATCCCGGGTGGACGATAGGAGCCTAATCCCGCGGAGCGGTGATATGGGATTCTGATGCTGGGCGGTCACAGGGCGGAATGTGGCCACCGTTTCGTCGTTGGGACTGACCCGTACAGCCCAAACCCTATCATTTTCGCTTATCCCGCGCGCCTGGAAGTGTTCTGAAAACGTGTAATTAAATTAAACATATTTTAGCCAGCCAGCCAGATCGCGGTGGCTGATCGAATGATCGCGTTCGATCGTTCGATTGAAGCTCGGAGGAGTCGGGCGAGCGAACGAACCATTTTAGGGTCTTTTAAAACTGTCTCCCAAACTCAAATTACATGGCTCTCAAGGTGAACTCACTCCCGCGCAGTAATGTTGTGGGTAGAAGTTTTATTGCCTCCGGAAGCACCGAAAGTGCATCGGACGCCCGGCCAAGTAAGGTATGCGGCGCACCAAGATAACCTTCGGCACAGCGTTTTCAGGAGTCACCGTTTGCTATCAGAGTTTCGGGTCGGTCAAGGACCGGAAGTCAGTCGGGCAGCAGACGCGCGGCAATCAAAATTTGTCTCGTCCAAAACGAACATAAAAACACGAGCCAATAAGGAAGGCCGGTGACACAGAACGGTCGGCCGGCGCCGGCGAAGAAAACCCAGAAAAAAAAACAGAAATCCGGTGCCTGATAATATCGATTGCCCGTGTGCCCATCCGGTGGGCTGCCTGATAAACGGGAGCGGGACCCGAAACCGGTCTCTCCGAGGCGCCCCCGTCGGCGACCCTATAATAATAAACAACCGGAATATGGCGGAAGCGGAAAACGGAACATATCCTTACCCGGCTGCCGGGTGATAGGGAAAGCTTGGAAAAAAGAGAAGCAAAGCAAAAACACCCTGCATTAAAGGGCACGTTGTCCACTGCACCAGGGAGAGAGAGAGAGAGACAGCGTTCCGGGCGCGTTGCGAACCGGTGCATCCGGTGAGGGCTAATGAGTGGCCAGCATTAAAAACTGCAATGCACAAGTGCACACCCAGGGCTCGTGCGGAAGCTGCTCGTGTGGAGCATCTGCGGGCCCCGAGGCGTCACACACGTGTCGATGGGACCGCAACGCACCCGGAGCCTGGCCAGCTGGCCGGTGAATTTCCGGTGATTGCGGCAAGGTAACAATTTGCGTCGCAATTTACTGGAAATTAAATAATCGGGAAAATTGGTTTACGTGAAGGTCTTTGCTTCACAGATTTGCTAGACAAAAAATTGGCAAACTGCTCGAAACTACTCGAATGTGCTCGAATGTGCTCGAAAGGGGTGTTATGTGAATATTTTGGTTTGTCACTGGTTTGCTAGACAAATATTTGCCAATCTGCTCGAAACTGCTCGAAAGTGCTCAAATCAGCTCGAAAGGGTGCCTTTTAATTGGCCGCCTCTAGGGCCCGGAATTCCTCGGAATGGAATGTAAATTTGCTGTGATTTCTAAGCCCCAGCAGCACGCAAATAATTATCGAATGCACTTTTTCCGGCATCGCACACACGCTAATTGCCGACGGCCGACGACGATTGCACCACACTCAGGTGGCCAACCCCCCCACGGCGGGGGGTGTCACACATGTGACGGGACGCGAAATGGAGCCAATTATTCCGTGGCCGCCGTAGCCATCGACCGGGAAGGGTTCAATTGAACTTATTATGTTAATACTGGCCACCCGCCATTACGCCGGGGAATGTTGCTGGAATGTTGGAGCGGCCCTTCGGCCCATGATCGATACTTTCCCAATGGAGTGACACACGTGGCCCGCGAGGTGGCAAATTTGGATGCATTTTGCAAAATCACTTGGCCGCTGCCACCGATTTGATTGGATGGATGTTTTTGCTCAGAAACGAGCGATACCGGCCCCGGTGAGGGAACGTCGTGATTAGGCAGTTTCTTGGAGCGCCTCGAGCTGACCTGGATATGGCCGGCCTCGGAGTGCTGCTGGTCTGACGACAATTATCGAGCGGCGAGCGGCTGCGCCATTTGCTCTCCGGAGATCCCAGCCAGTTTTTGCTACCTTCGTGTCCACACTCTGTGCGGCGTTGTGAAGCACACACAACGTGTTATCAGAAGCTCTATCCACACACGTGGCCGGGGGAGGGAAATATCCACATTATCGAACAGGTCAGGCAGCAGGTGCCTGAGAGCGACGTCGAATGCGAAATTCCTATTCCGATCGGTCACAGCAACAGCAACTATTCTAGGAATGCGCTGTGCTAGAGGGCCGCATTTACATAGCGTGCCTTGACACGACTTTCGACGCTCGGACGAACATTCTTGCTGTTGCCATGCGAGTTGCCCCCGTTTATGCGACGAATGCTTACGATTTACCAAATAATATAAAACAAAGTGCGATATCGAATGCGCTCTACAATGTTGGGCACTTCTATTCGAGCACTTTGCGACTTGCGGCTTCAGACACTCGAGGCCCACTCGAAAGAGCGCCCCCTTTCGAGTGGCCCACGTCGCTGGAGACAAGAATTAATCTTGTCTCTTCTAAAACCTCAACAGTCAACGTGCTTTCTCTGCGGGTCTTCTATCTCGCAAGCACCACGCAAGCACTTCAGCGCTGTTCGCCCTAAACCCAGGCACGTGATTTCCACGTTCCCGACTCGGCAGAAGAAAGCGCACGAGAAGCATCATAAAAAAGTGGGCGACATTGTCATGGTGCGCGCTGTGTCGTCAATTACCCACTCACTTCAAGCCGTAGCCACGCAGCAGCCCTTCTCGGAAGGGCTGCAAGATCGCCGAACGAAAGCGACCGATGTTTCGGTGGGGTGAAACCAAAACAAAAAAAAAAACGGGAATGGAATGGAAATTAACGAAGCCAGCCAGCTAGGGGTCTTAGCTTATGTTTCACCACGCGCGCAAAACGCGCGAACGCCCAGCAGCAGCATCCCAAATCACGCGTTTTAACATAGAGCCCCACACACAAAGGAGCTCGTTTCATGGTGTCTCACCTACTACATGTGTATCGATCGTTAGTGCCATTGTCTGGCTGCGTTGCGTTGTAGAAGGCGTGAAAAACGCCACGCTAGTTTACGACGACAACCACCTACGATCGGGCGTCACGCAACCCCCAACGCAAGCACCGTGGTCTCGGTGGCGCGGTGGAGTGTCAGAAGGTTTTAGAAAGTTAATAAACCGTACAAAAAACGCACTTTTGCTGTGGTAAATCATTTATGTTATAAAGATCCCATGTCAATATGTTTCTATGTTGCCTATGTACCCTAACAGTGCTAAATTTTCCATGTTGGACTAATAAATGAATCAAAATTTTCGTTCGAAAAGACACCGAATGATGTTTTCTTTAATCCTGTTTTCTAGTACGATATCCTGTATTTTTGCTTCCACATGAGGTGTTGTTGCTTGACGTTGATCGTCTTCAAGGCTTGTATTGTACTATTTGAAGGCAAAGAGTCCTTATATACATTCACCATTCATTCACAAATTTCCTTTGCTTTTAAACCTTCCAAAAATAAAAATTCAATCTCTATCGTTTCTTATTTGATCATTTCCATTGTAAAAAATACTGCGACACGTCGACACTGAATGGCTTGTAAACAAAGAATGAAGTGATAGATTGATATGAATCTTCACAAACGTTCATGTAAAGAGTATACCAACATAATAAAATTAGGTTGACAGCAGTGCTGAATCGTAAGGCTTATTGAACAACCTTATTAAAATGGTGTCGTTTTCACTCACAGCACGGGAATCTGATGCTGCCGATTTGAGCGTTGTTTTGGGCCAACAATTTTGGGACACCGCACGTTAGGGCGCCCCATTGCTGAGTGTGGCTGGAGTGGTCCGTACCGTTACCGCAGCCCCGTTGACCATCTGGCCCGTTTGGACGGCCACCGCTGAGTGGAATTGCTAATGCACGCCGTCGTCGACGTCGTCGACTTGAGGCGCATCTTCACGGTGGGTGAAGTGATGGGCCGGGCGTCAAGCATCGTCACGCCGAAGAAGCGGAGATGATTCAACGGCCCCGGGGGCCGCCAACCAGTTAACCAACAAATCGACGGCCCGCGATCGGCGTGAAAAGTATCTGCCTGTTGCCTGTTTTCCGATCCGCGTGCTGTGTTTTGTTTCCAATTTTTCACTCCATCCACCAGGCCCGAAGGAGGATTTCTAATTTCCATAACACCCCGCTTCTCCTTTTCTCTTTATCTCTCTCTCTCTCTCTCTGGGTCCTCTGCGCGAGCGAGCGTGGGAGTTTCCCATGCATACAGCACGCAGCAGGCAGCATAAGGCGGTGGGTGGCGGCTGGGTGAGTGATACGGTGCCTCGGTTTAGATATTATGGTAATCGGCCGCCCCA
The DNA here is from genome assembly GCF_943735745.2 of Anopheles bellator. Taxonomy (NCBI): domain Eukaryota; kingdom Metazoa; phylum Arthropoda; class Insecta; order Diptera; family Culicidae; genus Anopheles; species Anopheles bellator. The sequence continues at coordinate 59,696,210 of NC_071286.1, forward strand.
ACAAGGCACGGAGCGACGGTAACCGTCATTTCAGTTTCATTTCCGTCGCCGGCACACGGCACGCTTTTTGGCATCATCGCGATCGATCGGCGATCGGTGGGCCACCTTAAAAAAAATGGTCCCAAGAGTCATAAATCTTTGACGCCCGCTGGGCCGGTGGGGGCGACAAAAGTATAATTCTTTGTTCCGAACCGCCAATAAATTCACCCTCAATTGCCTTCACCTTGCTGCGTGGCTGCTTATTACCGGACCGGCCGATGTCCGGCCGATCCGATGGTGCCGGTCTAAGGTTTCCGATTCGCAACGGTCGCAACGTGGGCCCACCATAAATCCACCGGCGGCGACGGTGAAGGGCTACCGATTTTGCAAGTCCTAACGGCGCAAGGTCACCAGCATCATTTGAGCTCCTTTAAGAAACTTTCCTTCACTTCTTCATGTTATTGAATTATGTTGTTTGTTTAGGCAAACAGGCTCCAATCATTCGATCGATTTTCGATGAGGTCTCGGACCTTCTAGACGGTCCAGGAAGACTTTGCGAGCTGCGAGTTGTTAGTGCTAAACCATAACGTTAAGGTCCAAACTCTTGGGAATTTAGCAAAAACATAGCTTTACGAAGAATGATTTAGATAAATCATGTATCTTTATGCTGCTCTAGGAATCTTTTTAAATTGCATCTTTCGCATCTCGAATATTTGCTTCGAATATTTGGTCCTTCTTGAACAACGAATCGGATTGGATCTAAATTCGCAAAATGAGGTTCCCGCGTAAACAAAAAATACAACAAAGGTTGTGGTGCAAGGATGTTGTCCTTTTCCACGGCTTGAACCATCGGGAGGCGATGCTGTCGATCGCTCCAATCGGTGTCGTGCAAATTCCTCGGCCGGTCCCACCGGAAACCGCTCCGAACATAGTGCCGAATGCTTTAGATCTTTTCCCGCTCTAATGGGGGTCCCGTGAAAGAAAAGGCTCATTAGCGAGAGCGTGAGCACTGCGCTGTCGATCGACGATGGCCACGGGACGGCCAAGAATGTTTCGATCCACGAAAACTACCCAAACCGCTACGTGCACCCCAATTCCAATAATTTTCTCCGTCCACCGAAACGACCGAAAAAGGTTGAAAAAAATATTACGAAACATGTTAAACCGATTTTTCGGGACCTCCTGATTCGAGTCTTCCGATTCGGTCAACTTCCAATTGTTTCTGTTTTTTTCCCTCCCGCTGTAATCGGAGCGCACCAGCGTTTCCTTTTTAGGGCGGCACTATCCTTCCTTCCTGTTCCTGTACCTTCGATGGTTGCAGCCTTTAAAAATCGAGCTTCGAACAAAAACCGATATTAATTGGAAAACGGATACCGATCGGGGAGGGTGCATTCCCGTGGCGACAGAACCGGCGTGCCGGCGAAGGAACGTCACAAAGCGAACGGCTCGAATTTCTTCGCGTGGAAGAGGACACAAAAATCCGCTCCGAAGGCATTCCCGGCGGCCTCTAAGCCCGTGCGTGCGTGGCTTCTAAGTGCTGGAGCTCCACATTTGGAGCTCCGCTCTTGCTGGGAGTCGTCAGCCTTTCGGATGGCGGCTAACGGGCCGGACACAGGGGACACACAATCAAACGAAACAGGCAACATTTAGGCTTCGAAAGAAAAAAGCCCCCGAAATGGCGGACGCGGCGAGAGTCGCGATTTTTACGACTCCCGCAAGCCAAGCCGCGGGAATTTCGCAAGAGGATTCCCGCGGCCAGCGCGAAGGGAACGAAACGGAACGGAACAGAACCCGAAACCGATTAACATCATTTAAACATTGCGCGAGATAAGTGGCCGCGGTGCCCCGGCGATCTTTCTGTTTTTCCTTCTGTCCACCACGCTGTGTATGTGTGCGTAAGAGTGGCGCAGGAAGCTGATAAGTTCCGAGTTTGGCCATCGGGCAGGTGGTAAGCGACCGAGCGAGAACACTCGATCGGACACCAAACGATGCTTTCGATCGGAACCAAATTTTTCGATCGAAACATAAAACGCCACAAAAACCCATTACCCAAATGGATTCCACCGAGCGACGGAAAGAAAGAGAGAACGGGCCCCGAAATGTGCCGAAACTGGCGAAACGCGCAAGAATGCCGTGGTTCACGTTTGATTTCGGCCGATACCGTGTTTCGCCACAAGACAGAACCGACTTTCGGACATGTTTATGCTGCACTTTTGCATTGCAGCATAACCACGAAACCTCCGAGGTCCGACGGGGAGGGGGGTCAAGGATCGCCTTCTGGCGCGTGAAACCATCCTGCCTTGGTGGAGGAGAATATGAAAACGGCCACTCAACGCGGCGTGGCTCGAACTTGCTAACCAGCGACTTGCGCGCTACGTAAGCGACGAACCGTAAGCACCGTAACCGTAACCGAACATCACGCTTCAAAGGTCATTCTCGTGATGGCAACATGCTCGACATCGCTTTTTTGTTCTCCTCGCTCTCTTTCTTGCTCTCTCTTTCTGTCTCCTCGCTCCCGGCCGGGATGGGACTCGCGCACTGATCGTGATTTATCGATCACCACCGGAGGAGCCAAGCTCTCTTTCAGGGGTTTCTATTTTGCGCTATTTTCTACGGCCCTTTCCACGGTTCCCTTCCCGCTGGCCAACGGGGTACACGGCTTTTCACCTAGCCCTGTGGTCCTTGGCCCTCGCAACGCAACGGTGTGTGCTTCGCTCTCGCGTGCGCGCTCCGTAAATTGCTTTTCAAACTAAACAAGTAAATAACGATCGTGTCTTTTTGCCTTCAAGCTTTTTCCGTCTCTCTCTCTCGCTCTCTCTCTGGCGGTTCAGCCATTTTTACGCAGTGCACGGTGTGTTTGCCGTGTACGAAGTGGCTTCGAGCTAGCAAAAAAAAAATCGAAGGCATTAAAATAAACAGAACGCGTCACGTTCCCGCAGGCGCAGAACGCGAACTTCGCGTTATGGCCGAACGTGGAATGGCGCCATCTGTGAGCGATAATAAAAGTGTATCACGCGCGCCCTGGCAACAGAACGAGGAGTGAGAGAGAGGGACCGTCTACGGCCAAACCCGTTCCTGGCGCCTCGATCCGCACAATTAAACGCGGAATTGATTAAACCTTTCTAAACGGTTCCTTCGCGGCCGTTCGGTCGTTCGGCCGCACCATTGCGAGTTGGCGAAAGGTATCGAGAAATGGTCGCCACTAGCCCTTGAGGGGGCAACTAACAGAGCGACACAGAGGTCAGTGGGCACCGCACAGCATTCCGATAATGGCACATGCGCGCCCCAGGTCTTGCGCGACACTTCGCCAAGACCTCCAAGTCCAAGTATTTCGGTGGCTCGGATTAAGCTTTGCCTTCGCGAGTAGAAAAGCCGTAAATCTCCTCGCTCGCGGTCCACTCGGGAGTCCGACGCGAAAAGCCCTTACAGGCGAACGGCCCTACGCCCCTTATCGCTCTCTCTCCCTCTCTCCCCTTTGCTCGAGTCGTGCCACGGTTTCTGCTGTTATCTCGCCGGCTGGGATCTCTCCGCAAGCTCGTCGCGGCTCAGGCCTCGATCGTGTGCGCACGAACTTTTATCGTGATCGTGTCGGAGGAGGGCCACCGCCAGATCTTGGGTCCAAGATCACCCGATGCAGTACCCCACCCCCTAACGCACCCCCCTCATGGTGGGTCTCAAAATGCAGTCTGGCGTGGAAATTTGACCCACGGAGAGAGAGAGAGCGAGAGAGACACGGAGAGATTTATAGTGCTACTCTAATTTACGACCTCGAGAACGTCCCGGCGGTCCACGGGGAATTGGACACGGGTTGCGCCCCGGTGGTGCTGGTGACGGCCCGATGGTATGTATATTTCAGTCCGTGACTTTCTTTCGCCCTCCGGACCCCCACGGGGGACGGTGACTCGCTGGTGGACTTACCTGCAAAAGAAAAGACGGGAAGAAAGGAAAATATTTTGATTAGTCACAAGCTCGGGATCAGTTCTCGGGCGCTCGAGATGCGCTGATAAAATAGATATCGGTGGTCGGTACTTCAACATCGTAAATTACCCAATGTTTGTATTCCGCGCTTTTCGGGTGACCGACCGGTCCCCCGCAGGTATCCGATGTCCACCCCGAGTGTCACCAAGGACTCTGGAATGTGGCTATGGGAAGCCACACGGAACCCGAGCAGGCGTGTGATATGTTCATTCACGTTATGAACGCTCCCGGCGACCGGCCCAGATATGGATAGATAGATCCCGGGCGGACCGACCGGAGAACCTGAATGGACACGACAATGGTCGACATGTTCCGTTCCGGATCATTAGCGGGGAGCTGCGCTGCGTAACGTATGTCTCAGTTATTTTCGGTTCTCCATCTCGTTCTTCTTCTTCTTCGCAGCAGCAGCAGCAACTAAAGTCATTGGACTCCGGCAGCGTGGTCTCTGGAGGCACCATTTCGAATCCAGCACGAATCCACAAACCCCACCGGGCGATACTTCTTCGCTGCTTGGTGCCTCAAACCACAAAAATTCAAATTAAATCATTTTTCCCGGACCCGGGCCCGGGGGGCTCAACGACTCACGGTCTCTGCGGTCGTTTAATCAACTCGCAGCCAGAGCCTCGCACAAACCGCACAAATGAACCGGGGTGGAGGATTGCGGCGGGAGGATCCCCCCCGCGGGGGGAGAAGCTTTCGATTAATCGAACCAGAATGAGTGTTCCATTCTCGCGCCACACGGTACTCCTAGACCTAGGGCCTAGCTCTATGCTCAGCTCCCAGCTCGGGCTCGGAGTGAGGCTTCATCATCACGCCATCGGCCCCATCGCCGGCTCTTCGCTTCGCTCCGCACGCTAAACGCTTTCAAAAGGCATAACTATAATGTTGAAAATATTAAAATCATTTCTGACGATCATTTTTATCCGATTTCTGCATCATCACCACCATCATGATCGTCATCGTCTTACTCGCTTCGTTCGGCTTCGCGATCGCAGAGGCATCTTCGCTCGGCCGTCGCGATGATCAAGCCAAAGGTGACTAGCACTCTCGGGCACACATACAGACACACACAGAGCCACGTAGAGATTTAAAAGACCCTGGGAGTCTGTGGGCACCAATACCAAGGCTAACGGCGGCCTCCGGATCCCGTACCTGATCGATGTTGCGCACAGGTACGAGATTCCTTCAGCTGATCAGCTCTCTCTCTCACTCGCTCGATCGGCCGCGGGGCCAGAGCTGGTTTCTTAGAGCTCCCAGGAGGTGTGTGTCTCGGTGTGCGTGTGTATGTGTGGTAGTAGATCTGTGGTCTTTCGAGCACAGCATACTTCCTAGTACAAGAGTCGCGCATTCCTCTGGGCGGCTGAAGCTGGAGACCTTCTGTCTCTCTCTCTCTCTCTCTGTCTCTCCCTCTCTCGCTCTCTCTCTCTTCTTGTCGTTTTTCGCTTTTACTAAGCGTTGTCGTGGCAACGGGCAAAAGATCTGGTACCTTTTATCGGCCCTCCCTCGTCTCTCTCCCGTCCGCTGAGGATCGTGTTTCGCGGTCTCTGCAGCCCAGCGCCGGTCGTCTAGGCCTTCCAGGGAGTCGCTCGCGTCTAGGAGGAGACGAACCCACGTTCCTTTCTTTCTTTCGGTGCTTCTTTCGGTTCGGTGTCCGAAGAACCTGAGATTGGTTCACCTCGCCGAGCGGGCGCGCTTGACCCTCGGAGTCGGGTCCTAGAGCGCAAAAGGTTCGTCGTCCGTCCGGGCGTTGGTATTTTCGAGTCCGCTCGAGTGCTTCCCCCTCCTGCGCTTCATTCCTTTCGCCCAGGCCCCGGCCCAGGCTCTTAGCCGTAGCCTCAACAACGGGGAAGGTCTCCTCTGAGGAGTCTCGACTCGCAGCGCAGAGATAAAGGAGCGAGATTGTAGAAGAAGCCTTCCCGAAAAATGGTTTCCGTGAACCGGGATCGGGTGGAGGATCATTTGAAAGTCATTTCGTGGCCGGGGGAAGGACAATCTCGGTCGCGTCTTGATTCTTGCTGGTGGCCATCATAAAACCGCCAGAGCAGAGTGACGTGTGAGAAAGACGCTCTCCGTTTGATTGCCTGGCCCCTCGCCAGGCGGAGGTTGCGATCTAGCACCGATCTGTGAACTGTCCCTGCTGGAGCCTTAGGCTTTATGGCCCCAGAGGCCGCTTCCTACATATGCAAACGGCTCACGCACACGCAGCGAAATAAAACATTTACAACCACCCAGGGATCCCACGGGGGGGTTGGTGGGGCCGTCAGACAACCCCTTCTGACGGGGACCAAACCGGTTTCGCAGGCATTCTAATTGCTCGTAGGCAATATGGTGGCCCTGCGCGCGATCCTGGGCACCACTTTCCACACTCCAACAATCACAGATGATCGCTGGCTGGCGGGCAGGCAGCCAGGAGGGGGGGATGCGACCGGCACGGGCCACTGTTCCGTTCGCGGCCATCATCGATAGCGCCACACCGTGGCCAAGATGCTGACAGCGGAGGCTTTAATTAGAGACCGCTGGGCACACTGAGCGCTGTGATTGGCCGTGATTGACTGTGTCTCGCTGATCTCCTGCAGGGCTCCTACAGCGATCGCCAATCGATACGCACGCAACACACACGAGTATGTCACAGCCGGACCTGATACGACGGGCGCGATAACCCAGAACGGGAACTAGGCGGCGTCTGGTCTTTCATTAAAAAGTGGTGCGTCCTGGCGCACAGTGGATAGTTGAGGGTCTGCTGGGTGCCCAGCTAGTCAGCTCAGATCTACTGGGGACCTATCTGATGGTTCTGGAACCGCACTGGTTACTCCCTAACAAACTGCAGCTCGGTGAACTAGGAACCCGATACGATCCCCGTTAAATAGGGTGATCCATCAAGTGTTTTATCAACATTATCTATTACCGTATCTTTATTATCTATTGCCATATTAATTGGACTATTATCTTTGGGGAGCGGCTCCAGACCGAAATTGCGTTTGGCGAGATAGGACTAGAGATAATCGAAAATGTATTCGAAAATTGCGTCAAACGAATGGGCTACTACCAAACCGCGCCGCGAGGTGGATATTGGACCGAAATTGATTTTTCATAAATAAATGGCATGAATCAACCATTCAAATAAATGTTCATCCTATACGAGGTGTGTTCAAAAAGTTCTGATAATTTTGTATTTACGCGAGCTACGTGTGTTCGATGTTTGCTTGGACAAATTTTGGCTCATCCTTTATTTTTCTCTACTTCAAAAGCAATTAACCACGAAGAGGTAATTTAAGTTTTGGAAACAGGAAAAAGTTACAAAGAGCTAGATCTGGGGATCTTTGCTACGGGCAAATTGCTCATAACTTAAAGGTAATATTTCTTATTCACCATTTCACCAATATTTCAGTTCACCAAACTGTAACTGCAAAACAACTGTGATAAATTAACCGAAAATCGGATACAGGTAGCCCGCGTAAATACAGAACTGAAAGAACTAAAAGAACTAAAATTTTTTGAACACACCACGTAAATGTATCGAAAGTAAGTGTCGAAAAATATTTAGTCAAATGAAATTCTGTTTTTTAAATACCCTCCCTATACAGTTGAATGCATAAAAAAAACCTCCCTGGGGGCCATCCGCGCAATGAGGGTGCCTGACCCCTAGGCGGTCATCCTTTATTATTCCAATAAAAGTCCGTCATCAGCTTAGCTGAGGAATGAGCTGGGCGCGCCAAGTAATGCTTCTGCGGCTGGCAACCACTTCCAGCGGGGGTCATAACCTGGCTGGCCATTTGACTGTGAAGTGCGCCTTGCGGTACATTATGCATACTTCGTGCTTCGTGAGCGCCCAAGACGACCAGCGAAACCTTAAGCCAAAAGGGAGGCGACAAACGACCATCTAAAAGCGCGGCCGTGGCTTAAGGTCTTAAACACGCTCCTCTCGCCGCGCCGTGTTTTGCGCTTCGTGGAGTGTCAACAACTGCCAAGTGCCGTCAGGAAATTGGGAACTCCAGCGCTTCCTTCCTTCCCCGGCGGAGAGTGTTCCCATCCAACACACTGTCAACAGACGAGTCTCATTTCCGTGTCAACGAAGAGTTCCAAATGTTTGCTCCAAATTCTCGGACCGGTGGAAGAGAAAGTACCGCCTGGCGGCCCCTTCTTTCTTGCGCCGCGCGACAACCGCCACCGTTGATCGATCGGATGGATGGGGACATTACATCAGACGGAGGGTCACAGGTCCGATGATTGATTTCTACGACGCTCGGCCCCACTAGCCAGCGAAACCCTCATTAGCTGGCGTTCCAGGGTTCCGGCGGACATGGATAGGAAGTACAACGCACCGCACTCCGCGCGCCAGTCGACTGGACGACTCCCTTGGGGATCTTGAGCGTTATCGTCAAAACGTGACTTGGTCGTTACGAGTTCTCCACAAACCGAGGCTCTCTCTCTTTCTCCCTCCCTCCCTTCCTCTCTCTCCAGCTCTAGAGCTTCCACTTCGTGGCCGGTTAATTGGGTGAACCGTACGGGTCAGCATCACCCGGGAGACGCCAACAACACCACCCAACTTCTGGGACTTGAGGAGCATAAAAAATGGGCCCCCCATTAACCTGGCCGGAGCGGCGGCCACACCTTTCTTGGGGCCCTTGTGGAGTTTTGCACTAGCCTCGAGACCCCCGGCCGGCCGCCACCGTTGCCGAAACGTCAGCAGATTAATCAGCAGCATTATGTTTCGCGAGGCTCAACGCGCGTGTGTGTTCCGCGATCGTCCCGGGGCCCGGGTGCGTTAAAAGCATCTAGATAAAGATTAATAATAATGTACCCGGCCCAGTGGAGGAGCCCTGGCCCTAGACCTGGGGGAGAAAATGAGAGAGAGCGAGCCACGAAGACCACGAAGATCTCGTCTTCGCGCTATGTCCCGGAGGCTCGGCTGGCTGCGCCGGTGTCGGGACTCTCTTCCCATCGACAACATCATCATCGGCGGGCGGGTGGCCTCCCCAAAACCTGATCCCCGCCCCGCCCGCTGCAAGGCTTCCAGCCAGCAACAAAAGGCGGCCATTGTGTGCCCGCCGCCGCCCGGTGAGTCCTGAGGTGAGTCGTGGTTGCCTGTGAGGCGTTCGGGTTCGGGTAATGATGGGCCCCCACCGCCATACCGTCACGTCCCGAAAACCACGCCACCCGCCGAGGGGGGTCCTGCTGCCTGCTGCTCGATCCTCGATTTTGTGCATCTCATCCCGCGCGCGCTGATCTCCACAACGCGTTTGTTGTGGGCTCCTTTCCGTTCTCCATTTATGATTCGCATCTTCAACTCTCTCTCTCTTTCTTCTGCGCAGTCCCCGGGTCCGGGTCTGGAGCGGGCGGCGGAAACCCCCGTTCGCCCCACCGTTCCGCGAACCATGTTTAATCATAACGATTATGTTTATTCTAACAAAAGCCGTGGTCCGACGCAAGTTCGCGCGTCTCGGGTTTCGTCGTCGTGGGGGCCATGCCCATGGCGTGAGGGCCGTGCGCGGCTAAAGGATGCCGCGGAGCGCTAAATTATAGGGTCGTGCAGGGCGCGGGTCCCGCGGGATGCGCGCTCTGCTCTAGCTCAACCGGGCCCGGTGGCGCACCGGGAAGATTTGGCAAAATCTTCCTCCGGAGCGGTGGTGGATCGAAGCCTTCGTGGTCTGCCACATAATGGACGGGACACAGCCCGGCGGGCCTCGATTTATGCACTTTTGGAAGGGAATGGTGAGAAACAAACAGGTCTTCCCCCATCATACGACGGATAGGAGTTGGAGAGGTCTGAAAAGAATAAGGAAGAGGGAGCCCAATCGAATAGATCGACTTTTGGATTGAGTAACCTACCGAGAATCTTTTAAGGTCCACCGAATTAAGGTTTGAACCTAAATCTTTAGTTCACCGAAGTCTTGAGGTGTTCTCCAAGCTCTTGTCTATCTTTTTTAAGGAATTGATGTGGCTAAGGCAGTCTTATGAGAACTGATCATAAGTACGATTGAGACATCGTCATAAAATACTGTGGCCAACAAATGCAGCGAATTCTACGCCGTAGAACGATGCCTACATTTATTCCAATTCTCGAAATGGTCCGAAAAGCTCAACTATTGACTGTAAAAGGTGTCCACGGAGCAGTCTCTTGATTTTAACAAATAGCCAGAAGTAGCATTGGGCTAAACAGGCGAATACCGCAGGTTGCGGGACGATCTGGATCGAGTTATACAAAAAAATCACGAGTAACTTGAACCAAGAATTGGGTCTCTCCACAAATCTGGTCAGTTTTGATACAGAGCATTACGCAAACCAAGCTCAACGTTTAAATAGTATTCGTTTTTTACAGTTTAATCATTTAGAAGGAATTCATGAGGACTTACTATCCACGATAATCAACAAATAGCAACTGTGTTAAAGACATCACAATCAAGACAATCTCGAGGACTTTTGTACCAACCGGGAATGGGTCTTGACAAAATGGGTCGCCTTTTGAACTACTCGCTCAACGATTCCCTCATTTTCGAGTGCCCCAAAATCGGGCCAATCGCTTGTCCGTCGAGCGCCCGGGCTCTGGCTGGCGTTCTTATCAATCACCCGCCTAGAACATCAAACCCCCCCTCTCCCCCCCCCCCGGTGGTGGCAAGCTGAAGCGACAGAACCCTTGCCCCTCTGGCGCATCGCCCGCCGCGAATGAAAGCCATCGATTGTGGGGCATTTGTCTATCCGGATTGGTGTGTGCATGTGAGCTTGGTTCCAAACGCTCCTTCCGAAAGAATTTGGAGCAGCGGCCAGACCGTGTGTTTACACAGCGCCCAGCACTCGCACGGTTTGAATGTTTACCCAACTTATGCTGCTGATAAGACGCCCGGTCGAACCTATTACCAATTTTCTTCCCAAGGCCCAGGTAGCTCGATAATCGATAACGACGTATGTCGAATCGGCTTGGTCACTTACTTTTTCCCTTCACGAACTCCGAGTTCTTCTCCTCGTGCTGCCGCATCTGCATCTGGCGCTCCATTTGCTGGCGCTGGTGGCGCTGCCGGTACGCCTCGTAGCCCTTCGGCTCCCGGCCCTCGGCGGACGCGGCCACCAGCAGCAGGACCAACGCCACCACCAACGCCGTGGCAAGGCCCGCTAAACTCGTGTTGTACCCCTTCATATCGTTGCTGCTCTCGTCGGCATTCTACGGAATGTTTCTCGTCGCCCGCAACTCACGGATCGCAGGATCACTTCCCAGGATCACAGGACAGTGGTCCACCGTCACCGGCAGCTCATCGCTATGCTATCTCTCTCTCTACCTTCTGGGGATCGACTTCCTCCGAAACACTTACACACCAGAAAGGCAGAGATATTTATCTGCGAGGCACAAACGCGGGCGCGAGCTGTCTCGGTGTCTCCAGTTACACTGACCACTGGCCACTGACGCAACTGAAACGCAAAACCACCCCCAGCTCGGAACACCACAGTGAGGCGGCAAAGGGCTCGTAACGTTGCCCGTCACACCCGCGATATATTCACCACGTTTCGTCGTCGTTTCGCAATCACTTTCGGTGGCGCGAATCCACTGGCCACTGGTGGGCGGCAACCAAAACATAAACACACACCGCACACATTGGATGCTACCCCCAAGCGCACCCCCGCCCCCCGGACACGCTGTCACCAGAGAGCACGAACGCCAAAAGAACGTGCGCGACGCAATCGACCGGAGCCGGCGTCACGTTTCCGCGGATTTTGTTCCGCTTTTCTTCGGACCCCCCTGGGATCACAGATCGAGAGGCACTCCGAGTGATGATGATTCAGAAGTGTGTTGATAGACAATCTGTGGTGGGTGACTCGTGCCGTGCTGTGGTTGTGGATCGATCAAGAGATCAATTTTCGGGGGCCCAAATTTCCGGCGACAGGAAAACCACAGAAACCACCACCGAACGCAGAACAGGGGGGAGATCTCTCTCTCACTCTCTGCTTGAGGTTTCTCACTTACGCACACAGCAACACACTGGATGAGATATCCTTGACAGGTTTTATGCTCTTGTTTTAATTCGATCACAGGATCACTGCTGGTTGGTGTGATGCTGCAAATTTAAGACACGCATACACAGGCCAGCACAAACCAATAGGATGATAGGTGGCCAGGTGAAGCAAAAGTTCGCGCAACGATCGGAATCCCTGCGACACACAACCTGCGCGCGCACTCTGTTTAAGCTCCGAACTCGTACTGAGCGCGATCGCCTCGCGACGGACCGCCGACGAACACGCATAACCCTTACTTCTAGCTGTGTGCGTGCCTCGCGGAGCTTTCAAAAAAATTCTCTCTCTCTCTCTCTTTCGCTCCCTCGCTTGTGGGCGATTGTTTTGCCGACCGAGACCGAGCTTTCAGCAAACAACGCAACAGCGCCAAAGGTGAGTGAGTGAGGCGATCGCGATCGTTCCATATTGTTTACGCTCGTCTTGCGAGGGTTTCGCGCACAAATTTGTACGTGTTTGTGTGTTCTGGCGAACGGCAAAAGCTTTCAAAAACTTCGATCTTTAACCGCGCGGGAGCTCTGCTGTTGGCCAGAGGGCCAAATGCCAGTCGAGAGAGAGGTAACATGATACAGCAGCGACCCGGACAAGATCGGGACAGGGCGGGATGGAAGGAACCGAGCGGTGGAACGTGGCCAACCGTCGAATACGTGGAGAGTAAAAGGGCTTTTCATCGTCTCTTTCACTTCGCGAGTTGCGCCCCGAGTCCCGCGCGCCAGTTTTATGTCGTTGCGTTCCTTTTTGCGTTGTGTTTTGCTTTTCACTCCTCCTCCTCCTTGCGTATTTAGTATGTCCCCTTGGCCGCACAGGGTGGGCCCACGGTGTATGTCGCAACCGAAACTCCAAACTGTGTTAACACAATTCGAGGCTTTTTGGTGGCGCAAACAAAATATTGTTTTTGTGGCAAACGGGAAGGGTTCTGCTGTGTCAGGGTGTTGTAGTGGTTGTTGTTGTGGTTGCTACTGTTGTTGTTACTGTTGGGGTGTACAAATCGGGGACGCCCGGAAGCGTGGAGGCCTCCGGCGTGTGGTGATGGGTGGGTTAGCGAAAACATACACACGGCCAAAGCCAGCAAAGCCATCCGACCGACAGAGGAACAGCGCTAAAACAGTTGTCGAACAAGTGTTGAAGGCGCGCGTGAACCAACCGGGGGAGGGTTGAACAGCAAAACAGTTTACAAAAGTGTGGTGCGCCACACGGTGGCCACACAGGTGGGGAGGTGAGGTGTGGCGGCGGGGACGTTGCATTCGACAAGCGATTCGCGGGCAAGCCGTAGCTGAGACGCCGGGCTTTATAAACATTCTAAATTCCTCCACTCGAACGTTCAAAGTGAGCAAATACTGGGTCCAAAAATGTGAAACCGAATGTTTTTCAACGAAATCAAGTATTTGTTACATTGAAATGAAAAATTGTATTTTATTTAAAGTATGCGCCATCGCTAGATACTCATAGATTTCTCCCTTCTTTCTGCTAGTTCGCGAATCTTTCCCAGTGCCTTCAATCGTAGCGATATGGCGTGTTGGGACCCATTTAACTGATCCGCGAATTATTGTTGCGTTGGCCGTCCTCGTCCTCGAATATTTTTGGAGTCCTCCGACGCTCCTTGCTTGTTAAGCCAAAATTGCCATGTTTAAATTTTTTTAGAGCACTGCGAGTTTCTAAAACCAAGCTTTGACAAGGATTTGATGCAATTGTGTAGCAATTTTCTTCAAGAGATAGCAGAAAAACAATGAAAAACTTCATTCTTAGACACAAAAGCCGTCATGAACCTCTTCAGGGATGAGTTTCAAATTATTTTTTTTTCGATTTGAAATCATTTGCCTGATGCCAAAACAAGGTGATATTGAAAGAAAATTATTAAGAAGACAAAATTGACAGCTAGAGCAATAAACTTGCAAAAATCGATTTTTGAGTTTAAAACTTGCCAATTAGATGCCTGAGATGAAAGATTGTGAGCTAGAACCTACATCTCAACAACGTCTACCTCTTGCTGACGGACATCTTGAGTGACGCAAAAAATCCCTAGTTCCCCAAATTCCACCTGATAGGTTGCTGCTTAACCACGGAATTGCATCACAAAACGGTTGGCAAACGCAACATAAATATGTATCACCCTGTGGTTGACGCTGAGAATGGAATGGACAGCGACAGCGAAAAGGCAACGGCCATCCGGCCATTGGAGATACCTGCTGCACAGGTAAAACAGCGCACGCACACCGATCGCAGCAACATAAAATGCCAGCATCCCAACCAACGGACAAGGTGGTCACCTCACCCATCTCGAGCATAAGATCGAGCGATCTCCGAGGCTGCAAAAGCCAGGCCGTGTCGCCATTGCTCATCATAGTATGCGTCTCGGTCAGGAGCTTTCGAACGGTCCGTAATAAACACACATACAGAGAGACGCATAGCTAAGAAAGCAGCATAAGACCGAGAGCGCGAAGAAACTGAGAAAAACAAAAACAGACACAAAAACAGAGACAGGCACGCACAGACACATACACACAGACACACGGGTCACGTTTCAGAGGGAGACAGAGCATGAAGGAATGAAAGAGACAAACGACGACAAGAAGGAGTAAAACACAATCGAAAAGACGGCGACGGTGTGCCAGCTCTGTGTCTAAGGAGCCATGCTAAGGCTTCGGCCGGAGACGAAGCCGAAGCAGCGGCCAGGTAAATCCGTCGCCAGCCACCCCCTCCCGGCACCGGTTTATGGTGCACCGTCGTCCAAAAAATCTCATAAGATCCATTCCGTTTAAGCCATCACATCCACACACACATTCTTGCTCCTTTCAAGCTTCTTGTGGGTCGCTTTCTTGAAGACAGCATCACTCGCTCTAACAGGGATAGAGAGAGCGAAAGAGAGTAGTTAAAGGTGAAAGAGGCCTTAAGGGTCCGCGTTACGACCTCTACATTGGAATGCCTCGCAGAGCCGTCGTGGATCAAGCCGCCTTCGATCGGCGATCGGCGACACGTTCGAAAGGGGCAAAGGATTTCTTGCACGAACAAACTGATAAAGCGCGCACTCGCGGACAACGCACACCATTCTTAACGCTATCGCTAGAGCGCTTCTCGACGCGCTGTGGTCTCGCAAATATTTAATTTCCCCACCGCGCTGTTTACCCGGCTGTTGACGCAAGAGCCGCGTTGCAGTTCGTGGTAAAGGTGGCAAAGGTGTGTTGCTAATACCCGCTTCGCTAACCAATCGGGTCTGTTGTTTACACGTTCGCCGAACGCGTTAGCCAAACACGGTGCGCAACGGCGCAAGTATGCAAAGCGAAGCGGAACTTATCGGAGAATTCGATGTGGGGTGGGTTCGATGTTCCGATAACCCATGCGCGATTTGCGCATCCTTTCGTGCGCGCGAACAAATATTTATGCTGTCGGAGATCATGCGCAAGGGCTTGCGGAAAACTAGGAGAACACACCGCAGAGGCAAACGGACCGATATAGCCGGGGTCTGCTATCGACAGCAAACAAGGACGACTTTCTTGGAAGCGGCTTCGGGCGCTGCGCTGCGGTAGATAAGTTTCTCCTTAATGTGCTTACGCTGCTGTGTGCTTAATTTACAGCGTTCGAGAGAGAAAAAAACGCCGGCAGCCCCGTGGAGGCCAAATTCCACACACTCTCCAGCCGCTTATCGGTTATGCTAAAACCCCCGGCCCGGCAAATAAAAGAGTCAACCGCCGAGCCGAGAACGGCGAAGAGAACCGAATTCTCGGACCAGTAAACACCGCGCCGTCGACCGGCTGGCGAACGACTTTAGACTGGATTCGGTAATTAAAATTCTTCGGGGCCCCGAGAGCCCCGAGGTGAACAAAAAAACAGCTAAATGGTCAAATATGCAAAGTACGACGCAAATGCTGGGCCCGCCAGCGATGTGCCGCCGATCTGCACCGCGGCCGAGATCACACGGAAGTTGCCGAAAGGGGGCCTCGGGGGCCAGCCAGGATCACCGCCCGGCTCCTACCGCGGGGCGTTGAAACCTTACACCGATTTATTAATTTGACGACGGCCATAAAGTATCGAAATTAATATTTTCACTCTTTCGCGGATAGTGGCCGTGGCCAGAGATTAAAAACCTTCCTCTTTTTATCGGCTAACGAAGGCATCAGAACTTTTGGCCGCCTCGACCGACAAGCTCACCGTTTTAGATGATGACCGGTTTTGTTTCTAGTCCCGGGCTCGGCCGCGGCCCGGCAATTAGTTGAAGGTTTCCGATTTCTTCTCCGAATCTCCACCGATTGAAGGCTTGAGCTCGGAGGTTCCAGCATAAGTCACCTTCGATCTGGCGCGCACACGGCGATCGCGAAAGATCGAACGGAGATCGAATATGCATAATTCGCCCGGACACACATTGATACCGGTTCCCGGTGGGCCCCGAAGTTATGCGCCCGGTAGAGCGCCCATAATCACTCGCCGATCGGTGTTGGGCTGATGAATTGCTGCGCACAGGTTGCTGCTGCTGCGGCTGCGGGATGAAACAAAGCGTTTTCGTGCGGGCTCGAGGCTCAGGGTGTTCGCCGTAAATATGCAAAGTGTTGGACCCGCGCGGTGGGAACAACCACGATCCGCGGCCGCGGAAAGCAGAACGAATACGATTAACGAGTCACAAATCACCAATCGAAGATTCGGCAGAGAAATACGACCCACGGTGGAGGCAAGAAACGGTCACTGGCTGAGTGCCGAGATGACGATCGGAGAGCCCCGACCGGCGGCAGATCGAACTGCAGAGCTGTTTTCGGGCGCGCGATGGCAAAGAATTTCGAACGGGGAACGAATAGTGGAATTAATTAGTCAATTCATCGACAGAGAGTGAACGAGAGAGAGAGAGAGAGAGAGAGAGAGAGCGAGTAAGATGTAGAACGGGAGACCGTAGCCGTGCACACCGTAGCGAGAGCGAGAAGCGAAACGATCGCGCCGCGCCGTGCAGCGCGAAAACGAAAGACTCAAAGCGACGAACCTCGCCCTGGGTTCGTAATGCGCCTTTTTCGGTCATAAAGTTTTCGTTCCCCGCTCACCCGACTGCCACCCGGCGAAATGTGTGTCAGGTTGATTGCGGGACCGACACGCCGTAGCGCGGACCACGGGCCTTTATCAGGCGCTTTTGAGTGATTAGTTTAGCTAATGCTAATTTATGGAAAGTAGAAAACCTTTCAGCGAAAAGGGAAAATTAATAAATGCGCCACGGACCGGCTGTAAAATGTTGATTCGCCGAAGAGAAATACATCATCGAAGAGGACAAAAAAACATCGTCAGGAGATGGCTCCGACGATTGCCCGGGAGAAACTAGTTCCGCCGGCGATGGCTATGGGTTTTTTCGTTCGAATAAAAACCCGAATCTCCTCAAGGGGCCTGGGCCTCAACCGCGACGGGCCGTTTCGCTTACGAAGGGGCAATTCCTCGGCCCGTTCTCATGCGCCTCGCGAAATGTGAGCCACCGGTGGTGGCCACACCGGGTCCATAGAATGTGCCGATTGTGCAATCCACCTACAAGCGCGGCGTTGGTGGTGGGGCCACCCCAGTTCGCGCTCATATGCTGTCGGAACGCATTAGTCAGCCGACCGGCCATGGGGCCAGCCGACAAAAGCTCAACACAGCCCAACACAAATGCCCGCACGTTTGTTGGCCACTTTTTGCACTGTGGTTTCTCCTGCTGGCGACCCCTACGATCCCCGGTCTCGAGAAGGTCCCAGTGGTCGACCAATTAGAAAGAACAACAATCAAGCCCGATACGGCGACGACTTTTGGCGAGATGAAAAAGGCTCGTATTACACGCTTGTCAGTGGGCCCATTTTTCGAATGAATGTAAAAGGCGATTAGGCGACGCTATGGATTGGCCGCAGGACGCCTGGGGGCAATGATGAGACGGAAGGGTTAACATTTTAATTTTATCACCCGCACCGCTCGGGTGGCGGAAAGCGTGGAGAAAAAGCATAAAGCATAGATGAAAACGTTTACATTTTAGTCACCAAAAAGCGTCGTCGCCGCGGAGGCCGCCCGCAAATGGCGACCGCGACAAACGGAGAAGGAAGAAACCGAGAGCCTATCAGCTTATGATAATGAATGCAGCATCAATTTAGGCTCACATTTCAAGGCGGCTTTGGGCGGGCGAAACGTGGCCAACGTATCCACGAGAACCAGTGTCAGGTGTGCTTGTCCCAAATAACTCAACTGAAGGCCGAGAATCCGTGAGACTCGGGAGGTGTTTTGTTTCGTTTTCTGTTTGCTCAAATCAGTGCCATTTTTTACGTGTGTAAAGATAGTGACATTTTAAAACATTGTCGAGAGTCGGGGCTGGATAATATATCGACTTTGGTTTTTATGCTTAGTTCGTGCTGAAACTATTAAATCTTATCCTTCGGGCAGTTCCGAGAGTCCATGGTCGTTTTGGGCTCGTTTGGTGATTGTGAAAGAACCGCTTTGTGAATTTTAAATCCCTCGAATTAGTACCCCATTTAAAATGAATAGCTTTCGATGCAAGTTAGGCTTAGCAAGATGCAGTTTCTGCGCTACAAAAAGTAGTCAGTTCACAGAGTAATCCCAAATGCTTTAAAAGAGATCTAAAATTGACTAATGCTGAGCATAAATCTTCCAGTGTTAACCAAAAAAATGGATGTAAATTCAAAAAATGTCAAAAAGTAAAATAAATACGAAAATTTTTAGGATGAAGCTGCAAGCTTTTAGTCCGAGTCCGAGCTTTTAGTTGGCCCCAAATACGGCCGTTTTAATAATAATAAATTATAAGCTACATACGTCAACCGCGCCCCTGTAAGGGTTATTTAATCGAACTAAACCGCGTCTGCTGCAGCCAAAACCCCATTAACAGGACTTTGCGATCGACTCACCTGTTGAAGAGAGAGAGAGAGAGACATTAAGAAACAAAACATTAGAGAAGGTGAAACTGCAGCAGGAGAAAGCAAACAAAAGTGATAAACCGTTTTCAGTTAACACCCTGGCAAATCGCCGCAAATCACGCCGAATGTTTGCTGCACGAGATTGTTTCTTCCACCATCCGCCATCGCTTTTAACAATGTAATAGCTTAATCGTTCACCACGCTCACCGCCGACACCGCCGTCCCCCGACTGGCGGCTGGTAATTGCCATCGTCTGCTAGCATCTTCGCAGCTGTCGGTGAGGCCAACCGGCACCTTCGAGCACCTTCTGGCTGGTAACAATGGTCCCGCGGCCCGTCAACCTGTTGCCATCCGGTCGTCCTAGGCCATGTGGTCCTGGCCCGTGATCGAACTCATATATTTATGGGAGCCTTCGTTCGGGCGAAACAGGTGAATTTTATGCTAAGCCTCTCGGGTGAGGGTCAGAGATCATAAAAGATGCAAATCTACACGTATCCCGCAGGAGACTTCTGTGGCCCTGGGAGAAGCGAACACCCGAGCGAAACAATAAATGTTTATTGTTTTATTGGGATAAAGAAGCCATTTTGAACCACGTTTAGACGTTCGTTCGGCGGCCGAAATGACAGTTGCCTCGACAGGTTGAGGTCGACGTTCTTCGACATTCCGGACGGCGGCATTTATTGAGTGGCCCGAGATTGAAGTCGAAGTGATGAAAGCGAGGTACACAGAAAACAAAAACAAACACAAACGCATGCGTATCGGTGTCTGGCACAAAAGTATGGGTGTTTTCGGGGAAATGCGCGTTCGCAATCGGCACCGTATCTTCCAATCATTTCCGAGGAGTCCAAGAAATCAGAAGACACACCTCAGCGGGCAGTGCAGTGCCGGCCAGCGACACCGTTTATGTTGCCTCTGTCGTCACCCGACTGCCGCCGCCGCCACCGGCGGATATTATGAAACATGCCGTATCAGCATACCTCGGCCGCGAGTCTGCCGCCCTGACGGGGACATAGCGTTTTGCGGCTCTCGGCACTTTCCCGGCGACGGGCCAACGGTGTTGCAGAGGCACCACACGTTTAATCGGAATCCGATTTATGTTGTTTTGTGAAGTTGTTTTCTGTTGTTTTCGCTGAAACTGAAACGCGACCTGGCGCGACCACCGACCGTCCGAACCCCGGGCCCGGGCGGAGGCTCTCAAAACAAAACCGGCCACACCGACACCGTACAACCCAACGCCACGGACTAACGGACTAACGGAAACATTAGGGGGCCCTAAGAATTAAGGTCGAGTCGTCGTCGTCGTCGTTGTGACATGCTGGCAGTTTGTCGGCACCGAACGGCGGGCTCTAGCGACCAATGCACCGGTTGCAGTTCCGTGCACGAAGGGGCTACGGAGTCACTGTCCCTGCCATCAGGGCATTGTTAGATGAGAACGGGCCAAGTACGTCTATGGTGCGGTGCTACGAGGTTCAACGGTTGACGAGCCTCAACGCCGAGTTTATTTTTTATTGTAATTGAATTTGCATTTAAATTTAAAGAAAACTAGTTGCTACTGATCGTAGTCGGATGGTCATGGGCATGCTTGGTTGCTGATCATGGACCGATCATTTATATTCACGTGATCGATTTTATCTGAAGGATGTTTCTTTTTTTAAATAAACTAAACATAATATGAAAATATTACGTATTACGAAATCATTATTTAAAGGTAATGTGAAAGCCCTTCAGAAATTGAAGGGAAAATTCTCTAAAATAATGACTTAACGCCCAATCAATTTAAAAAGTTCCAGTCAAGATCGATCAGCAAACAAAAAAGCATCTCTCTAGATGAAACGCTCCCAAAAAGACAATGTTCAATGCTACAAATAATGATGTTTGAGTTGTGTGGCTCGCTAGGCTTTCGTATCGTACCAGCCAGCCCGATGAGAGTGGTGTTGAAAAATGTGATAACCCTAGAGCCCGAATCCGGGAGGGCCAGACATATCAACCGGGCACACCATTCCCACATCACACCCAATCAAGCAAACAATCAGAACAAGAAATCAAATCGACTTTATCCACAAAGCCCATTAGTTTCTCTTAATTAGTTTCTCGTAAGAACGCGCTGGAATATGCAAATGATGTGCATCAAAAGGCTCTCTCGCTCTCTTTTTAAATTCTTTCTCCCAAGTAGGGATTTACAAAGGTTCTGGCTTCGAAATCACCGGGTGCACCAAACGCTCTCCGGAGCTGCAACGTTGCCGGGGAGCACCCGGGAAGCTATCTCATTAAGCCATTCGAGGGAATCGTAAAAATCACAAAACCACAAAATATTTCTCGAAAATGTCATTACGTTGATTGCTTTTAATATCGCCGAATCAATCTTCAGCTTTCCACGAATACGACCGAGCGAAAGAGAGTGCGAGAGAGTCTGATTGAAATGTTGTTCTTGACGCACCCCTCGAACCCTACTCCCGGGGGCCGTTCGATTCCCTTCGAGATCCCATTATGCTCTCAACTACGAAAAACGCATAACAACGCATATTCTATGGCCAACGTTGGGTCAGCCAGCCAGCCAGGATTGAGTGGAAAGGCCGCTTCGGAAACCAGTTTCTCCCTGGCCGGCCGATCGACGTTGGGAAATAAATTAAAAGCATTTAATTATGAAACGAAAACAAAACGATACGTTGTACGGGCACACACGATAGCGAGTGGGGACTTCCACACTCCCTCCGAAGGACCCACCAGAAAGGGTCCCCGGGAGGCGCACCGGGCCCAGCATCGAACTAGTTAATTTATCTAGCTCATGATTTCTCTATTTTCTGTGCCGCGAGTTTCGGGGTTTCAACGGGGCCTCGTTGGCTTCTCCTGAGCGGGCCGGCCAGCAGCCATATCTTGATCGCAGCATCCATTAGCCCGCCGCCGTGGCTCGAAAGGCTTGGCCAGGGCTCGCGAACAAACACACACCACAGCCCAGCCGGCCAGCCCGGTTGGGGTGGGTCCCGTCCGAGCTCGGAATGTTCCGACAAAATACACACGCCGTCGTCGTCGCCCAAGCCATCTCGCAAAAGCGGGCTACAAATATTGAGTTTGAGTGCGGCTCAATATTTGCTGTGGTCGATTAATGGCCCAGAGCCCCGGACTTAAACAGGGTTCAAAGGGGGTCTTGGGACGCTGGACTGCAACGAGCGCCAAAGCGACGAACGTCACACGCGAGTGAAATGGAGTCTGTGATTGATTTCGGGGCACACGCTTGTTTCGGGCTATCGGAACACACGTGATAAACAAATTGTGCCGACGACAACACAATACACAGCGCACCGCACCGCGGCGTGATGTGAAACAAATCGAAGGGAACAATTTTTCATAACTTTTGAAGCGCGAGATGATTAATGAGCGGCCCGTTGTTTGCCTCGCGGATCGCACTCGAAGACGATAAAACCAAACTTCAAACACTGCCGACGCCGGACACGAGACGCGGACCCGTCGTTACAGGATGAATATTGTGTGGCTGTTTGCTTCGTTTAATGGCACGCCGAGTGGAATGTTTCGCTTCGCTTATGATCGCCGACCGCCAAAAACTCCCCGAATCGCGGGCCGATGCGGCGATGAATAAATAGCTGCCGGCCGGTCGACCTTCTGTTCTCCGATAGACACGCGTTGGTTGAAATGATGAGAACCGCCAAATGGGCGCAAATTGATTGCGCATATTCGTCACACAGCAGCCCTCATCGCTGATCGAACTAGTTGCAGCTTTAACCAGCCCCAAACGGGCATCGGGCAACATAACGATCGTTCCCACACAGACACGCACAGCGAACTGGGGCTGACCTTTTCTCCACTCCGACCGGCCATCTCGGGACCATCGGGGCGGCCACCCTTCCATGGCGCTCTTCTCTAAATTACTTACAAATGAGCTTCGTTTAGAGGTGCCTCGCGCGCGCGCGCCCTCCGAGCGTTTTCACGCTTTTCATAAATTTAAACCTTCGACTTTTTTCCCACTTTCTCGGGTTCGCTGGCCCTTCGCTGGCCGAATCGAGATTCGATCAATCCGTTTTTACAGTCCCCCGTGTGTTTTTTTCGTTTTTCTCTCGAGTTCCCGCGCTCGAGGAGGATAACGTTACGTTCCCGCGAGGCCCGTAGAACCTTCCTGCAGCCTTCGCACGATCGACATATTTCGTACGATTCGAGAAGCGTAAGAAAAGCCTTAAGACCTCGGGAAGGGAATCGATTAATCACTCCCCCGGGGTTGGGAAGCCAGCCAGAGAGGGAGAGAGAGAGGACGGAGAGAGAGTGACCTCCACAAGGTGCAAGGTTCCTGGTGGTGTTCAAAATCGAACTGCACCGAGTGTTTTGCTGTTGATGTTGGCTGTAGAATCTTCACCTTTTGGGCTGCCGGGTGTGTGTTTGTCCGTAAAGATAAAGGAAGGATTTTTCGAGGAATTCTCGGACCTCTCGGACAGCCGGAGCAGTTGCTTTTGGGCAGGTAGACGCGGTTGGCGATAAATTTATTACCTTGTTGTTGGCGCTTGGCTCGGTTTGTCTCAAGGAGGTGTCAACAGCGGTCCGTCCTGGCAGGATTGGGCCCGAGAAGGCTAGGCAGTGTAGCGTTATCGAGAATCAGGTGGCCAGCAGCGTTTAGTAGCCAGCTTTTGGACGCCACGATTGCAATCTCCGTTTCGGCGTCTGAAGGACGCCTCAGCGGACACAAGTCCGGACAAACTCCGCGCTGCTGCCACACAACATCTGTATCTGCGTTTCGAAAGGCGTTTGGCTGTTAAGTGGAAACTAACAGCGACACACACGGCACGCGCTTATCAAGCATCGCGCGCGCAGATCCTTGGGGTCGGGGTCGTTCGAAGGGGGCCCTCTCCCCATTGGCGGCCCACAATAAGACAGGCAATAAAAATGTTCATCAACGTTCAGCATTCCGGCGCGGACCTAAAGAGACCTGACCTGACAGGGACCGAGTTGAAACGCCGCTGATCGATAATGAAATTACTGTATTTTCGTTTCAACCGACCCCATAAAAGACGCGTTCCAGAGATGATGATGATGATGATGCTGTTCCAAACTGGCAGGTCTTGGCCGGTTAAGACGTTGAAGCCTTTCGGTGAGCCTTTCAAGAGTGCCGCGGACTGGCAGGGCCTTTTTTGCATATCTCAGACCGCGCGCGTGATAATTGATACCACTACAGATTCTATACCTTTAGGAGAATAAACGCGCAGGCTCTTTGCCAGCGAGGCCAGTGAAACTCTGCCCAGCTCAGCTTCATTCGTAGAATCGGCTACAGGGATGGATTATCCGAACCGGAATCGGTAACTCTCTGTCGAGAAGCCTTCATCTACACACGAAGCACACAGGCAAACAGGGCCACAGAAATGTGTCAATCGAGATCAAGCCTCAAAATCAAGGATTGAAGCCATTGTGCTCACGAGACCCGAGTCCTTCTTCAGAAATCGGGCTCTTGACACGATCAGCAAGAGGAGGCTCAATGGAAGGAAGTCCTGGATAGCGGAAAATAATGGGAATGTGCCGAACAGCGGCTGCTGCTGCTGCTGCTGCTCCTGCCGATGGCAAAAGGACCCGAAGGAACGTCCGTGAGAGGGATCGTTTCCCAGACCTTGCAACACCTCGGTTCCTCGGGTACGATCATCGTCTTGGGTGTGAAGCCCTCCTGAAGCCCCGCTGTGCCGGCGCACCTGAGATCCTGGGGCCCCGGTGCGTCCGCTCGAAATTCCAAGCTGCCCAGGAAATCAAGGATCTCAACGCGACGAACCTTCCTCATTCAGTTGGTTTCCTTTTTTCACCTCCGTTCGTAGTTCGCTCCTCACAAACGAGTTTTCTATTGCGGTGCTCAAGATGAAGAAGACGAAGGGTTAAAAATTGAACACGAGAACGTTTACTCGGCCGATTAGACAAATATTTATGCAGGTCATTCGAGTGAGAGCACGACGAGCGCAACATCTCACACGACCAATCAAGGGGGGGGCGCACAATGGAGCCGCGCCAGGATCTCGATCTCACTGAATCTAGAGCATCGCCGGCTCGGTGGTCACGGTCACGATTTTCGGGTGATCTTTGTTGCCGAAAACTCCACCCTGGACACCCACGAGCGCGGCCGGCCCCAAAAGTGGCTCATCACGATCATCCTGCGCGTTGTTTGTGAAAAAAGCCAAGGGGAAAAGGCAAGGCGTAGGCATATTTTCGCGTCCATTGTCCTCGAGGGCTCGGGGCTCGAGCTCGCGGCCCTTTTTCGGTCCGATGAAATGCAAAACGTGATCGACGGTGTGAGGCCTAACGAGCGTTATCTCGCCGGCCGCACGACTCCTAGCCACCTAGCCCGACCTAGACCAGACCTCTAGCCTCGGTGTCGATCGCTCGAACGATCAGGACAGCGCCGCGACGCCCGCGATAATGGACGGCGGGAGATGAAGTGCAAAAGCCATTAACAGGAGATAATTATGAAAAATCATTTATTATACAAGCACCGGGTCGGGAGTGATGGCCGCCGCCAGCATCGCCACCCATTGTCCGCCTGAAGCCCGCCGAGCCACCGGGGGCCTCACCCCGAGCTGACGTTGATGGAGTGGCCGCGCAGAAACTCGGCGCGTTCGCGAAGGGTTTTTGATTAGAGCGAAAGAGCCAAGAACGGGTTTCGAAGCCGAAGCAAATTCTGCCCATCCCGTCAGCCCGGTTCCGGGACAGCAAATATTGACCGACGGCGGTATGAAGTTGTTGGCCGGTTTGTTTTACCATCTGGAAGACGGACCGTGGTGAGACTCGTGGCCAGACGAATCAATTCCTTTGTTTCGCTCCGATTTCGAGCAAATCGGAGACACCAGCCAGGCTGTGTCCGGATGGTGGTTATCAATTTGCACAGCATTTGCATTCCTTCACGAGCATGGCGAGTGGCACGTCGCCGCGACCTTTCGCCGTGATCCATTTAACGGTCCAGCGGATTTTCCCGGCCCCGGCTAGCGATGCGCTGGGTGGTATGACCAATTCCAACAACCGCGGGCGAATGTTGGCCCAATCTCTCTGTGATGCGATATTTGATATCGCATCGTAACACCGAGTTGATGCCATTTGTCTATTTTCCCACCGATTCCCGGGCGCATTAGAGAGCTTCTCGAAGTTTTGGGGCATAAATCTTCTTCCGCTCACGATAATGGTTTCGCCAGCGATCGAAGATATTAATCACTGCGAGCGATCGGTCAACAACCCAATCTTTGGAAGGGCAAAAAGTCCGCTCTGGTCTCCGAAACGACAATCTGCTATTACCATATCGGGAAGGCAATTTCTGTCCAAAGGAGTGTCACAAAAACACACCCCTCAGCTTGACGTCAGAGGAGCGTCACTCTACCATAGGATTCTCATTACGCCTAACGCCTAGCCAAAGAGGCCGCCACCGCCCTTGGAAACAACCAAGTGGCACACAGGCCCGGCCACAGGGCCGGCACAGTGTGAGACCCGGCCCCGAAAAAGTTCAAGTGGCCGTCGCCTCTTCGGCGCATTTTACACGCATTTGCAATGATGGTTTTTGACATTTCCCAAAAGGTTCGTCGCTTGCCGCCAACGGTCAAAACGGTCCTCTGTTTCGTTTTTTTTTTTGCGTCGGTTCCACAGTTTCAGTTGACCCACCGGCCACTGCTGCGTCCAGATTCGCCTGCACACCGCACTGGCATCGCTCGTGGCATCAGAGACTGAAGGCTCTGACGGCCGTAATCGATTTCGATGAGATGAGATGCTGAAATCTGATTTATCGCCAGTCGGTTTACGGTGCGGCGGTGTGTGAGAGGGGTGTGTGACCCCGGCGATTCCCCGATGCACACCCCGGATGGGGTGGGCCTTCGGTTCGGGGCGGGAATGGGAAAAAGATTTTAAAAACCATGACCAATCAATATTTATGACGGTTGACAGGTGGAAAAGTAATCGAACTGTTTGGCAACCGGAGAGTGACCGGAGTAGCGGAGAGACGGGACGGTGGTGGTGGTGGCGTTTCCACTCTACTACCACCACCATCGTCGGGGTGGGACCGAATGTGATGTGAAAGTGTTGAATGTTGCTGAATTCCACAGCATAAAAAAATGGCGATCGGCTTGACGCGATAAGATTCGGTTTCGAAGCAGCCGAAAACGGTCAAGCAAAAAGGGATAAGATTTATCCTTTGGCCTGGCAACTCGCTTGAACGTGAGGGGGGATCAACTTTCACGAGCTTCTTTCGCCTGCTTGGCGGCATCGGCGGCATCGGCGGCACATCGAAAAGCTAGAAATATTGGGTCGACCCGAAAGTGTTTTTTCTTTACTCAGCTCAATGTAGGTTTAGTTTAGGCTTACTTTCTACAATCATCAATAAAAATTGTCATTAAATTTCAGAATGCTAATCAATCACAAAATCAAATGTAATGGAACATTAAGACCGAAAAGGATATTGGGGAAATGTTTTTGAAGCTTCGATTATTGAAAGTAAATTGTCTTACCAAAGGTTTAAAGGAAATCTTTAGAAATTAAAAAAGAGTAAATCAAATGTTCAATGATAAATGAAATTATTTGTCGACCTCAGAAAAACCTGAAAAAACTTTCCGAGCGACCTGATCACTGATCGGCCACTGAAGAAACAGGACTCTGGCCTCCGGGTTCAAACCTTGCTACATAAAAGCTTGCAGCATCAGAACCAGAAATGGAGAAGGAGAGAGAGAGAGAGAGAGCTGAGCGAGTGAAGCAGAAATCAAAAAGCACTGACCAGGAGAGATTATCATCAATCATCCCGGGACCGGACCCGAGCCGGGGCGATCCCATAAACTGTGATTAAACAGCGCGAAAGCTCGCGAAAGGCCCCACAGATTCGCCGTTGCCCAGGTTGGCCAGGCTGGCCATGGCACGTTGCGGCACTGGCCCCACCATCCCCCTTCCCTTCCCTTTCCCCCATGGGTTCGGTTCTGGATGTATGCAGATGAACGTGAAGAACGCTCCAACGGACGGCATTCACTTTGCTGGAACCGCCGCCACGTCGCCAAGAGGCACTGGCTCCTCCGGTCGGGGCCAACAGGGGCAGAGGATGGGGATGGCAAACAAGAGCACCAACAAGTAGAACGTACGTCTCCACCCTTCGTTCACAAAGGAAGATTCCTCCGCCGAGATGAAGATTCCTTCTCAGCGAGTGCTTTATGCGCATGCGGTGCGGTGCAGTGTGGATCCAGCCCGCCACGGCCACGAGCACCGCGAATTCGCGTTGCAACATATAATTTCAATTCTCCACTCCACTGCCGCCCCCTTTTGAATCCCTTTGTCACGAAGCGAAAGGACCGCAAAAGAAAAATCACGTTTTCTTCTCCGCGTTCGTTGCCTTCGCGCGTTGTGTTGGGGTCTAGCGTGCCGAGAGTCAAGAGGACGGCCGGTTGGAGGGCAATAGGAGCCAGCCAGCATCGGCAGCTGACGTCCTTTGCGCGGCACATGGTGCAAAGAACCGCGACCCGGCGGCGTCGGTTTGGGGAGGACCCGGGGGAGGATTTTTACTCCGAAACATAAGTGGATCGGCGTTTGTTTATCGGAGGAGCCACCATTTAGTTCGTGTTTGTCGTGTTCTCCCCTCCCGAGCCCGGCTCCCGAAGGCCGCCTGACGGCTCCCGAAGGCTCCCGAAGGCCTGTCCCGTGGTCTTAATGAGGTATTGAATGCTAACGATTCCGTGTTGCTGATAATGCCGTGGCTGCATAGGAGGAACCCTCTCGGGCTGCATCTCACGCGAGCCTTTCGAAAAACCCCCGAGGTCGTGGCTGTTGGTTTTTGCATTCAGCAAATGTTGGAGGGACCTCTGAGTCCAACTTTTTGTGGAGCAGCTTTCCACCTCTTTCTAGGACACAGGGAACAACTTCCCGGTCTGCACCGGGAGTATTGAATGATAACGACTCGGCGGCCAGTGGCCTGTTATCAGAGCTCCGCTCGCCAGCGGCCGGTTTCTGCGGTTCGTCCTCAGAAAGGGGAACCAGAAATCTCTCCGTTTGTGACGGGTTGTGACGTTTGTTTACGGCGTGTCATGAATTTATTGCCCATTCGGTGCCCGAGAACCCGTTCCCAGAAGTGGCGCGTCCAACCGTAGCCCGGAATCTATCGCTCTCTAGTCAGCAACCTGCACCAGCAAACGCAGCGCGGGGTCGGTTTGATTTATTTGATTCTCATCCAAATCCACCTTCGTCGGCCGATCCGGACTGCTCACTTACTTTGTTCCCTTCCACTTCGCCTGGGTCCATTTCGTAGAAAGCGCAGGGACATCGAAGGACCCGGGACGGGGTCCGTAGGAATCCTGTTCTACAGATTAACTCTCGACCTCGACAGGTTTGTACCTGTGATCGAGGACCAGGATC
The DNA here is from genome assembly GCF_943735745.2 of Anopheles bellator. Classification (NCBI taxonomy): domain Eukaryota; kingdom Metazoa; phylum Arthropoda; class Insecta; order Diptera; family Culicidae; genus Anopheles; species Anopheles bellator. The sequence continues at coordinate 59,725,366 of NC_071286.1, forward strand.
ATACGGGCAACCTCCGCAGGTACCCTCTGGGTGGGTCACCGTTGCGTGGTCCAGATTCTCGCGATTAACTTCCATGCCCTAATCCTTTCCACGCACAAAAAGGCCAACACAAAGCAGCTCAAATGGACATCGTAAGACACTGGACCTCGGCCGGAACGCGTCACCAGCGCGAAGGACGTAGGGAGATGCATAAATAAGCCACCATCGGCAGCGGCCATTGTGCCGCCATCGCACCGCATCCATAATGTACAAGCCCGGACCACCACAGCGATGGGCCAACGGTACCACGGAGCATGCAAAGATCACCAGAAACCGGTTTTCGGGCCACAGATGCTCTCTGAGTCTGAGGAGTTCCGTAACAGAGAGTCGCGCGGTTTTTGGCTCGCACTACTGCGCGCCGATGGCAGCCATAGTAGTTTCGCGGCCCGGTGGTAGTGGTGTGTGTTTGGCACACACAAAAACACACAAATACACAGAGGATTTGTCGCTTGCCGGTGTGTTGGTGTCGGCACTGGATGCTGACTCCTCGCCTGGAGAGTCTGGTTTCTCCATTTCCGAGATCAGCTCGAAGCGCGGATCGGCCGCGGAACGTGTGGCGGGTCGGGAGGTAATGTTTTGATAGTTATTGCCTTGGGATTTACTTACGCCTCCTCTCAGCCTTTTCTGCAGCGTCAAATAATTAGGGCCTCTTTCACTTTGCGTCATTGCGCTTGTTGGCAGCGATCCGTTTTTCTGCACCGCCCGATGAATCATGATGCGTCATTTAAATTGTATTATTATTAGTGTATGATTGTTTTAAAAAAACAAACTATTAAACGTAATTTTGAAAGAAATAATTAAATGTAATCAAATTTTAATAAAATTTAATTTAGCATAATTTTGGGTTTCGAAAATGTTTGTTGTTCGAAAAACGATCGAAGTTCTAAAACTGAATTTCGAATAGAAATGGGGTTTCTCCCAAGCGTTTTGCATCGCCATCTAGTGACTCGTAGCGTGAACCAACTGCTACAGCGAAGACCGAAACCAGCATAGCTGAGACAGTGCTGAAACATTTCAACGGAATATCGTTTTCGAAATCGAAACTTTCGTTCGTTAATATTCCCCAGCTTGAAAAGTTTCAAAACGATCGTTTGTATCTTAAGGGGATCTTCTACAAAACACAATTTATGCCAGTTTTCCGATGTTGTTTCGTTTCTATTTTCCCACACAAATGATCGATCAATGGAAAGATCGGTGTAAAAAGACCAACTAAACCATGCAGAGCCAAAAGTGATGCAAACACTTTTTGCATTACCCGACGCAAATTGAAACACCGTAAATTGTTGGCCATCAATGTACGAGCGATCCGCCCTTTTTAATTGTGTGTCAGTACATTTTGCCGTGTTTAATTTTTGGCGCGCGCCTACGATTCCGTTTTATATGTGTGTGTCGAATCGAATCGCTGCACATGCAATTTTCGAGCGGCGACGAAAAATGGAAACAATTAATTCATAAACGCCTCACGCACCGAGTCTTGAGTGCGGCCACGGAGTGGTTGGCTAGAAGATCTTAGTTCTCGACGATGGACTCCATTGCGTTTGTACGGTGACAAAAACGATCAACCATGACGGTTGCAATTGGGGAGCAATTTTACGCCAATAAGGGGCTGAATCTTGATCGATGCGATCGCATCGTGGCGCATCTCGAAACATGTGGAACCATCCCAAGATGGCGCCATCGCCCTGACGTAGCACAGAGCCTGGGAATTGCAGCAGCACCCAGAGCGATCGCCGGACGGGTGCGTTACTTAACCTTTTGACAGACGCTAATTAAAACTGAGAGAAGTCCGGCTTCGTGGAAAGCGTAGCCGACGATGCCCCAGTGATAGACGTAAACTGTGTGATTGCTCCTGCCGCGATGTCTAGCCGTCGGAATGTTTGCTGATATCAGAGGGGAGTTGCCAGAAACTCCAATGACTTCATCTGCCCAACACAAAATAATGACCTCCACGATACCTCCTCGTATGAACTACGGGATGGGACGGAACGATACGGGATGAGCTCCAACAATCGAAAGCAGCGAAAGGATCGATCGTCATTTAGCGCACAATAAAGCATTAAACGCTTCCTAACGTCAGAAGCGGAGCCAATCGAGCCAACAACGCGAGAGGAATAGCAACATCGATAATGGTCCGAGGAGCTCTGAGGTGAAGCAACCCAAAAAATCACCCACTCCCTGCCCGGCGAAGGAAATAGTCTTCTACGCTAATGCCTATGATTTAAATCCATCAAGATTCGTTCGGAGGATGCGCTCCGACCGCCGGTTGGGTGTTCTCTCAAAGTTTCCGATGAATGAAATATTCGTCCCACACAAGATCGGTGGTTGATCAGATCCACTTTCCCGTCTGCTTCTGCCTCGACTTCCTTCGGGGGCTCAGCGCGGCTGGGCGAGGCAATCAATGGCCCCCATCACCACAGAGACCACAGAGGTCAATCGTGGTGCTGCTACCGACGACCGAGAGGCCCGCCAGCAGCCACCACGACAGCAGAGCCCTCCGCCAAGAGATCGGGGAAAAAAATGTTTCTCAATCGACCCCCATTAATAGACCGTTCAGGGCTGAGGCGAAGCAAGAACCTCTCGGACCCAGACATCGCTGGCATCGCGGGTTCGGTTCTTCCACGAAATCCGTAGATGATCACTCCCGTGGCCGGAAGGCAGCCTCTTTCGGGCCCCAGCGATCTCCAACTCTAATTCCCCACCACACGCCCGAGGGTCCGGTCTGCGCCGGTGTGTGTGGGTCTGCTGGGATCTCAGCGTAGTATGCGTGTGTGTCGTTCGGCCACGTAAGTGGCCAATCGGATACGCGATTGAAGAAGAGCAGCAGCAAACGATCGACGATGCCCAAAATCATAGAGGGAAGAATAGAATGGTAATTATGGGCAGCCAGCCAGCGAGAGCTATTAAGCGTTACAATGTTTTACGAATCGTTCTGGCCGAAGGTTCTCTGGCCCCCAGATGATTTACGGCCGCAGGTCTCGCCCGGACGTCCAGAGTGACTCCCGCGGTCACCAGGGTCACCGGGGATTGATCCGTGTTTCGGACGAACGAGCATTTACTTACGGTTTGCATAGGTCATCTACGAGTCGGGCTAGGTCAAGACCTCTTGGAGCAACATACCTGCGGATGGGCGAAAGAAAAAGAGAGTGTTGAGTCGGGTGCTACAAATGCTTTCTGAATATTATAAGGCTCTCTCTGTAGCTCTTCGAAAGGTACAGCACACCCGGACGAAACATTCTTCCCCATTTAACACTTGTGACCAAATAGATTTGGTCACGCGATTCACCATTCGTGAATTCCGGACGACGCCTCCACTAAGCGCCACGGACACGGGTCGTTAGTGGACCGTGCCAAGTCAAGAGCAGGAAGCCAAGAACATTTGGGGCCCGCATACCAATTCTCGCCAAAACGGACCAAATGGGTCAATTTGGCGGGGTCCACACACCCGCCTGGCGTTTGCCGCGCTGCTAGGCGGCGTTTCAATTTATGACGGCTCTATTTTTTTAATTTAGACCTACTGTCACCCCCTAGGCCCCGGCTGGACTTTGTCAGTTCTTCGGTCGGAGCCTGGAGAAGAAAAAAAATCTCGAACCATCTTCCCTCGTATGTCATAAATTTTCATCAACATCAACACGCGCCACCAACACGAGACCAACAAACTTTTTCGGGTGGCCACTTCGGTTAACAGTGGAGGTTAACGTGCGCTGCAGTTCGGATCGTAAGCCTTGGACACTCCTTGGGCCATCAGAACTCCCTCCGTTTGTTGGGCTGCTGCAGCTCGTCATCATCATCATCACCATCATCGATTCATTGATTTTCAGTTGCACTTTCAGTTACTGGTCCGGATCGGTTCCCATCGATCCCATCGAAGGGTGCACTACTGTTTTGATTGCTTTTAATTGGTAGCCAACAAGTTGGGTTGGCCAAGCTGTTGACCGACGGCGACACGGCAAGTGCTCGGCTCCTAATGGCAGGCTGCAGCGCGGGTCAGCGAAAGAATTTTGGGGGCAAATATCAAGTACGATGCAAATTGCGGTCAACGCACACAAACACACGTGCACGGGTCAACGTTTGCAAAAACGGAATCTATTCGTTGAGAGTTGAGATGAGGCGAGGCCCAGAAGATTGTGTGAGAAAATTTGGGACGCTGTACGTCAGCGTGGACAATATTTTTCACGTGACCCACCCAGATTCAATCGGAGTCTTAACTTCATTTTTCACATCACTTTGTTCCTGCTTTCTTCGCCGACACTCGTCATCTTGGACTGAAGGGATTGCTAAGGTTACTACGATCAACGAATAAATTCAAGCAAACTATTTTCTTTCTTTTGATTACTTTCAAAACCTAAGGATACTTCGATGCGATGGAAGCTCCAATCGTTAAGACTATTCTTCGATGAGCCAGTGTTTAGGCCTTCAGAGAGAACAAATTTGTTCCCCCCTTTAAACTTAAACATTACCTTTCAACAACGACTCCCTTCGTTGTGAATTTTAAGAAATATTTATATGAATTCAATATATATTTCTATAATTTTTAGCTATTTAATTTATGTTGAAGGAATGGGTTATGATGGAGTTTTAAGTCTACTTAACAGAGCGGTGCTAGAGCGACAATAAACACGGGTGATAAAATCGGGATGACTCCGATCAATAAAGAGGAAACATGAATCAATAAACGAACGATTTGTGGTAAATGCAGCCATCGCTCGATCGTCGTGCCGTAAAATGCTCCGCTCGAACGTGAAACTTATGCTCGCTGGTCTAGCCTTTCTCCGAAGAAGTCAGACGAATGAACGCGGCCTGCGCGGCCACTTAACGCCCGCCGATGACGGGATGCACCAGTTTCCGATGCAGGCGGCGTGTATTATTTATTTGTAAGAAAATGCGCCATCGACATCGATGTCGGCCGTATTAATATTTGAGGAACACCAAAAGAGCGGTACGAACGTTTGTTTACCGGCCGCGTCGTGTCTCAGAGACCTACGCGGAAGAGAAGCCGCGGCGGTCCTGGACATTTTAAGAAAACAATTGAAAACTTCAATTATTTTCACCCGGGGCAGCTTCCCGGTGGCAGCCAGCCGCCGGTACCGCCATTTTCAAATAAACAACGTCCGGCCTGCGGCGGCCATGTTGGCGATCCGCAGCACATATCGCTGACTCCTTCGCCTTCTGAACGCTTACGGAATCGGAAAAAGGCCCCTACAAAGCGAAGCCGCACAATAAAGTAACAATAAATAGTGATCGCGCGCGCGCGCTCGAAGCTGCACAATTTGTCGGTCTGCATTTATCTAAACATCAGATGTTGCGAATATGTTTTTTGGGGTCTCCTCGGTCACGCCAAATCAGATGCTTCAATCTCCGTTCTGTTTATGTCCCTCCCCAAACCAGAGCGCCGCCGCCGAGTGCGAAACCATTTCGCAAGCACAATTTATGTTCACACCGTTCAGTGTCATAATTTCGGGCGCCTTCGAGACTAGATTTTTTGCGAACCTCGCGCTACCGTCGATCTAATGCAAACAGCAAATGTGGTGCGAATGGGTTCTCGTTGGTGTGAACGTAACCGGGCGTTAGGCACTCGTAAAGCATAAAGAGCGCGACTAGAAAGAAGAGCAAAAACACACAAAATGCGAAGTGTTTGTGTGGGGAGCTGAGCCGAGCATAATCGAGCCGATCGAGGGAGCAGCATTCCGATGAGTTACATGAGGCAGCATATGGGCGCATCTGTGCGGCTTCGCGTGGCCCCCTTTTCGTTTGGCCACATCGTCAGCCACAAATTGAATGTTGAATGCTGTTGTAAACAAACAAATAGAATGTATACACGCACCGTGGTGCGGAGTTGTGGGTTTTTGGGAAACAACAATGTTTCCGATTGTTTAAACATCGCGGCGCACGTCGATCGTCTACATTCTCGATTCGGTTCGGGCTTGGTAGATCACAAATTGGCAGGTTTGCCAAAAAACCCGAAACAGGATACCAGCGGTTGGTTCCCGAATGGTGCGTGAGAAATCCTTTCAGTCCTTTCGCCCAAAGGATCCGAAGGTTCTTTTTTGTTCGCTTCACTTCGCCCGGCGAGTTCACATGCTGAGGCACTTCTTGATCTCGCACCAGCAGGAGTGTGTCCTGGCGTGGTGTGTCTTCTTCTTGTTCGTCATGCTCGTCCTTTCGGATTTCGGAGCTGCAATCTGTCTCTGTGCGCGTTTGTTTCGTTTGCTTTTTTGTCGGCCACTTTCGGGTTCCTTCCCGGTCCACCGGCTGAAGTATTATTTTTCCGTCGCTTCCGACAGACGACGGGAAGGTTGTTCTAGGTTCTGGACTGGGTGTTTCGTTCTGGAGCACACAATCTATCACAGGGCGTCCTGGTTTTTTGTGTTGGACCCGGGAACATATGGTGTACGCGGAACGAATGCCAACCAGCAGCATACGATGCCGACGAAGACGGATGCGCCCGGTGAGTGGGATCTCTCGTTCGGGGCCGGCAAAGAAACTTGATCTACGGTACACGGTTTCGACACTCTGCATACAGGCGGTGGCGAGAGGATCTTCGTTCGTCTGAGGATCTGCGTTTTAAGATCTCTGAGAAAAAGTTCGGGGCAGCGATCAAGATAAACAGGGCTTCGGGGTGCGGCCGTTCGGAAACTGGGTATGGAATAAAGAATCACTTTGTTCTCGCTCAAGATGCTGGTAAACATAAAATTATTCCAACTTTTGTCATACAGTGTGGGTGTTCGTACAGATTTTTGTTGGCCTGGAAGGAGTTATGATTTTACACACGAAGCTCGAAGATGTATTTGTTACTTGAATTGTTTGAAAAGCATCGTTTGAATCGTTCAATTTTAAAAGCAATGCCAAAAAAATCAAATTGAAATAAAACGTAAACGCATAAAGGACACTGGAAACTCTGGAAAAGAGCACTTTGGAAACCTCATTTAGACTACGTACGATTGACGTTAGAAGTAAATCCTTATCATGTTCTTCCAACGAAGCACTATGAAGCTGTGTGATTATAATTAGAAGCGAAATGGATGATCTACGGACGAGCAACAAGCTTCGGTGTTGTTTCGATTTTAAATGTCCTTGCTTCAAATAATTGCTCAAATAATCTGAAATAATTATTATAAATAAACTTAAAATAGAACCTTGAGCCAACATTTATTACTATTTTGTATTATTGACACCGGATTCTAACGAAAATAGTTCCACCCATTTTTTAATACATTTTTGTAACATAAAGACATCTCGTTCGACTTGTTAAACATTTCTGATGCATGCTTGTGGCGGTTGGTGCCCAATTTTCGACCCGTCCACCATGGGATAGGCTTAAAAATGTCTAATTTTCGCTGTTCGCACAATCGCCAAGACTAATGGGCGTTGTGTGCTTCGCTCCACAAAAATTTCCACAGAAGAACCCAAAAAACACAAACACAGGCGTACAACAAATCCCCTTCATCTCCTGCGAAAGGAAGCGCAAAGCACAATCAACCCCCGCGCTTGCCCTCACCCGACCCTTCCTTCCACTTCCCACTAAGATGTTAATTACGCAGCTCCCGGGCAGCGAATGAAGCAAATCGTTTAGTGAAGCAAAACGGATCCCATTCCGTCCGGGGAAAGACGGTAGCAGTCGGCCGGTCGGTAGTGGGCCGAATCTTCTTAAGCTTCAGCCCGGCTTCAACCCTTTCGTGCCGTATGCCACCAGTCTTGAGAAGGAGTGCGCCCCCGTCCATCCGTGCCCGCGCGGTGGCCGCGGGCATTAATCAACCTGGTCGACCGACCGGCCACAACCAGCTCCGACGAGGAACGCGAGAAAAACGCGAACCCAAGGCGGGAGATGGATATCAGAAGATATGAAGCATATCTCTTCCCGGGCCCGTGGTCCCGTGTGTGCGTGGAGTAAGCTCCCGGCCGAACGGAAACAATCGTTCACGCGCACAAAGGTACCGGACGGGGCAGCTGCCGGATCAGCATACAAAAAAAACCCCGACCCTGGGTGCCGGAAAAGGGTGAAGAAAGCCACGCTGCCACCGGACCGGAAGATCGGAAGTGATCCATTTGTTGTGGGCCCACGACGGCGACGACGATTTGGCCGTTCTTTCGCTTTTCTTCAGAGCCTTCGGATCTTGTTCCGAGTTTCTGGTTGATTGTTCTCCCCGATGCGACCGACGCGAAAGGTAGCCCAGTGAAAGTCGCAGCCGCGGTCATCAAGGAAGACATCAATAATATTACATTTATTGAACCGACGACTCGACGGCACGGAAATGCACTCTCGAACGATCCCGAAATGGGACCATTTTGGCGTCATGATCATAATTTCCAACCGTTCCTGAGTATCAAACGCCGATGGCATCAAACGTGAACGTGAATCCGATCAGCAGCCGAAGAAATGAACCCCAAGAGTCCGGAGAGCATACTGGGGGTTGTGAAATAAGTTTTGCATTTCAATAACAGATAACAACTGCTGCTAGCCTAAATTTATGTTGTTACGTTGGTACACTCTTCATATGAACATACACATATGTGAAGCTTCATTAAAATCTGTTAATTCATGATTTATTTACAGGCCATAAATATCGACGTGTCCCACTATTTTCTACAACGAAAAAAAAATCAAGTGCATTGATTTAATTTAAATTTTTTTAACAAACTAAAAGAAGTCCTAATCAATAGATGCTATAATTCTATCCGAGCAACAATTCGAGAGCTAATTATCTGAAGATCGCAAAGTTAACTAGTTAAAAGTTAACTAGTTGTACGATGTAAGATTATACTAATTAAATCGCTGCAATCTCAATGTGGCATATCTCTGTACTGTTATGTAATCAAGTATTAAGTATTATTAAAAGATCTAAGAAAAAAAAACCTTTTTGGGAGGTTTAAAATCAAAGGAAATTTAAGAACGAACGTTGAAAGTGTATAAGGACTCTTCGATGATCCACGTTAAAGACACAAACAGACACAACACCTGAAATCGCAGGAAAAGTACTGGATATCGTATTGAAAAATCGTCGACTGATCGAAAAGGATTTAATAGAAGCCCTAGGCATCTCATTGGGCGGTGTAAGCAATATTTTGACTCGATTATTGATGTCATACGTGGAAAGCATTTTTCTTCAAATGAGTTCATAACAGCTATCCAAGCATCTTTTGCATCCCTTTCAGATTCCCACTTCAGGGATGGAGTCCATAAATTGGAATCTCATTGGAACGAGTTCAGGGAAAAGCGTATTTCAAACCATAAAATTGTGTTTCTCCTGTCGAACCGCAAAACTTGATGAACAACCTGGTATAATGTAGTATCAATTCGCAGTCGGGTGACGGCCAATAAACCGGTTCATTAAACCAAGCTGATATCATGTATCGACGGGCCTTTTGTGGTTACACAGCAATTTCGGATTAATCATAAAACAAGGACGGGACACTCCGTCCCGTTTACTTTCTTATTAGTTGTGTAATTAAAGCCTTATAGAGGAGCGAGTAAAAAAGGTGGTCCTTTTGGGGAGTTTCGGCATTTCTCGGAGGGTGTTTTTGGGGCAACTCCCTGGTCCAACTCTAAATTCTCGACGACTCGTAATGTGCCTTTGGCACCAATATCTTTTCGAGTTGCTTTAGGTTTTTTTCCCCCACTGTCCGGGGTGTTGTTTGCCACTGGGCTTCTTGGCGGAACCACAAAAACCACAATCAGGTTTGTTTTGTTCGTTCGATTCTCTCTTTCTCTCTCGTCGGCTTTAATTTTTGGCTGCCGAATGGACATTAATACGAGCTGACACAGCGGCAACGCCCGGGGGACAAGCCATTCACCTCCACACACGGACAACGTGGACTCGGGGGCAGTGTTGCCAGCCAACCGGCCACTGGTTGAAGTTTCATTCACAGCGCGCCGCGTGGTTAGCCTTCCAAAAGCCCTCCCCAGCCCGAATCAGTGGGCCACAGAGGTGGAAAACAAAAAACAGGTTTCGGGTCCGGTTCGCCCGCTCCATTCATCGGAAAGGGGGACGTCGCGCTGGCCGCTGCCTGGCAACTTGTTGCATTTTAATTCAACTAATTTTTATGAATGAAGCCGTCAGAGCCCAACCGTGCGGTCAGCGAACGCGTTCCGTTCGCTTCTCGGGAGTTCGCGTTTCAGGTGTCCAATCGCAGGGCCTCCACTCTGTGGCGATCGCCTGAAGGCTAACCACCATCACCACCACCGCCAGCACCCGCCACGGAACGGATTGCAGTCACCACATCCGCCACGGACAAGGGCATTCCGCGCGGGATGCTGTGCGATGCATCGCGTGAAGCGCTTCGACTTCGACGGGTACCGTTTATCGGAGGGCCTCCTCACCGAGCCGTAATCACTGAGCACCCGTCGAGGGCCGAACGTCGAACACGAAGCACTTTATAGTGACAGCCCCCGGGGGTCGGGAGCCCGATGCACATAATTTCGAGCGATTTCGGGCGTCCCATTACGTATGCTAATCGCTAAAACGCAACGCCGATCGCTATTTGGCGAGGAGTTAATTTTCTTGGCCGAGGCCAACACGCGCGCGCACGGCACTACGTAAATTTGGACTCAACTCCTCGAAATTATCGCTCCTTTTTTGGGTCTCATCTCATGACCTTACCCTGACCCAGGACCAACCAATCCTAAGCTAATCGTTTCATTCTTCTTCCAATAGTTCCAATCTTCAACCCTTACTTCTTGTACAGTTCTTAAAAGTGTATGTAAAAATGAGAAATGGATTGAAGTAGAACAGGAAGTGTCCAGTGATAGGCTTTGCTAACTCCAAAGACACTTCTAATGAAGCAACCTGAATCAACACTCGTTCCAAGCGTTCCTCGTTCAGACCGCTACCCAGTGCCAGTGCTAATCACTAGCTTCTTGAGTCCCCGCTGAGTGCCTTCACGTCTAATCACACAATCAAGCCACAGCGAATCGACCGTCACCAATGTGCCAATCTGCCAGCCCGGTGGAGACAGCCACTATTAGGCACCCTTCGGCCAAAGGCAGCCCACAGTTAGCTTCATCCGAGCCGAGTTCCCCGAGACCTTCGAGTGTTCGGATGATGATCAGCCTCATCACCGCGGGTTTGCAGCAGAGTGCAAACAAGTGCATAGCGCCCAGTGCGCGACGCTCGGGACACAATCTACAATTATCATGTTTTACCCAGTTTTTACCACCCTTCGCCAGTCGATGTTGTCACTGTCTTATACCGGACAGCCACCTGCGCATACCGACGCCTTGTTTATTAGCGTCGTTTGCAAAGCAGATTACAGACCACGGACGAGCATATTATGCAACGCTCCGCACGACCTTTCGAGGGGCAGGGTTCTACGAGAATCGAGGAAGAGTGCGGACCGGACTTATCGTCGGAAAAAATCTCCAGGGGCCCGGGGTTGCGTTTCTCTCGCTCTCTCGCTTGCTCACTCGCTTCTGATATGAGTAATGGACAATTAGTCAATCGATTCAATCAACGGTTTGAAAGTTGCAAAGAGGGTTTTGCTCATCTCATGGTCAACTGCTGCCAAGTGTGGGAAACACGGGCGTGCCACGATTTCATCGCAAGCCATCGGCTGGAACTTACGCGAATCGAAACGATGGTTGTAAAGTAGCTCTTTTACATGTTGCTGAATGTACATCACTGAACCTCGAACTCTAATAGCGAACCTGGCGAACTTTGTTGAGCTCCAGCTTCATCTTTTAATAAATCGCCACATTCGCTAGTTGAAAGATATTTGAATTTCCTAACAATTCAAACCCGTTACTTGATCTGTCGGAAGCGCAACAAAAGTACATCGCGCATACACTTGCCTCTCTATATGACTAAAGAGAAGCGACTCGTGATCGTTCGATCGCAACGGATGTACTACTATCTTTGTCGCTTCTTTTAAAGTACCCCTTACTCTACGCAGTACATATTCTTCATTCTTCAATACATTCTTCATTTCGGCTACTATCTTCACTATCGACTCTTAACGGTGTCTCCGGAGCGATCTTTTGAGTTTATCGAATAGCCAGAAGTCATATGGCGCTGAGTCAGAGGACTGAGGTAGTTAAGAAACGATCTGAGTCGAGTTTGCATTGAAATGATCAGGAAATGATCACGAAAATTAGATACAAAAACCAACAACTGTCTCTCCACAAATCGCAACATTCAAATAATATTCTTAACAATTAACAGTTGGCCAATTGAAAGGATTTCATGATGCACCACACCACGATAATCGAAAAAACTATTTTCTGTTCGATTTTGGTCTCCATGTTCTGCAGAAAACAAAAGAAATTCGAAAAAAGAAATAAATTGAATTCGATTGAAGCTAGAGGTTAAAATGCTACAAACACACCCATGAGTAATGTGCATTATGAAATGATGCATTATGAACCCCATGAAAGTGAGGAATAATTCACCGATTCACTTAAGTTGCCTTTGAAATAATTGTCGGTGGAGATCTTCGCCGATCGATGATGATGATCGTACGCAATAAACTTGTTAAACCCTCTAAAGAACGTTGGTTTCGTTTCCAAATAGCAACGGGTTTTGGCGGAAATCCCAGGGCTTCGGCTTGCAACTCGATGTAACATCTAGCTCTAGCTGTTATTTTGTAAGACGATCGATCCTATTAAAGTGTGAGCACATTTTTGCCTATCAATGCTATAGGCAGCCATTTTGTAAAACAGGTTGATCGATAAAAGCGCACAATGCAATCGCGCAGAGTGATGAAAACATAAACATAAATGCCGAAAAGTCGCCTCCCCTAATGGCGTCGGCCACCCTGCTCAGGACATCCTGCGGTTTAATAACACTTGCCAAACGAAAGATACCTAGCTGCTCGAATTTCGCTCCAGCCAGCTCCGAAAGATGATCGGCCGCTGAGTGAAACCTGCCCCTTGTTGGTTTCAGTAAAGACAGCAGAAGACGTTCCCCAAGCTGATTAGCAAAGCCAAGCTCCAAGGGTCTAAGCGGTTCCGGCGCTAAAAGGCCGGCAGCGGGAGACGGGAGGCACCGTATTTAAACAAACATAAATATTTATGAGTGTTTGTTTCTTCTCGCCCACCCCCCCACAGCCGGTGCCTGGGCTGGTGGGTGGGTGTAATTCATCTCCATCGCCCAACCAACGAGCGACCACTCAACGAATGAATGGTGGAGCTGCGAAGAAACCCGGTATGGCGCCCACTCTGGGGGCGAGAAAAATTGGTGGAAAATTTGAGCCAAAGGGTGTTAGGATGCCGGGGGAGGTCCCAATCATCGGCGGAACCAGCCGTCAGCAACACACAGCATGACGGAAACGGCATTTCCACCAAACGTGGGTGACGCAAACCGGGTGCGATTTACGTCCGAGTGTAGGAACCCCAAATGGGATGTGGGTTGGTGTGTGGGGTTCGGGTCGGCCAAATATGTTTACAAAACGATGGCGTCGTTTGGCCACATTAATCCCGCGACGAAGTGGCGCAACTCGGTCGGGTTTAATCGGTTTCTTTTGAAAACGTTTCAAGTCACGAGAAGCGGAAGCGGTGGGCACTCCATTTTTGGGGGGTAAGAATTCCACTGTGAGCTTCTCTCCCTAGGCCTTGGGAATGCCGGAACTGGCGGACCGACAGCATCCAGCAAGACGGCTGCCAACGGCACAAAACGGATCGTTTCTTTTAATTAATCCGTCCAGCGCGCTAACTAGCCGCGAAGAGTGCCGTAAAAACGAGAACTTCACCGACGTGTCTGTGTAAAAGGTAAAGTGAAGAGCGGAACTCTAAAGAATTTCGACTGGACCGAAGGCATGGTTAAGAGTCCGGCAGCAGCTTCCGCGCGAAGCACGAGGAACGAAACATTTCAATTAATATTTAAATGGGCAGGGGGGGACCCGGGAATCGGCTAAGGAGTGAGTGTCAGGGCGGCACACAACACAGGAGCGCCTGATGCTGAATGCTGATGATGATCCCGCAAGGGTCGTTGATCGTGTCTGGAAGACATCGGGCGAAACAAAAAAAAGCCGGATCTCAACCGGAAGACAGGAACCGGACTTGAAAGCGGCTCCAGGCCGCCCTGCTCATAGTTGGTCTCTTCCGGCTGGACCGCTATAGAATTGGACCCGGTTCGTGGTGCGAAAGGTCGCCCGGGGATTAGAGTAAAGCGATGTAAAGCATACCATGTCCGACCTGGCGACGTCCAGACGCATCCATCCCGGTGATACCGTTCGATGTAAGAGTTCAACGACCGATGCAGGATAGACCCGTGGACCTGGTGGGACCCGATTCCCTCGGTTGATGCATCGGTATGACATAATTGAATCACCACCGAGTGGACCTCTTCGCAAGCGGATGCGAATTAATTACAAGGTGGGCAAGGTAGTCTCCCCCAAGGGGACTCTAGGCCGGAGTCAAGAATCCAGTTTCTTCTCCACGCTCTGGTGTGTCTCGGGTCCATAAATTACAACCATCTCTGGAGCTGCAGCTAGGTCCTTGGGACGACGGAAGCGAGTCCATAATCACAGATTACGGCCTGGGGCTCTAGCTCACCGTGAAACCCTTCGGGTCAACACGACCACGTCCACCACGCCCACGCGGCGCCTGCGGCGTGGGTGCGGCCATCATCATCACGGAATCAAAACAATCACAACTTTTGTTTAATCGCCCAACCCTACGCTGATCGCATCCATCCTCACTTGGCGGCCAGCTGTCAGACCCCGGCCCAGAGCATAGCTGGAAGCTGCACTGAGTGCATTCCACAGCGCCCAGATCCGGATGAAAGGATGATGATTGGGGTGCTGCCCGGGGACCGAAGTCCCCGGGGCCAGCATCTCGCTGGCGATCAAAGTCAGCAGCAACAGCATCACCAGGTCGGGGCCGCCTGGGGGGAGTGCGGTGTAAATTTATGTTGGACATAAAACAAAGCAGAAAAAACGCATTATGAGAATGGGTCGATCCTACCGAGAGAGAGAGAGAGAGAGAGAGAGCGACGGAAAAAACCTGGCCCTGATGAAGGAATCTGATCGTCGGGCGCTGGTGGTGAAAATTAAGCTGGGGCCTATCGACGTCGTCCGCCCCATGACAGCTTCCCGACGGGTCATAATGTGGTTCATTAATCCGGGATAAAATAAAACTAATGATTTATTAAACATAACCTTACCGGGCCCCGGTTTTGGAGGCCAGCTTATCGGCTCTCGGGTTGCGCTGACTCATATTGGGTGCGCTCTCGAGAAGCGTTTACAATGAAACTGAATGGGAGACCCGATTTATTACGACCGAAGACGTGAGTGCCACGTTGGTTTCACCCGGTAATGACCGGCCTTTAGTATAAAATGATCGTCTATCACTGACTTGTAGCAGATCGTCACTATATTAGTTGAAGCCCACGCGGCCTATCGTGACCGGTGAATCGATCCCGGGGTCCCTTCTCGGATGATCTGGACTAAGTTCAGTCTAGTACAGGCTAAACCAAGGGCAGACCGGCTTGGCCAAGGTTCGTTAAAATACCATAAAACGATTCCAAGAGCTGCCTCGTGATGTAAACAAATGTGTCCCTCATCACCCTACACCCTACTGCATAGCCGTGGTTGTCAATATTAATTTCATGATATTCTACTCATTAATTTGGGAGCGATTGCTAAGAGATGGAGATGAGACAATGGATCCAAAAAATTATGGTTTCAATATTACACTATATCTTGATGGAGATTAATAACGATGAGGCAAAGAAACGACTTGAAAAGTGTCCTAAGTACTTCGCTCCATCAGAAACCACAATCAAAAGTTGGTTTGGTGACTTCAAACTCGGTTTGCTAACTTCAAACGCGAATGACCGTGAATATTATATAGCGTTAATGGAGCATTTGGAGGCCAAAATTGCAAAAAAAAGTCAATAAAAATAATGACAAAACTACATGAATTTAACTTCAAACTGCTCCTACATCCACCGTATTCACCAGATTTACTAGCGACTACTGGCTGTTCACAGACTTCTACAAAATGCTCACCGGTAAAAACATGTTGCTCGAATGAAGAATTCAGCTGTAACGTTGGAGCTGGACTCGCTGAAATTGATGCCGTTTTTGAGACAAGTCGATAATTCATCAAAGTATTGAAATGTTAGACCGCCGATGGGCTGATTGTGTGGTTCTTGATAGAGATCGCGTTGATGAATAAAGTTAATTTTGAACAACAGAAAAATCACGTTTTCCTACTTAGGATCGAGACTTTTCAGCCCATGTGTTTATATAACTGCCTTTTACTTACTAACGCCCCCTTGGGTCTACTATTAGTTATATTGGTGAAGACCGAACCAGTTCTTGGATTTTTGCTAATAAACCTAGCCTAACCAAGCCAGCCCTTACGCCTTTGGTTTAACCTGCATTAGAGTGATCTTAGGCTTCTTTAGGGACTAAAGAAGCACAATCTTCAATGACAGTTCGGCAACAACCATCAACCAGCAGCCCAAGGTGACTACCGATGACAGACTCTCACAAGGCATTGATTACGGGGCATTATTACATGAGGACGCAAATTGTGGAGAGAACATTCCAGCTGTTGGTGCATGTGGCTCCCATCCCACAATTAGCAGTTGTTTTACGCCGTTTGCAGTTTTACGACACACTCGGCGCATTCTTAATGCCGACTGCCGGTCTGTACAGAGTCTGTACCATCATAGCTATCCCGTTTGGCAAATAATATTTCGAACGATCGTCTACACCCGTCGTTGTCGAGCGGGTCGATCTCCCTCGGCTCCCCACATAGGGGTTGTTGATTGTTTACACCGCCTGGCCCGAGAGACAAAGAGATCGCCGCACAACACACACATACAACAACAACTTTGGCGTGAAAACGGAACAACCCCCCGTTGTTTGTGGTGGTGCGACCCCCGTTCAAACCATCAACGTTATAACTGGAACTTACCCAGTTTGTTTCTCTCGCGGACCATCACGCAACACTGGTTTTTGGGGGCCGCCAACATGAGTGTTCTCATGTTGTGGAGAGTGCTGAGCGCGACACGGGGCCCTTGAAATGGGATTTTCTTAATTGCTACCATGTCAACGGGCTCGGTCCGGGCCGTTGGCCAACCGCCCAAAATCCCGATTATTTATGCAAGACCTCGTTAGAAGTCATAAAGTGTTTTATCCGTCGGCTCCGTGTAGATGCGTATCGTCGTGATGGGCTCGCGATCCGCGATAAAACCGGAAGCCACAGGGCACCGGGGTCCAAAACCCTTTCGGGGTCCACGATCCAGATCTAGCGCACCGCGGGCCCTCCAGGTACGGAGATCGTACGCCACCGATACAGACATTAGTTATGCGTTGGAGTTGGTGCGAGCGAAAAAGAAAAATTAATACATAGAATCAATTATGGCGCGTGGGGGCCAGTGGGGGGACCTTATTTCTGGGGCTGTGGATTGCCCCCGAAAAGCTCGGATTTTGACATCCAGATCCCACTCGGACTGGGGACCGGACTTCCTGGATCGAGTTACCGTGTCCAGGAACGCGTGCCACCGACGGGCATGGAAACCCGTGAACCTCCGCCAGAGATCTTTCTTCCACTGGAACCCATCCATCAGTCTCAGGGCCCCCTGTCAGAGCCCTCGATTTGGTCAGCAAATTATTCATTATTCAGCAATGGCGCTCTGGAGGCACCATATTTCGAGCCTCTCGAGATCTGTCCGGTTTGATCGCCGGTAATTTGCATGTTTATGACCCGATATGAAAACTTCGCACGCACCCGGTGAGCACACTGGCAAATATTCAACCTGACGGGGGGCCAGTGTGACCTGCGAAATGGAAACGACTCTACCGCTGACCATCCACCGGAACTGTTTTTTCGGCAGAGGAATGTCTCAGCTTTCCTCTTCACCGGCCGGAACTCCCATTGGCCGTGGAGCGTTAAACGACGAGGAAAGCAGCCGGCTGCTCCACCGTACACCTCCCGAGCAGTAGTTGATGGTCATTTGCTTCACGCGATCCGGAATTTTACTACGGACTGGCCGCCTATTAAACTAACGCCTCACCTGCAACCGGAGAGAGAGAGAGAGAGAGATAAAAAGGGAAGATATCGTTAGCATATGAAGGTAATGAGCGAAAATTTGAAATAAATTAATTAAAATTATTAACCGCCCGGACGGGCAGAATTAATGATTCGCAGCCCGCATTTCGGCGCGCAAACATTCGGTCGACCATTACCGGCAGCAGCTGAGAGCGCTGGAGACGGTTCAACAAGACAGTCGGACACTAGTTGGTGCATCTCGAAACATACCCCACTTCCGGTACGGACCATTAAACCTTCGTTTAAGGACCTGCACGATCAGGTCGATCAAATGCGAATCGTAAAGGGCGATCCAGTGGCCGGGAATAAAATCCCCCAGCCCCTTATACGGAGTGCTGGACCTTCGGAGAAGACGGTCGGCCGATCGAACGGGACAGTAAAATGTTGTGACAAGAAAATCAGCATACGCGACCCCAATATGGTCATAATGAAAGGAACCTGTCAGAGGCGGTCGCGGGAGCCAACGCAACGAGAGCGCCTGAATCTGACAAAATAATGACCCCGGCGATGGACCACCACCAAGACTCGGTTCCCATTTTTGGCAGCAACGATCACTTCGTCGAGTCGTCTGCGAGGCCAGCGATCACTTCGTTGATGTTTATGGGATTCACTACAAAGCTGTTACGATATTACGGCCCGCAAGAGTTTGTCTTCCGATCGACAAATTCTCCATCAAGTGCGAGCACCATTTTGTATTTTACCGGCCGCTTTTCGGGCAATAATTTCCTTCTCGCGGCAGCTTTGCGATTAATCGCCAGCTTCCGGCCGCATCCGCATTCCAACAGCACCACCGTCGACGGTCGGCACCCGGAGAAAATAAATTGTAACAAAAGAAAGTACCGCGAAAAGGAGGCTAACGGATAGCGCATTCCGACCCGTGGGGCCCCATCGTGGAGAGCTTTTATGATCAAAAGACCATCATTAGGATGCGCCAGATGGAATGATGGAGACCGCATCCGAAAACCGGACCTCGGACCGTAACCCACCCAAAAGCATGCGGTGGACCCAGTGGACATTCCTGTGCGACATGCGTTGACAGCGACCCGACTCGCTAATCGGTGTTGCGTTCCTAATTTCTACATCCTCAGCATATCTCTCCGCGGGGCCGGAAATCATATTTTCCTAATGGGGGGAGGCCGACCGAATTCCGGGAACCGGCGACGGTGCTGCTCCAATTACCTCCGCGCACGGCACGCCATGGCACGGGCCCGGACTCGAAGACCTCCCATGCTGCGGCAGCGATTTTGAAGCGCGAAAACGATACCCAAATTTATGGCTTTCCCTTTTTCCGTCCGAAGCGGGCGCTTTGGGGCCGTTCCCCGGAAAAGCAGCGGGACTTTCGGAACGCTCGAACGTCGATAAATCATGGAGTGCAACCAAATAATTAGCCCGCGGAACCCACACCGTGACGTGATCTAGAGTGGAAGTGGCTATAGATCGGCCATTTTGGGTGTTGAGTGACAGTTCCGTGCCAGAGATCGGAACCATACACTTCGGAGCGATTCAGGAACGACTGTTTCTATGTGGTCTGGTAGTCGTGGCTGAGGTCCGCCAGTAATTCTGACCGTTGGTCCGTCGCCCAAAAAAACGGTTACCAAATGGGAAGAAAACGGCACACTGGCGAAGAAGTTTTGAAGACGTAACAGTGGCCGTTGCGTCGCGAAACCGAAACCAAGCCAAGCTGGAGCTGAAATTGTAAATTAATTCATTTAACTCATGCCGTGGCGGAACGTGGCGTCTTTCCGTTGCTTCGGCCATCCGGCGGTTTCGCATTGCTTTGCCCACTCCGCAGAACGCAGGGTTGGCGAGTCTCAAGTTTTGGGCTCGCAATTAAAACGCTGATAAAGTGCCCGGCCCCTGGCCACCACTACTTGGCGGGCATTAATTCTACACTGGACGCACTTCTGGGTATGGTTTCACGTTTGGGTTCACGTTCTCACACAGGGCGCCTTCATAGTATCGGCTCAAAACACGTCCACGTCAAGCGAACACACAGCTGCACACCAAACAGGATCTTGAAGATTGGCCAGAAAAGGGAACACTCGGACGGAAGAATGCCACGAATGGAGGGCCGAGCTACCAAAATAGGCTTCCTGATTGGCGGTCGGTTTGCGCCTTTTCCAGGATGCGCTCCGCTCCGCTACCCGGGCTTTCCAGCGTGCGCTGAAAATGGCTCAATTCCTGCTCGACACAGAAGACGATGACCCGGATCGGTGGGGCCCGTTCGTGGCCGAAGACGGGCACGGAAACAAGTGAAACAAAAACGACGCCACCGTAGAAACAAACAAGCGTCAAACGGACCCCGATCGCGATCGTTCGTTGATTTGGACGTGGACCTGAGCGCAGCGCGAAGCAACGAACCGGCGCTCAATCGATCGGCCACGAGATCGGGGTTGATCGTTTTGATGGACGAGGCCTGAAATTTTCCCCGCCAGTAACTACTACTGCTACCGGTGCGGAGGCTTCCTGCTTCGCGTCGTTCCGAAATCGATTCGCGGCATCGTTTTAATCGGTGACAGTCGACTGAACATTAATTGACCATCGCCAGCCAGGGCACAGAGAGGAGCGATAGACGAGCGATTGGCGAGGCGGGTGAAAGAAAAACCCTAGGCCCTGCGCGAGACGTTACCCGGCAAGAAGACGTTTTTCAACTTTCTTCCTTCGGTGCCCATCTTCGGTGCGACATTGGAATGGAACACTCGGCCCCGGCCTGTTGCTTCACCGCAGGCGGCCACAGAGGAACCTCCGGGTCCAGAGCTGGTCAATCAGCTCACAACACTCAATCACCCGGTGGTGTGGGCTTTATCCCTCGCTGTCTCCCTCTCTCTCTCGCTCCCTTTCTAATGTCACCCAGTCCCATAACTACCCCATTTGTATTCCGGACCGAAAATCCCATTCCAGATCCCTGGGTACTACAGTACGCCTACGCGCTGCCGGACTCTGTTGAAGTCCCGTTCTTTGCGCGTTCCGAGGTGCGCGCCTCACCACACACAGCATTTACATTTTGTCCAAACCGACAACCCGTTCCAAACTGTTGGATCCATCGATCCATCCCAGAGCTCAGACGGGTGTGGCCATCGACACGCTAGATGGCGCTGGCTGGCTGAAGTAGCCGAAGCATTTCTTTGACCTTTTCTGGGCGCTACACTGCCGTGACGCCCGTCACTGGAGCGTATCTAACAGTACAGCACCACGGCACGAGTGGTAAGAGCTCAAGACGCCAGAAGGCCACAACATCATAACGTTTATCGCTTGGGGTTTTTGGGGTGCGCGTTTTGGACGTGGGAAAGGCATGCGAGCGGTGCTCTCTTCCGACTGCCGGAGTATCTGCCCCCCGAGAGTATCCGAGATCCGAGGTCTAAATCAGTCTGAATGGCTTGAAAGAAAGGTAGCTCTTGTGCAGGGCGTGCGACAGAAAATAGCGCAACGGTTCTGGGCGTTCAGAAATAGATATCGCACATCCGGTTGCCGAGTTCGCGGCGCATCGTTCGCCGGGCGTTCACCGAGTTGCATCCACCCGTTCGAGGATCAGTGCTACGTGCGTGTCCATTATCGGCCCTCCTCCAGAGTGCAGCCGATCAGCTCCGGGTTCGCGTTTCCTTTTACGGCCAAGAAAACCGGCCTCGGATCGTCGGACTTGAGACCGCTGCTCTGCGCATCGGAGCGAACCGAACCGATTTTTCCAACCGACCCGGGATCGTCGCCGGGAAAGGCATCGGTGGTGGCGGCGATAACACACGGGCATACAACAGAACAGCTCCCGGAATCGTGGTCTCGGGATCGCTAAAAATCGCTCTTCTGGTGCCTGGAGAACTGTGGGAAAACCGGCCGGCAGCTGCCGCGTCGGTGCGTGGGACCGGCGTCGATCGAGGAAGATCTTCTCGCTTGGCATGAAGTGTCATTTTTCCGGTCCGGTCTTGACATCGGATCCCGAGGATGCTTTTGGGATGCATCCACAAAAAAATGGTAACGACCGCGCGTCAGGCACTCGTCGGGAGTGAGTTCCGTTAATCGTTTGGTAACATTTTGCACACCAAATTTATGTCACGACCAGCTTCAGTGCGGGACCTGCAAACTGGTTTTCGCGAGAACCGTTCTCTTTCCCCGCATACGAAGGCATAAAAGGAAGGTCCATAATCATATGCGTACCACGATGATGTCCCGATCGATCGAGACACCACACCACCGTTACAACGCTAATTATGCTGATTGGGGCGTGAATTTCTCCATGCAACTAATGATACACCACAGATTACATACGGTGGCTCGCAGACGGATCCGTCATTCGCTGTCGCTGACAAACTGAGACGCGCTACTACGTTCGCAAGGTCCAACGGTGAGTAATAACCACATTTATCCCTTCAGAGCACCACCATTACACACCTATGGCGATGCGAAAACCCAGATGGACGTGTCGAGGACGTGGCGGGCAATGCGAAGATCGCAGTCGAGACGACACGGATAATCTTTAAAATCCCCCAACTACGGCGTCCGCAGCAGCACTCGATTGTGCTCGATCTAGAGAAGCCACTCGGCACACCGAAGATCGATCGATCGACCCCCAGAAGTAGAAGCCGATTCACCTTCCCGAGAGCTGAGACGGTCTGGTTTCCTGTTATGTACTTGTGCTGCCGAAGATCGATCGATCGACGAGACGCTTTTGTACGAGAGACCCACCAGAACGGGGTATGGAAGACCTGAAGAGACCTGAGACCCGAACAGAGCAAAGGGGCCTGATGTCGTAATGTGTGGCTCCACACACATGTTGCGGTGCTGCGAATGTGTAGGCTCCGTTTCGGGAAGGGAAGATGACTCCCGGACAGTTGTGAAATATCGACGAGCTGAAAGGTGACGACGGAACACTGTGAGCACCTTTTTGCATAATCGATGACATTTGCTTGCGCCTGTCTGAGGGACTTTTGTGGGCCGTTCCGAGGCCAGGAGGTTTTTCCGTCGTCTTCGGCGCTCAGGATTGTTATCTGACATGTTCTTGGCAAATGCTCCACCGGCTGGAGGGCAAACGGTGGGATAAAAAAAAACTCGAATCGTGTCTAACCTCCGAAAAAGGCGCACAAAGAGCGCCTCCAGCGAAACGGCGGCGTAAGCAATCAGCGTTCCGTAGGCAAACAGATGGCGGCGGCCGTGAGTCACACAGGCCACACAGTAATCGAAGAGCCCCAAACGAGAGGAAGCCACGGAAAAAAAGAAATCACTTTTAATTGAAGTGATGCTGCCGGTGATGATGAGCCACGTCACGGGCCCCGGCCTCTATAAAAGTAACCCGAAAAACTAACTAATCCCTTCCTCGCAGACGCAGCTCGTCGTCGTCGGTTTCTTCGGCGTTTCTTTGCTTCCGGCGGGCTTTTGTCGCCGGCAGTGTGTTCTTCGGAGAAGCCGCGGTGCAACTACGAGCACGAACATCATGAAAGAAACTCAATTTTGAGCCCAATTTCCCGCAGAATCTCCAGCCTTGGCGGCGTTGGAATTCTGGAACACTCCCGAAAAACGTGCCTGAAGTAATTAAAACTCGCTTAAGGGTCGACGGCCTGGATCGGTCAAGGGGGCAGAAGGCAAACTTTAACATCCCTCAACAGCCAGGGCACACCTCGCGCGTCGTAACGAGAAAATAGTTAATCAAGTAAAATATTTCTTAATTACACGCCCCGCACGCTTAACTTTCAATCGTTCGCTACGGAGGCCATTCTCAGCCTCGGCGCGTCGGCAGGCGTCAAGTTTGTAGTTAAACACCAAGTAAATATTTCCCTCAACTCATGTGGGCACCGTTCGCACCCGGCATTGGTTCAATCTACTTCTAAGCAGCGCAAACAGACACATTGCATGTCCTAAGAGGATCGCTCGACTCCGCCACTCGTTGGTGGTGCATCGCCAGTTAAACGCCTGGCCGGAGAACGGAGCGCTGTTGGACCAAATCAATTAAATCAATTGACGGCGATTAAGTTGCCGAAGCTGCAACGGCGGCGACCGTTGGAACGCCGAACGGCCGAAAGACGCCATGAGAACATCGAGACGAAGAAGTTCTACGGCCGGAGTGTTTCAGAAAACGATTAAATGAAACAGGTCTATGTGCCTGCAAGTCCAAGAAGCATTTCGAATATTTTTCCGTCTTTTTTCCTAAACATAAAGAAACAGTCAGCAGGGCTCACATCACCCAACAGATTCAAAACTGAGAAAGAGTGCTGCATGAGCAGTTAGAAAGATCGTAAAAGAAAATTGATAATGACTCGCCCAGAAACATGATCCCTTCCGCGTATTAGCCAACTTGAGCGGTACTTGAACGGCAGTGTCAAATAGGACCAATTCTTCAGACATGCGATTTCTCACTCTACTAGAGGCGTACTAATAATTTTTCGCGTTAAAATGAGAAACAATTCATTCCGAATATTATTTTCATCCGTCTGACTCACGCGACAAGCGTCACGGCAATTCATCAACAACAATTCAAATCAACAAATTTCCAGCGAAACCACCCGTCGCTGCTCTGATCCTCATTTACTTGGCCCGAACCTTGAACCGAAAAAACCGGACATTTCGAACCGTTGTTGACCGTTTTTTTTTTTTTCGAGAGTTCCGAGAAATGGGAAACAATTTTCGACGGCCACTGCTGAAATACGAATCTCGGCAAACGTACCGAGAGATCACCCGCCCGCTGGCTGGTGCGCTGTATGAGATCATTCGTGCCGGTCATCTAGCACCAGCATCAGCAGCGGCAAAAAAAAAGCATATGGACCCGGCCCCGTAAGAAAGCCGCCTGCAAAAGTAATGTGCGTTTGGGTGCCGTTGTTGCGTGTCGAACATCTTGAACCACTTGAACTCGAACTGGCGTCGTTTATTTTGTGGTCCACATTTTCTACTCGAGCATCTTTCACCCGAGCAGCTCACTGAAAATCGAAGCGATGCATCCGAGACCCGAGCGCACCGCACTAAAGATGCATTTTATGTCGTCATCCACACACATGATCGGGAGGTTGATTGACCCCCTTATGCGGTGAAACTATTGGTGCCGCCTCCGCAAACTCGGCGGAGGTCAATCATAAATTCAATAAATCGTGTAATGCTTCACCTTCTCGTCGGTAATGCGTGATCCACAAAAAAGGAGGCTCTTTTCGGAGGCGGCCACACAGCCCACTTTCGGCGGGCCGAGCTTTCAACAACTCGCTCGCTTGCGGTCCATAAATGGACGAACGGTCCCCTCCGGGCCCGGTTCCGTAAAAGTACGTCGAAATATCGATTTAATTGGTCATTTTTTATCACTGCCACCGAGCGCGGCAACAAATGGGAAACAAACAAGCCGGAGGCGAATGACTTATGGCCCCGTGGGGGTTTCGTGAAAGTCCATCGCGTGAAGGGCCAAAAAAGCGATTGACAAACCCTGGCACTGGCTGTCTTCTCGATTACCGCGCTGGTGACGCTGTTTTGGTCTCGATGAAAGATTTTATGAGCCCGTAACGGCGGTTAAAGGGACAGAGATCGTTGGGACAACATCTAGAACACGTAGGACGCGACACTGTGGGAATCTTTTGCCAGTCTTCGACGATGTGCATACCACACCGTGCGTGCGCCGACCGCGAATTATACGAACACTTTTCTCTTTATTTCGTTCCATCTTGGCGTTCCATCCGCCTCCTTGGCGTTATCTTTCGAACCCATTTTCTTATCCAGATTCTCACGATACTCGGCGGCGTCGGCAATTATCATCATCATGGGTCGCGTCGCTCGGTCGGTGGAAAGTTTTCACATCATTACGGCCGCGAGTTCGCTCGCTCTCTCTGTCTCTCTGTCTCGCGGATGCACACAGCGAGAAACAAAATGAAGTGCAGTGAAGTTTCTTGAACGCATTATTTAGCTCTCGGTGCTGCGACATTTTCCCGGCATCCCGGGGCACAGCATCTTGAGGTTCTTCGCTCGCTGGAAATGATTGCCACATGGGATCGAAGACACGACTCTCGACCGATACACCACTTGAGCGGGGAGTTCCTGAGAACATGCTCCCCGAAGGGTCCTCGGCCGGAGTTGTCACCAACCGCTCGGGGCGCTGGTGGTGATTTATTTATTTGTCCAAAAAACTCAAGATCGAGCTACAAGGGTTTTCCCTTGGGTTCGAAGATGCGCTCCTAGAGAAACGAGCCAACGAGAGAGAGAGAGAGCCAAGAAGAAAAAAAACAGAACAACAAACGGAAATCTCAAGTCCGAAAGGGTGGAAACGATGCGCAGGCCAGACACAATTTCGATTGTTCGAAAATTAGAATAACAAACAAGAATCCTTATCCTCATCAGTCCGGGGGCCCTTCATAATCCTAGGAAGGATCCGGGGCTGGCAGGAATCCTTGCCTGCGCTCGAGGGTCGCTTGAAGAGGATCCTCGCTCGCTCGGCAATTCTTGCAGCAAGACCGGAGACGAACAGGACACACCGAGCTTGAGGTTGCTCAATTATTGTTCAATTCATCAACGATCGCGCCAAGCCGTTGCGTGCCACGTCGGAAGTTCGTCGTTCTTTTTTTTCTGTGTCTTCCGCTTGTTTTTTGTTGTTGCTCTACCTCTTTGGCAGCCTCTCGAGAGGATCTTGTTCCACCGGAACAGGATGTTGAGAATTGTTGTGCCCTTGAGTGCGCGCGCCCCGCACTCCGTGATGATCCCGAGGATCCTGATGATGATGGGAGTGTCACTTGCCGTTGGCGGCCCTCGTCATTGACTCACCGGGTATGGTAGGATAAATACGGGCGCTCTCGAGAGCCCTAGTTTCTCTAGCCGCCACGACACGTCCGGTGCTAAGGACGGAAGTCGGCTCGTGCCTTGAAGCGGAAGTGCTAGGAGCGTTGCTGGCTGGGTTGAGTGCAAAAATCTTTAGTCGCCAAAAGGCACGCCACACAGACGCAGCGGATCTTCGCGTTGGGATCTCTGTTTGCATTCCTACCATTGGCGCCGCCGTCGGTACTTTACCATCGTCGAATTACCTCGCGGACCGGAATCGACGGCCGGACGTTCGGCGTCGCGTAATTATCACTTATCTTCCAAGCTGCCTTCCAGCTCCCAGCAACGTCCCAGTCAGCATCCGGTCGTGTGAGAGAATCTTCGCTCTTGCCAGTCACGGAATCGAAGGGAAATAAATAGGAAACCCTACGGTCCCGGGGTCCACTCGCTGGCTGGCGACAATTATTGCGATGTGATAACTGCATCTTCGACTTCACGCTTCGAGAGGGGGGCCCCGTCCCGTGCTATCTGATAATTGTTTGTGGATGCGCTGGACCATTCCTTGCCGGAGGCTGCACATTTCTGAGGGTCCCGAGACGAGACGATCACTTAATATAAACAGCGAACCAGTTAGGTCTGTACGGCGTGGCTCGAGAACTAGCAGAACCTTTACTGCTGCTGCTGACTCAGCTAGCGACATCAACGCCATACCCATTTAGAATGTATAAATAAAAAAACAATGTATAATAAAACAGCAAGTGGATGTTTTCATCGTGCTTTATATGTGAAAGATCGCATAGAGAACATGGGGCGATTTTTTTTTTGACGGATCAAACGGCGAACGACAGCGAAAATTCTGCCTAGTCGTGGTCAGGAATTCACTGGCCTCCAACCTATGCAGTAGTGTGCGCCCCAGAAAATCTTCCACATTGACACGCTTTGCCCAATCGATTGCTGGGCCGTCCCCGTGTTGGCCATCGCAACATATTCAAATATTTAACGAAAGACCTGGATCGAAACGGTGTCCGAATCGAATCGCTACTCTGCGGGGCTTTCTTAACCCCTCGGACGCCATGGTCTGGCGTTCGGCGGAACTGAGGTTGCTGTAAACATTTTTCCACTCAAGTGAACCCCGACAAAGTCGCGGCGACGGAATGCCCCCAGCAAACCGGCCGGCCCTCTCGTCACGATCCGGTTGATTAGCCCGACGACGACGACGACACCGGAAGCTGAAACGATTTAACGGTATCGCCGGAGGAGGGCGAGGGCCACGCAGGTGTGCCCGAGACGCAGCTCGAGTCATCAACGAATCATCAAAGATGGCAAATAAATGGCTGGCCGAACGGGCCCCAAACGAGGTCTTGGGGCCCGGCAAGATGAAGTTGTAAAAGGTTGTTTCAAATAAAATCGGTAGCCCGTCGTGGGAAGGTCGAGGCCGGCTCGGTCTGCGCTTTCACTGGGCAGAAGAAAATGACCGAGACCGAGACCGGGTGCCTAATTTTACCGATTCACCATTCCTTGCGCGATCGCCTCACCGCCATCGTGCGCACACAGCGCTCATTAAACTTTACGATCCGTGCGGAGGCCCCCCGTTAAAAGCTGCTCGCGGATGCTGCTCGCTGATTAACGCTGGAAAAAAGGGGGGAAAACCTCAAACCTCGAAGAAAGAAACAGCCAAAAACGAAGGTCTAAGCCATCGTTGCTGGCTGAGAATGCAACAGACTTGCCCTTTTCTTGTGAGACATCGTCGGGGAGGCAGATGTGCATTCTAAGTCGCCGGGCGAAGGCCAACCACATGTGGCGGGCGAAGTGGCATGTGAATGGTGAAGATTTATGATCGTTCTCTCGCGCGCGAGCGCAGCGATTCTGCGACAGCCGCATGGTAATGAGCAACTTGCGACCTGTTGCTTCTCGGGATCCTCGGTGCGGTGATGCAACCGATCGTGTGTCACTTTCGAGAATCAATCGATGAGCCCCGTCTCGAGAGATATTTTTCCCTTCGCCGACATATTCCGTGCTCCGCGTGCTAGCGGAACGAAGCGGCCTCAACCTGCCTCCGAGGGAACGAACGTGTTGAAGTGAGCGAATTGGTTTCGATTCGCGGAAAAGATAACTTCAACCTAATAATCTAACGCCAGGCCGCGCGTTACAAGAGATCCCTCGCACCAACACAACTGTTCGTCTTCAACTCGCGCAACTCTCGCGCCTCAGCTCCCGCGCAGCGCCAAGAAAGGGCACACTGTGGTGCAAAAGTATGGCACCACTGGTTTGGGTTTGAGCTTTAAAATCGGATTTCTTGAAAGGAAGTGTGCCGTTGAGAGCTCCAAAATATGTGTTCAAATTTAATTTTCATTTCCAATAACTAATGGAATATTTGGAAACTAAATTCGGTTCGCTTTTGACATTATTTTAAAAAAATACTTAATATTAATTAGTAATTCAATTTTATATTGAGTAATTAATTATACTAATAACTCCATTTAAAACTTTACTTTAAATAATAATAACAGACAAGACATTTAACGTTCGCACAAAAGTAACACACCGAGCGCCCGGTGCGTCCCTTTTCGACCACACCGTGTATGATTAATAAAATTTAATAAACCCATTGCGGCCCCGTCGCTCGCAAACGATTCAATGCTAAGCCGATGCGTGGGAGTTGTGATTACAAAATTTATTATTCGCCATCGAAGCCCGGGCCACAGCAGCTGCGGATCTCTGGGCCGCTCGCGGAACGGCACACGGCACGGCACGGCACGGCGCGTTCCGCCTACCGTCGTATTCGTCGTCGTGGCCGTGGTCGTCGCAGGCCGTTTGGAAACCCGAAACCCCAGCAACAACAACAGCACACAGACCCGGGACCTCGGTAAAGGCAATTTAAAATTCACACTATAAAACGACACTAAGCCTCCGCCGGGAGGTTTCAGGTCGCGGATTTTAAAGCCGCGCGCGCGGCTTCGGGGGTCGGGACCGATTTCTCGGACCGCGACGACCACATTCTGGGCGCGCTCTGTGTCTGTGTGTTTGTGTGTCTCGCATGAAGGGGTTAGTCACTGAGACAGGGGGCCCGTGAGAGAGCGGACACCATCCATCGGTCGGTCGGTTGGATGTAAAATGAACCTAAAAACAGCCTCAATGTGTGGCTGAATGACGGTGCCACCGTTTTGACTGTTCCGTTTTTTCCCTCTACACAGCGCAAGACGACAAAGGAACTGGTGGCGCGCCGCGGGGTGTTCAATCCGGAGTGCGCGAGGTGTAAAATGAGATTTTCTCCTGGACGCTACACAACAACGGCTCGTGTCCGCGGTCTTTTCAGGGCACGAAATTTGTCCGCGTCCGCCATGACGTTGACAAGCTTAGAGATTGAGCTTAGAGTTTTGAGAAATGATCGGATGGATTATAGGTGCCGTGGTAATCCGCTAGCCCCGGGACGAGGCTGTCGATCGAGCTGAACGTAGAACGTTTGCTGATCACGATCACGTTTATGTGTATTAATTTAAAAAAATCAAACGATTTTCTTATATCAACACAAATTTCCAGCAAACAATGAAGTGCGACGAACGACCTGCAACGATGTTGGGCTTCAAAAACCTGCCCAAGACGCAACTTCACCCCGGACAGATTGAGCTGGCTCGGGTTGACAATAAATGGGGCTTTCTTAGTGACTTTCTTGTTATCTCGACTGGCCAAAACAAATACGACGCAGTCACTGTCTGACGGCATGGATATCTTATCTAGGTGGTTTCTAACTAAAAAAAACAAACAACCACAACATCGCTTGTGATTTACCAGCCTGCGGCAAAAGGTAATCTAACTTAAACAAGTGCCTCGCCGTCTGTCGGGCTTGTGGTGCAATACCTGAGGGTGGCCTGAAAAAGGTCCGACCCAACCAACATACAAGATACTTCATTCTGGAGTTAATTTTAATATTCAATCATACACGATTTTCAATATGTGTAGTCACCTTGTAACTGTACACTCTAAGAAATATTACTTTTCCGAGTTCAAAACAATTGGTCTAAGGAAGATTGTCTCTCTTTATTCAATGAAAACGTGTGTCCTCCTTTGACAATTTTCTCATGTCTAAAAGTTGATTTTGAATGTGGCAAATAAACTATTTTTACACGTTCGTATCATGCATCCAGTCGATTCGGTGGCCATCTAGCACCATTTGGTGAACTGTGGTGATGTTTCTCCAGTAGTTGCAGTATTTGGACGTCCTGGTGGAGTTCAACACATCTTTGATTTGACACCGAGATACTCGATTTTGTCCATTTTTACAAAAACACTGACATCAACTCACTTAAACCAGTGTTACACAAAAACTGTGCGTCCAAACTGGCTGAAACTTTGGGTGAGTAACTGTCAGAGGATTCACCAATAACATTGACTAGTGCTGCCACATTCATGTTGAGGTCGGAAACATATCAGACCACCCTCGCCGATGAAAACAGCACGATGGTCCACTGCTTGGAGCGACTAAGCATACCAATTTAGAGCGCACGCATGTATTACGTCGAACGAGTAAATAATTAATTCATCGAACAAGCTTAACCAGGTACCAGGACCGGGACGGTGCATTATTAATATTCCGTTCATTTCACCTGTGAACCGCTTGCAGGCAGATCTTTGCTCAGAGCCGCGCTTTTCGCCATAAATCAGCCGCTTGTTCGCAAGTCACGGTCCGAATATTAATACCCTTTTGGAACGATCTAAATGCAAGCTTCGTGCATGATAAATCGGAGCACCCGCAGCAAACATGCTGATGGGCTCGAACCGAAACTCTTTCGAATGGCGTTAGAAATTGTTTGAAATGCCAACATTCTCCGCACATTTGAGGGAAAAATTAACCTCAGCTCCTTACAGAGGAATAGTTTCGCGCGTTCTAACGGAGACCTTGCTTAAAGAATCACATTAATCCGTTCTAGAGGCGACCGCGTTCGATTAATTACACTGCCACCATGTCTACACAAATCCCACCGTAAACCAGCTTGACAAGTTTTGTTGCCTTGCTGAGTGGGAGAACTTGTGTTAAACCCCCGGCCAGGTTTCTTGTTCTAGTCCATGCTTTGGCCGCGTAAGCACGCGTTACGCGCGGCTCTGCAAAAGTTCGATCGCTCCGCCCGACGGAGGTTCGTCGCTTGTCCCACATGCAGCGCACGAAGTTCTTTGTTTCCCAGTGCAGCCACAGTGCAGCGAGTCGCGCGTTCTTGATCTCGCGCCACGTTCCGATTCAGCTGGCCCCGCTGATCTGCATGCCACCACACTCTACGACAAAGCGAATCGAAGAAAGAAACGAACGCAGAAAGAAACGGGCTCCCTTGGAAAGGGTAATATTTCGCCGTGAAATCATGGCCCCAGCAACTTTGGGCCTGGCAATGTAGCGGTCGCCCGGTGCTAGTGTGCAACAAGCATAAACAATCCCCACACAGCCACACCGGCGCGTTGTGCGTGCTGCTATTGTGACAATGTTGCCACCAGAGTTGCCGCTTAAAACACTGCTCGTCCCGAAGTGGGTCTCCTCAAAGGGTAATTACCATGCACCGGTGAGCCGGAAAACGGTCTGTTATTGTTTGTTGTGCCCAAAAGACCCCACTTCAGAAACTTTAGGCGACTTTTCGGTGTGGATTTTCATATTTTGCCCACGTTTAACCTTGCGGCGGGGAAACAGAAAAACGAAAAATCCAATCCTTCTTTTGAAACCATATTTTTTAAAAGGTTTGTGTTTTTCTTAGGCGAATGCTCATTCGCCACCGAGCCCGGGAAACAGCTGGCAAAAACAACAAATCATTAAAAGTGAAATGGTTTGGTCCCGTAAAGCTGTCGGACGGACGGCCATGACTTCTTCGCCGCCGATGACAGCCGACGATTTTCCGCCCGCGGTTTCTGCGCGAAAGGCAACTCACCACACGCCTAGCGGAAAGATCACGACCAAGATCACCCCCCGGAAGTTCCCAACGGCGGAGTTGTGCTTTAATTATCAAGCGATTTAACCCAGGGGCAAATACACGCGTTTGTTGTTTGCTTCGGAAAACAAGTCTTATCTGAACCAAGTCTATTGACTGGCCAGTGAGATAGGATTCCGGGAAGAACGCGCTTTCGCTATTTACTTAGACCTACTTAGCGTACTGAGAGGCGAGTATCACTTTTGCCAAGCGCGACCCCCTATGCTACACCCTTCAAATGAGCAACGATCGAACAGGAGATCGTTTCCTGCACACACTGCTTGGGGCTTGGGGCGCCAGAAAATGGCACAGATTTTTGCCAGCCATCAGGCAGCAACCGTTTACACAAAACACAAATGGCCACACCGAAAGATGCACATCTGCGGCTGAAGATCGCCGGAAAGCTGATACTCTTCGGCCCCTGCTCCGGACCCGCAGCAGCAATACGGTTCAAAGCGCAGAGCCCACCAGACCGTGCCTGAAAGGAAGTGCAGCAGCAGTTTTCAATTTTTGCATTTGGCCCTTGGCCATGCTACAGTTCACATAGAGCGGGAGCGGGGTGCTGCGTAAGAGAAAACATTCGCTTTCGTACGTGCGTGCGTGTCCGTGTATGTGTTTCGTGGAGCAACATACGGGGCCCCTGAAGGTTAGGGGCCCCTGGAGCATAAATGATCGGATGAATGAGCGAAGAGAACCAGAGACCCGGAACCCCGGGATGCAAACAGCGCAAGAAGACAGAAACGGCCACAAAACCGGGCAGGAAAGAAAGCCCCCGGGCCCGGAGGGTGAAGAAAGTGCCAGACGGAAAGGGAAGGAAAACTTAGGCCACGCCGCGCAGCATAAGAGGAACGGGGAAGGAATGAAAGAACCAGGGCCACTCCACACCCAGCCACAGGTATACCTGAGAAGGTGATCATTTCGAAAGCTGGCAAATAAAACAATACTGGCGAGTGGAGAAGGCAAAAAGAGCCCACTCACCAAAGTAAACCAAACATCTCAACCCAGCATAGGGTTAGCATAGCATAGCATAGCTCGAAAGGCAGACAGAGAGAGAGAGAGAGAGAGAGGGTCCGAAGATAATGAACGAGAATATGGTGCAAACAACCCCCGAGCAACATAACTGCTTTGTGTGTGGTGAGCTGGCGGCCATGTGTTCTCAGCATACATCTCTCCTACAACGCCCGACACCAACACCAACAACCATAGGCAACGATCGAGAGGTCCACGCTCAAGAGATCGAGTCATGTGAACTTTACCTGTTCACCTTTCACGGTGAACCCCTCCAGGCGGCAGCATAACCTTTTTTCCGTCTCTTTGCTGGTTCGATGGTGGCGCGGTTCCCTCTTTGGCCCGGTGGTTGTACGGCTTTTATGGTACGGCCCCCGATGCGCTCCGGTGCAACATGTGTGTTTCGAGGGTCGCTCTTATTGAAGGCGGAAGAAGCATTCCGAAACAGCTTTTCCCGGTCCCGGGATTCGAACGCCTGCTTGGACAGCGCTTTTCGCACGATTCGCATCCGAATCCTGTGCAGCTCGCACCTGAAGGCGTTGCATAATTGCATACCTGTCCGCTCGAGCATATTCTCGGTTCTTGATCCCGATTACGGACCAGGATTACCGGACCCCGGACACGGAGATTGGATGATTGCTGTCCAAAAACACAAGCACCAGGAGGCCCACAAATCTCAACATAGTATTGAACGATCGAGCATAAGAGCAACAAAAGCAGTTGCGTGAGGATTACTTTTCGGCGAATTTGGCGGAGCCCGCGGGAAATCAATTATCTCATTTTCCCGTCAACCGCGACTGGGGGTGATTTGGGCTGGAGTGTGGGAGCAAACCTTGCGTAAGTTGCACCGAGCAGCGATATCTTATCGGGCGGTCGTCGTGGACATGAACTCGGACAACCTCGAGCCGTTGACAAGTGCCTTGGTACCTTGGTTTCTTCTCGGGCGCCATATTATCCGTGGCAACGTTGAGAAGTTTCCATTTTTGTGGCAGCCAAAGCAACAACAACCCTCCATTTATGCGTGCGTCACGCATGAGGAAGTCTTCAGTTTCCTGTTGTTTATGGCTGAAAATTTATTCGCATCCCAACAGCAAAAGGACTAGGCATCGGAGAGGGGGTTCGGTAATGCGTGCAAAATGCTTCAGCGGTTTCCAAAACGAGAGATTTTGGAGTCCGTTTTCGCGATCGTAGAACCTCGCCAAACGCAAGCAATCGTTCAACGGAAAATAGACATCCGAGTGTTTGATTTCGCCCATCACCGGGTTCGTAGTGGTGTATAAATAATTTATGACGCAATAATATTTGCTCGATCGAGTAGCAGCTCCGAGGCAGGGCCCGATTGTGAACGTCTCACCGCGATGAAGTCGCTCGGAGATCGCGTGGGCGACAGAAAGCGAAGCTTCCGAGAGCAGCGGAAAACAGAGCCCGGAGACCCTTTTAACTTTCTATGTTATAAGGGTTAGTCCGAAGGGTGTTATTAAATGCTTTACCTCTCATTTCGTTGATCTCGTGCCTGTGATGGTAGTCCTTGAGGTAGCAGCTTCCACCGGCGATCAGCGCGGCCAGGACGAGCAGGACACCCGCAGACACCCGCGGGGACCCCACACCTCCACCCATCGTAAAACCGTTTTATCCCACAGCCAACAACCACACAGACAAACACAAAAGCACTAGCCAAACAGGTTGTTTCCAACGCAACTGTGTACTTGTCGCGCACCGAACCACTTGTTGCTGCTCACTCGCGCTGGCTCACTGGCCCCACTTTTTCTCACTCGCGCCTGCTTTGGTTCACTGCACACCCTCACGCGCTGCTCACAGCCTTTGCGCGTTTTTATGTGAGGCCAAGTTGTAATAGGACTTTCAGCACACACAATTTTTGGTCATCTCCTCAAAAACGCATCCGAAACTTCTTCCGATTTGGTGCAACACGCAAAAGACACGCACTAAGGCGACGATATTTTTCGGAACAAATACGGTCGCGTACGTTTCTACAATGTAACACGCTTGCCTTTTAAACTCCAGTCACCAAACTCGTCCGCCGACCGATGAATCAACTGTTTTTCTGCACAGCCTCACTTTTCGCACTCAGCACTTTTGCAGACGCGGCAAGACGGTCGTTCGAACTCGCGGTCCACGGCTGCTGCTACAACCCACCGTGACATGATGATGGCGGTTGAAAATTCGGTTTTGATGTTTCCGCTTTCCTAACTCGTTCAGTCACTTATCACGCCTGAAATTCGTCTCGGCACAGACTCCCAGACTCCCTGGCGTGCATGTTCATTCAGGAATTCAGTTAGGTCTTTTTCGCGCCCAAAACTTCGTTATTCTCGACTCCTACGCACAAAAAAAACAAAACCGCACACGCGTACCAAAAAACCCATTCATAACCCAGACTGCTCGAGACAAAAAGGGGTAACACACGCACTCTCGAACGGACTGTTTGTTTGTTTGTTTGAAAGTTTCAAGAGTCAGACCCCCCGGATCAGACGTCAGACGTCAGACGTTTCGACCCGGCGTTCCCGGTCCCTGGTTTTTGCCTGGCCCGCTCGTTTTTCTTCGGTTCCCGAAGCGAAATTCCCTTTCTTTCTCACGATAAGTCAAATTTCTCACTCAAATTCCCCTTTGAGACCAAATTCTCACGAGTGAAAAGGGAAGTTCGATTCGATGCGATGTTTCGCGTTTGAAATTGCTGTTGAAATAACTGTGTTTTTCTAAAACTACCTACTTCTGAATATTATATTATACTTATGCTTATCCTATACTTATACTTATTACTTGTCTTACTTAATTGTCGGTTGACGGAGCACCACTTGGCAACGTTTCTTGGGGTTGTAGGTTGTTGTCTGTTTTAACGGCAGCACCACCAATTTACACAGAATATCTTCCAGAGGAATATCCTGTTTTGGCGATTTCAGGGTGCTGGTGTGGTTGTCGGACTTGAACACATTCAATTCTTTGGGCAGCGGAGGGTTTGCATCAGTACGTGGTATGAAAATGGCCGATTGGGTTTCTAGCGGAACCGCTGTTACCAAAAACGGGGCAACGGAGGCGGATACAAACTTCACTACCCGGGGATCTGCGGAGGGCTCTTCGGATTTGATAAGAAGCCAACAGTCAGGACTATCGGCTCGTAGAGTGAACCCTTCACGAACTATCACCCTTAGTAGTTGCCAGGGATTGTTGGTTGCTGACAGCGGGATATACAGTCGGATTTCCCGGCTGTTGGAATGCAGCTTCCCGAACAAGCAGTGCAACCTGTTCAAGGAGTGATTCATGCCGGTACTTGTCCACAATTTTCCCAAGGGATGGTTCGCATCACTATTTGGATTAGTAGAAACTAGCACACGCATGAAACCATCGCCGAATGAAAAATGCAACACTAGGAATTGGTCCGGGAACACTTTTTCTCGTGTCGAAATGGATCAGCACCCTAAAATAGAACAAGGGATCAATCGCTGCACAAAAGTATAATTCCTCGGAACATACAACACTATAATAACATAATAAATAACACTTGTTTGAATAAAACAAACAATAAACAAAACATCGAATTCGAATTCGAATTCGAATTCTTCTCATTCTCACTTCTCACTTGAGTGAGAGTGAGAATTTTGACTTGCGGCGGGAAAGAGACATCCTTCGCTAGAGCGAGACAACCACATTTGTTTGCAAGAAACGTTGCGTGCGATCGCAGCATGCAATTGCGTGCAATCATCTTCCAAATTTCAAATTTTTTGTTTCTCACTGGGAGGCCACACGAAGCGTACAAACTAGCGTTAAACAAATTTGTAATGCCAAAAAAATTACGTTACGCATCGTCTGTCCCCGCAGTCAGAATATGAGTTGATTCAAATGCTGAAGAGCATGAATAATATTACTTTAACATTAACCGTTTAATTTTCTGTTGCCCGCCATACTTACCCAACAATTCTGTAACATGCTAAAAAAAAAAGTTTCCAATCATTTCAGGCATTCCAACAACATTCAAAACGCTAAGTAACTAACTAACTTAACGTTTGGCACTTCAAAATCAATCCACACTAAATCGTTGTGAAACAAAACAACCATTTTATTCACTTTATTCTATTTGTTCCTCGGCCACTCACGCATTTTTATTTCTTTTTTTTTTGTTCGTTAGTTTCGCGTCGTTTCTTTGTGAACTTGCATTAGCATCGCATTGTCGTGCCTTTTCTTTCTCTGTGTGTATTCTTTATGCTGGAAATTATTCGATAGTTGCATCTTTCGTTTGCCTAGCTTTTGCTCGTTTTTAGCCATTTCAGTTTGGTGTACATGCGCGCTACGCATTTTGGAGCTAGTAGCATTGTTGAAGCTAGTCGGGGGCTAGTTTCAGCTTCATTTTCCAATTGTTGCAACTGTTTTTTTCTATTTTCGGGGATCGCTGTCCCATGCTTGACTCCGTCAGCTATTCTCAAGGGCGTTTGTATATTAGAATAATCTGGCTAATAGTTGTTTTTTTTCCTCTACTACGGAAACATGGCGCTGGGCTTAATGTTTGCTTGTTAAGCTGGTTTGCTGATGAGTTCCTTATTTGTCCGTGTCTGTGCGTTGTAGCTAAGTATTAGTTGCTTTAGCTTTGAGTATCATTTACTGTATCATTCGGCTTTGTAACTAACCTTTCTTCCGATCCTTATTTCTTATGCGTATAGCCAGGCAGCTCTTAGTGATGCTAGTTCTGGCGATGATCGAATGTTTATGTTTTACAAAACATCATTACAAATTTTGTCAATATAAGCAAATGTTTCAATTTTGTCTTGCAGGTTCCAAACCAGATATGTGATAGATGCGGCTTTTTTGGTAGCATTAAAATGAATAGAATGTGGTTGGTCAACATTGAAACGGCAAAGAAATTGCATCTGCCCGGCGCATACCTAGAATTATCTAGAAGAAACCTTTCAGCTTAAAAAAATGCAACCGAAAACGGTTTTACCGTTAGCCGCAGCGACCTGACGAGCC
Organism: Anopheles bellator; assembly: GCF_943735745.2. NCBI lineage: Eukaryota > Metazoa > Arthropoda > Insecta > Diptera > Culicidae > Anopheles > Anopheles bellator. The sequence goes on from NC_071286.1 coordinate 59,764,033, forward strand.
TTTCTGAAGCGCATTCCGTGTTCAGCGATTTATTTCAGCTGATAAACACACAATTTGCTGCATCTTAGCCCTTTTTCGTTTGCTCACATTGATCCAATTTCAATAATTAGGCACTCAAGTGTAAATCAAATCTATTTCATATAGCTCTATGGTTCCCTATGAATATGTTTACCTTCTCAATCTTCTTTCAACATCATCCTTTGCATTTTGTTATGATTTTCATTGTGTTTTCTTTCGGTGTTTGCATGCTTTGTAAATTTTCTAGCTCTACTATCTGCCTTTTGAATCGAATGAGATAAATCGTATGCTTTCAGCTTACTGCTCAAATTTGTTGCTTTAACTAAAGTTTATTTGCCCTTGATTCGCTAAGATTGCTGCAGCGGCTGACCTATCACAATGATTCCCTACATCCTCACTGTCGCAGTGGAGGTGCTTAGAGAATACTGGATTTAGCGTAAGCAAAACTCTTGATATAACAATCAAATCTTAATATACTGGTGTTGGCTGTACAAAATATAAAAAATAAACTCTGATGTCCTAAAAGTAGTACCAAGTACAATTGTTACACTCGATCTGAAGTGGTTTCGTTCATTAGTTCCAGCAGCGTCTTTAAGTTGCTCTTTTATCGACAGTTTATAATGCAGCACAACAGATGCAGCAGGCCTGACTAATTTAGGCAAATTTTGCTTACATTTGAACCATTTCGCACTGTACGTATCTTCATTCTGGGAATGTTACGCATTGGCTCGTCTGAGTGACTCTATGTCGAGACGATGGTTTGCTAATGCTGTTCCTTTTTATATTGTTGCTAGATAAGTCCATATTGCCGGAAAGCTAGTACACAGAAAGTATCTACAAATAGTGTTACAGTAACGCTCGTTCTCAATATTTGTCGACTCAAAACTGATAAATACGACGTGTTTGATTCAGGTATAAAATAGACACATACAAAATAGCCGAATCTAACCAAACATGTAATAAATTCAACGGCCAGTGTCCCTTCTAATTATTGTTTACGGAATGTTCTTGTTATTTAGTCTAATTTTAATCGATAGTCATTACTGAGACACATAAATTATTATTCGAATCATTTCCAATCTCAGGCGATAATCGCGCGCTGTTTAAGAGCACTCTTATCAGTAGTAGGATAGTATAGCTTACAGCGTTTAGATTTACGGTCAACTGCACTACAGAATTGGATTTGCTTATGCTTTATTACTGCTTTCGTCATCTATAGTAACAATTGTTTGATTTTTTTGTTGCTTTTCTGCAACACGGCTCTTTAAGATACATCTATGGTGCATGCATAAATTTCTTTTTTTTACTGCCTTGCATTCGGTTGTGTGAACACTAGTGTTGTAGATGCCTTCGGAATGGCATTCGGTGCATTTAGCGTTTGCCAGCCACCCGCTCTAGATCACGTTTTTGAACACTAATTTTTGGATTATATTCAAAACTGAGATGGTTTCGACAAGTTATGTTACTGAAAGAAAATTACTATAAAAATCTTCCTCGCTTTGAAATGTTTTGAATGACGTAAATCATGTGGTGTTGTATTTAAAAGTTGAACAATTCATTTTGAATTTAAAGCGATCACTTGTTACACACGTGAAAAGAAACCATATTCTATCTATGAAACTGTGACGATAATTAGTATAAAAACTTCCGTTTAATGTTATTGTGATCACTGTTCGGCGTCTCGGTGCGTTTTATCAGCGAAACATGAAGAGTAGTAAACTATGGCAGTTTGTATTTTGTTTAACCCAACTCAACTGTTTTACCTTTTGCACGTACCGGTAAGAATGCTCTGTTATTTCCACTAAAACGTTTGTGATAAGCACGTAGTTTGGATCCCATATCTGGCGGGGGTTTAAAATTCAAATCATACTCGTTAAAATGGTTCGATAAATCTTAGTAGAGCCGTTTCGTATGGCATGCCTGTTTCCTGCGTTTTTCAAGTTTTCATATTGATGCATTTTCTCCCTTTAACTGTTTGTTCTTGTTTATCCTAAGTAACATTAGTTCAATACATCGCTAGCAACGGGCGACCATTTCGGCGGCAGTCGGCGGCGGATATTTAAGTACTTTACATATGCGCCACGAATATGTATTAACTCTTAGCACGGTTTTAACGATATGCATCTCACGTCACAGCAACATGCCACATCTTGCTCGATTCCGTAAGCGATTTTTTTATTCCTTCGATCGCGCCATCGCCCAGTTTTCTTCTAGTTTTTACATCTCGTCCCCTTTTCTTCCCTATCCCGGCCATGCCAAGCTCTTAGTAAGCCAACAGTCTTACTGCTATTGGTTTCAGTTTTTGGTTGTGTTTTGCGCCTAGCGCCATCGTATCCTTGCATGTTTAGAATCTGTCCTTCGGTCACAGTTTGTTAGTTTTCTCTTCTATTGGCAACCATCGTTCTAGAGTACAACATTTCTACAAAATGTACAGTTCCTGTTCCTTTTAACGTTCCCTTCGTAACGTAGGTGCTTAGCAAAAGTACTTCAATGAACTATATTAATAACGTGATATTTTAGTGAGTGTTTTTGTCATTTCCCATGAAATGTTTGCCAATTCGTGAAGCTACCTTCATTGCAATTTACGCGTGGTTTTGGGATTGGTCAATCAAAAATTATTTCTTGTTTTTTCTGTTTTTCTCCAATTGGTTTCCATTGCTTATAGATTTCATAATGAACCATTATCTAATTGTTGAAGATCAAAAACTATCTTCTCGTCTTGCGACGAAGCAAGTACTACAAGCTTTTGATAAGTCGCTTTCCAGGACTGATGTCGGTCACGCTGATTTGTTGCACACTCCCTTGCTTCTTCCAACCTCTCCGATTTCTGTGTTTTGTGTGACTGCGAACGTGCTCGATGGTGTTACCAATATCATCCGACCACTTAAAACTGCATAGAAAATACCGCGTTCATCATAACTTTCTCTATTCGATACTTTCGATTAGTCCAAACTTCGTCTTCCGTCTGTGCGTCCCCAAAGACGGGGAAGGACTCGCCCCACATCACACTCTGGTCCAACAGTAAACACCCTCCCGGAGCGCTCTTGCCGGCTCGTTTGCCATGCCCTTGCCGGTCACGCCGGCCCGATATGTCTCATTTCTAGCACGCCACGTTTTCAGGCAACGGATTTTCCGTTATTCGAATCGCGCCATTCTTGGCCCGCATCGCGGCACTGTTTTCATAGATGGCAGCACCGGCGGCACTTCCGCCGATGCACGCACTTCCGCTGCTGGAGATGTTGGCCGTTGCTGTGATGCCGATGTTTCCGCCGCTGTCCCCGTTGTGCTGTTCAGAGCTACCACCGCCGCCGCCGCCGCCACTACCGCCACCGCCGCCGCTGCCGCCTCCTCCGGCGGTCAGCAGCACGTTGCCGTTCAGCTTGTCGAACTCTTGATTGTGGCGATTACACGACACCGTGTCATTGTTGTTGTTGTTGCGGTTGATAGCAGTTGCAGCAGCAGCAGCGGCAGCAGCAGTAGCAGTGGTTGGATGGTATTTAGCATGCGGTGAAAATGTTGGTGCTGCCTCAACACCATTAGTACGATTAATAGCTGTAGCTGAATAAAGCGAGGTGCGTGTCTTTGATGGGATGATGTTTCGCAAATGAGCTAGTCGTAATAATTGGTTGGTTTTTATATTTTCTCTGTTTTTGGTAGAAAATATACACTGATTACATTTAATTAATATGATTCCGCACAAAGTTTCAATGTTTGTTTGATTGTTTGTTTGATTTGTTTTTGCTGAGAGCGGTTAGCGATTAGGAATATTGATTCGATTACGCGAGACGCTGCGGCAAACACACTGCGAGTAGCGAGTTTCGAAATTCAATAAGAGCTACACCTCAACAAAAATCTATTGCTTTTCATATCACAACGTTGCAGACCCTCTTTCATCCCAATTACTTCAACCGTGTTTAAAAGGACTCGTCACAAAACGGCTTGCGTGGCCAAAGTGGTAGAGAAACGAAAAATACTTAACTTTCCACTTCCAAAGTTCCCAAAATTCAAAACAAACAAATCCGTCAGAACTAAAGCAATAAACATAACACAAAACAATAACACCATTGAAGATTCACCAATCTGTGTATTGAAACTTGTGTTACGCGAGAAACTACTCGGTAAACGACAAAAAATACAGAACTGAAATTGATACCGGCAACATGACGACAGATTATTTGCAATGGCAGAAATGTTTTCTTCGATTTGAGTGAATGATGGTGATGAGTTATGTCCAATGTCTAACATGATATGATATGCGTGAATGATTATGATATTGATAGCAAAAATTCAATTACAAACTTCAACATTACCACGTGGATTAGGTAGGACAAATATTTTGCAAGTCCTTGTAAGTTTTTTTTTTATCACCGAAAAAGACTCGTCCGTACCGGTCCCGCACTATAGTCGATATTCTAACATAACCTTCGAAGAGTGAAACATGCTTAAACCTGTCCTAGATCTACTAACTCATAGGAAGGATGACCTAATCATTGGCGCAACTTCTTCATCCAAGCGGCTGGTTCCGAAACTACAACTTTGAACATTTATTTGAGCAGTAACTTCATCGTATAGCAGCAGTGTGAACTGATCAAGTCTACCATAAGCGTCAAGTGCTACGAAGTATGCTCTTACAGCATTCCGATGGCAGCCGCGGCACTATTCGCTAAAAGTAAAGATGCTTCCAATCGCGATTTGGCCGGACGTTGAGAGGAAAGTGGTGGCATTTTCAAAGCAGAATGCATATTGTGCAAACGATTTATTTCTTTCAGCAGTATATGTGTAGAGAGTAAATAGAAGCGATCGAAAGTTCTGGTTTAACAATTTATTCCATATCAAATTACAATATACAATTTTTGACATAACATAAAATACAAAATAAAACTACGAAAAACACAAAGCGTATTAGTGCCGTCAATGTTTTAAAAATCATGCGAACTGAAGGCGGCTACGCAAAGAATCTTACAGTAACATAATAAAATAATTCTCGATACAAGAAAAAGGTAGATGGTTCGATAAAAGATAAACGTAGAAAATTGGGGCGTTGCGCGCCGTGTGTGCCCCGTAGCAACAAGCGAGAGGAAATTATTCGAACGAAAATAACCAAAGACGAAAAGCGCAGTATAGCGATCGACGGCTCATAAAGCGTAAAGCCCTGGATATCTGTATCGTTTAGAGACCGGCCGGTGCCTTTGCTTTAGTGGGGGATGCAATTTTCTTCGAGACTGTGAAGAGAAAATACACATTCCACGAATGGTTTAGCTCGCTTCGCAGTCGAACTTATGGATTTGCTCAGATGACGCAGGGAGTGGAATTTCACTAACTCTACGGGCTGTTATTTTTACATGAAGCAAAAACGATGCTTGTTCGATGTGCAGAAGCATTGCCTGCACTAGCCGTTTACCAAAAAAAATAAGCAATAGCACTGATTTTCTACATAGTGTATTAAAACATTATTTTTACTCGAATGAAATGGCCTATGAATTGCTACATTTGCTTCAGAAATTATTTATTTTGTGTAAATGAAATTGATTGACCCGCAATACCCGTCCTGCTGTAGTTTTGTGCATTTCAGTGACACAACCTGACTGGTGGAAGACCGGCGTGATGAGGCGTACTACTTCACTGCTTCTCACTGCAACCGAGTGAGTGAGTGAGTGTAAACTCGTCTTCTGAACTCGATAATAATTGTTTCGCAATTATTTCCACACTTTGGGCCTGCACCCGTGATAAGCTAAGCCTGAAATGGCATTTCAAGTTCATTAACTAACCTATCCTAATTGTTCGGTCAGACAATGGCACCCACAATAGCAGAACCGATACAGGTCCACAATCTACCCCTCTGATCGTATAAAAGTTGCCCCCCGAACTATGGAACGTTCTCCACTAACCGTTCAACCATTTCATTTAATTTAAATCATTATTATTTTAAAAACTTAGGGACTTTTATAAGATCATCTTTCGGAAAAATTAAGCCAATCTTTGGTTCATGCAGACCGGTTTTCGTGGACACTTAAATGTATCGTTACCACAAATTTCACTCACTGCTCGACGTTCGATGCGCGGCTTTTCGTTTGATTGGATTTGGAAAAATAGCGTGTCGCCTAAGTATTGCAGAATCATTTAACCAACTCCAAACGCGCTTATATTAATCTAAAACGTGTTTAGATTTTTTATGCTAAATACTTTTCTGCAGCGCAGTTAGTTAAGACGAGTTTTGCAATACGATATTAGAGGATGTCGCGAGTGCCGGATCCCATATGTGACGGGGAAGGCCTGCAATTATGGATGCCAGGAAATGCAGTAAACTGTCCTACAAGCAAGATCCCTCTTGAGGAAGACCGAAAACGGGATCGGGAATCGGCGGCTTTCTAGGGGGACAAACTTTCTACTGTGCCCGCGCGAGACAGTTTGCCTATCTTTTGCAAAGCTCCGACAGCTAAAAATAAACGAATTTTGGTGAGTGTATGAGAAAAATAAGCAACAAAAGTAAATAAAATGTGAGAAGATGTAATGAGAATGTTAATGCGATAAACTAGAGTGACTTCATAGCCAAGAGTAATGAATATGGACCTCAGTGATAGCGAATTTATTACGCGATGATTGTAATGAATTGAATTGATTTGACAAAAACACACATTATAGTGCATGTTAGTGTAAGGTTAAGCTATGTTATTTTAACTACGAATTTAAAGAAACAGTGCGACAATGATAAACAAGAATATATGTAAACAACAAATATGTTGAAAGCCGCGCGCTTCTACCGTAGGCTTCAAAAGTTTAGTCATGGAACTTTACTAGTAATTCAAAATGCTCTACTCCAACTAAACACAGAACTCGCTTAATCTCAATGAGAAGGGTCATCCGTACAACAAACAATCGGCATTCGGTCAAGTTCCAATTGCGCAAAACAAACATAATCGATCATCGACAGAAATTTGTATCGAAATCATATTAGACATTCTCATCCACAACAAATCCGATGTATCCGTTCAATTCCGTTGTGATCTTCATCTCTTCCACAATTGAACAAACGAACATCGGATAAATTTATGAGGAAACAGCACACAGTGACACACGTACAACGCACACACTCCTTCCGGTAAACCGTACAGCCGCAAGTAAAAGGTAACGTGAGAAAATCTAAGCTACGAGCCAAGGATCGCGCGCTGCACCGCAGCGATTGAGAGAACAGAAACCAATACTTTTATCCCGAATCGGCGCCACAAACGCAAAAAGCAAAAACCGAATGAATAATTTACAGGCAAGAGCATTCTATGTCAACTTTGAGCGAATGTTTGGGTTTGATTACTTTCAAAGCTCAAACAAACAATTACTAATTGGTTTTATTGCCAGTTCCATCTATATCAGAATCCATAATATACTTTAGTAACACAGCTTTACAATTTCACTTGCTTCCATCACAACGTTTAATTTGAGAATTCACGAAAACGAAATTCATTTATGCAACCTGTCTGAGCGTACATTTCGCAACTAGAAACAAACCAACCAACAAGATCATCAATAGGCTAAATAGGCTTTTGTTTCCCTTTTCTCTTTATCAAAACCGATTGAACCAATCGTTAGGGCCCGGCGTTTGCTATCGGTAGGTGATACTATCATTTTTCTAAGCAAAAAAGCTCAATTCCCTCTAGTTTAGTTGCTACTCTATTTGCTATCCGTCTACAATTCGAAAATCTTCATTGTATGCATCTCTATTGTTTGCGCTTCGTTTGTTCGCATTCTGTGTACCACGGTCCACGGAAGAGTAATACAAATATTGAACACATACAGCGATCATATTAATTTATAATGAAACCAATGCTATCGGATAATGTTTTAATTTATTGTGAGAACTCGATACATGCTGGTTGTCTAATGGTTTGAGCTCATTTTTTCAATGTTTCCTTCAGCGTATGATTGATCCTAGATGATAGTTATGATTGCGTCGTGACCGCGTGTGTTGAGCTTGACACAAATTTCAACTAGACTGGCATCGTTTGGGTATGAATTTAAACCAATTCAAGTGTAAAAGACTACAACGCTCCTCACGCTCACAGGACGATGCTGCCATGAGATAGATGTGATGGTGAGCGGTATGCAGTACTAGTTGTGTCCTGCGCATCTACTGACTCGATAAAACATGTATGGCAGTATGATAGCGATTCCGATTACAGTATGTATTTTAATGCGTACACCTTCAAGCGATACGATGCGAAATGTGGAACGCGAAAACTATTGTTGAGTAAGTGATGTGAACGTGATGTTTGCGGCGTTGTATGCTTTCGATCAGTAACTCTACCGGCGCCGTTATACCGAAACTGAGCAAAGCGGCCCAAAACAGCACACGGTGTACCGCTTGTTTAAAGTCTGCTCCCTACAAACTCCCACGATTTCGCTAATCTTTCGAAAGCCCTTTCTAGTGTAGCCGATAGCAGCAGTGTGTTGAGTGTACATGGGCGCGCACAGATAGGTCGTGTGTACTTTGTGTGGCTGTGTTCGATCGTCAGCATTTTCAATTTTGCCTTCTCTCTGTTCCAGGATTTAAAACGTTATGCCAGACGATGCTGCAGTGGGTGCAGTAGAGCGAATGTTTGGTTAAGGATGCTGCGTTTCATGGAAAACCCATGGAACAGTAAGGGAAGTTTGCTACAAATATGACTTCTAGCCATTTCTAGCGTTCGTGTAAGGCTTGGTGTGCTTTTCGAATGGGGAATAACCAACGGCTCTCGAGTGGAACAGGATCAATAGGTTTTATCAATACGTTCGAATGTGTGTACTATGCGCGCTTACTCTTACACCACTAGGTACTGCTCTGTGTGTGAGTCGGAAAATTTAACACTTACCGTAGCCTTCTCCCTGGAGGAAAAGTCGGAACGCTTCGGCCAGCTTGCCCGGTTGTTCCTCCAGTACCAGGCCGCAATCGGAAATCTAAAAGGAGAAGCAAAACATCAAACAATGGTCGATTCGCAGACCGTTGATTTCAATATTCTCCAGTGGTATAGTGGCATTTCGTTACATCGTACGTTTGTCATTAACATTGGTCCAATGTATAGGTCGTATATCAGTTCTGCTCCACTCCGTTCTGTCAAAATCTCAACTTGCGTTGGGGACACATTGCGTCATACTTGGTACCCGGTCAACCTGCAGAACCGGCAGAGGCAATATGAGCGGGACATAATTATCCCACCGCGACATCCACCACGTGATTAGGTGTCATTTTTTATTCAGCCACAAATGGCGTTACGCAAAACGCTCCACAGTGGCCCTTTCTGCCCATATTCTCGAATCGTGTTTTCATCCTGGGAATACAATCCACCGGTGTGTAACCGTAGGCGTGAAGCGTCCGTATACGTCCGTCGTCGTGTCGCCGGGTGGTTGATGGTGAAATTAAAATGAAATTACCTTCATCCAATTAGTCTTCTCGGGGATTAGTCTACCGTTGAACGTCACCGTGTCATCGATGTGGGGCGAAAGCGCACCAGTAATGTTTAACACGGGCATCTTCAGTGACGGGGCAGCTAAGGTGATGGTGGCCAGGCACGGGAACAGCATGGATGAGAAAAAGCAGAGCCATTATTGTAATGGAATTATTTCGCGGCGCAAAAAAATCGAACGTCATACAATGAAGCTAATAATTAACATTGACAGACGGTTTCATTTTTTCAACCGGCGAAAGCGCACAACAGCAGGAAAACGACTTTTCGTTCGATTTCTACATTTCACAAAAATATCACTCAATTTACTAACCTGTCTGTGGCGATCCGGAAGGTGTCCGGGCAATGTTCAAATCGGTACGCTTGATGTACGCATCAATCAACATGGCCAAGTTAACCGGATTTATCGAACGCTCAAAGTTGCTTTTATACAGCTACGAGTGCGAGAAGAGAAGTAGAAAATAAGGATAACAAATCTAGTAAAGCACCATCAGCTCGCGCCCAGACACCAATTAGCGACGCTGGCACCGACCTGCACCAAATCCAGATTACGCTCCTCTGGATTCCGACCGAAGTGATGCCACATCAGGTAGTCCAGCACGCCCTGGGTCATGCCCTTGGTGCGCAGATTACGCGTATTCAGCAACTGGTAGCCCCATTCGATCCAACCGGCTGCTGTGGAGCTGCAGTTGATAAGACAGAGTGCACCAACCTACACCGGAACCGGGACAAAAAATAGTACGTCAGATACGACCCAGATGATGCCGCTGGTCCTTCGCACAAATGATTGCAAGACTTGGCCAAATATGCTCCACTGTGTTCTACAGGTCACAAAAGTATTTTCGACGAGGGGATGCCTTTTAGACTACATTTTAAAGTGCCCCATCCTCTAAATCCATGCAAGGTTACTCACCTTATCCGGATTGGCCAGAGCAAACCGAGCCAGAATGTTGGCTCCGGCGCCGACACCGAACCCGATGATGGACTTCAAATTAAAGTGCGTCATCACAAACAGCAGTTGCGACGCCAGTTCGTCGAACGTCGGATAGACGTAGCTAAACGAGGGCAAGCAAGTAGTTGCGGTAAGTGCTGGGACCGATTTGATGTGACAGTTGGATGCACCAACCAATCTGGCCACAGCTCGGGCATACTTACTCTTCCGGGAACGTAGGGGCTCCCTCTTCCTGGCCGGGGGCGTTCACGTGATAGACACAGAAGTTATCCAGCAGCGAGCGCATCGTGGGAAAGTTGAAGAACCCGGCAAAGCTCGATGCATCTATTAGGACACGGGTGGACGACGGAAGGACCATAGATTTTAGTATGCTTTGAAACATCGGACCTTCATTCATCAGATCACGGGGGGTGTGCTTTGTCCGTGCCCCAACTCGAAAACCGCGCCGCGTCACTATCATATACTCACAGTTCAATCCCAGATCGTGGTACGTCACAATCGCCGGCTTGGTTGTGTCACCCTGGACAGCCACCAGAATGTCTCCCTTGTCCGTCGGTACCCGACGCAGGTCGCACGAACCCACTATCGAGCCTCGCTGGTTCGGGTACTGTAGCTGCACGGAGCGCAACTCAATGTCATCCATCGGGTCCACCGGCATCGCTCTGCAGCGGAATAAAGAGGATCGAAGCGGATGGATTCAGTCATGGTCGGTGCAGAGCCGTTCGATGGATCATTACACAACCCGGCCCTCCATGTATACTCTCCCGACCAGACCGTCGGGAACGAATTAGAGCCACCGGTATAGAGCGCGACACGGTGAGGAGGTCGGACGCTTGTTGTTGTTATCAACCACAAGCACGGGTCCGCCTTGAGATGTGCTAGTTAGCCCTCAGGCTCCCGTGGCGTACCACGAACGCTATCCGCGGTTGGCTTTCTTACATAATTACTGTCAACCGAGTGGAAGAACCTGCCATTGGAGCGGTTCAGCGAAGTGTGTAAACAAATCGGAAGCACGTCTTTCGCCACAGATTAACGTGGTTCGGTGCAATCGTGCTCGTATTGCGTCGTGCGACCCAAACTTGGCGCTATATTCGAAGGATTGATTCTAATAAATTGAAATTTCAGAAAAACCGGTAAACGGAGAAGCTTTCGAAGACTATCTGCTATAAGTTTACAGGACTATCTGCTAAGTCTACCAATTTAGAGAGAGTCGAAAAATATGTTTAAAGCACATCAGGTACAGCTTCTATTAACTAAATTTCTTCTAAACAATGACTTTTTATAATTCAAAAATTCTAACCAATTCTAAAGGAAAAAAACAATATCTAATCATCATGCAAAAATTATTGCGTATTCTATGGAGTATTGAAATTTAATGCTACGTCTTTTACGTTAATGTTTTCGTCTCTCGTTTGTCCTTCTATCTAGGCACAATGACGTCAATTATTTTAAACCCCCGTTCGATTTCTTTTCCTTTCCAACACCCCAAAGTTTTAGAATTATTAACAATCTTTTCCAATTGGTTGCTTTGCGAAAGAAGTCTTTTGCATAATAAAACACAATGATCTTACAAAGGCGACAGCTTCGAAACGATTGCAAACTTATGCAATCACCGCCACCCGGCACCGGTCGGCCCGGAGAAGGCGACTCTAGAGCTTTGGTCGAATTGTCGACAATCAAGCTATGCCATTTATTATTCCTTCACAGAACCCAAAGGCGAGGCCCTGACGCCGTTTCTGGTAGCTTTGCGGGTCTGAGGCAAAGTGAAGCTTCCCGCGGAGGTCCCATTTATTTTTAGCAAATGTCCCTTCGAAAGTCCTTCCGAAAAATCCTTCGGATAGTTTTCGGTTTCGATCACTAAAGGAATGTGTCGTCCTTCGGTGGGGTCAGATTTCCAAAACTGTGGAGCCCGTCCCTTTTTCGGTCGGTCGCGATACAGGTCGTCTGTTTCTGGTAGCCATACTTTATCACTAGACCGACCCGGCAGGGGCAGACAGGATGATAGAGGCTCGAGGACAGGTGGGAAAATCGAACCCACCGCCGTCAGTCTGGCGGCGGCCACCGGGTGGTAGCTATGGTGACCGTTATGTGAAAACAGAACTCGACATCTGCTCCGGGTGGGATTCGCAAAACTGCCCGTGCTCTACCGATTAAGTACACAAGGCCGGATTTGGTCGAAAGAAGGAGCCCACGTCCAAAAGCTAGACATCGGCGGTCCTTCCATATCGGTCCGAATGAAGCACGTGCAAAAGTCTATGTTTCGTTTCGGAAATAGTTCCAAATCACTTGACGACAGAAAAGCGTGAAGGTGTGTGACGCCCCCGGTCACGGAACAAGCAGCAGCAGGAGCTGGTCTAAAGCCCGCCATTGTTGCGCCGAGTCCTCGCCCTCTCGGTTCAATGTCTACAATGCGGCAATTTATCATTGAACCTTTTCACTTCGACGTGATAAGGGACAACCTTTTGGACTCGATCACTCATTCCGATGATTTAGATGATATCGGAAGTAAAAGGTTTCCCGTATCGGTGATGTTTGAACAAGGACATGGAACCTATTCTCTTCAGTCGCTCCAGTAATTCAATAACGGAATTCAATGAGAAAATTTGTTTTCAAAAAGAAGACCATCAAACATCAATATATAACAAGTAAAACTGCAATGAATTACAATTTTTAACAACCAATCGACCTTCCATCATTTTGGTTTGTTTGCAAAAATAACTTTTCGCACAAAACAAATCTGATTTTCACGCGTCGGGCATCCGGCCTTCGATCCCATATCCATCATCATTGTTTCACTCTCTACACACTTTATCTTTCGGAAAAGGCCAACATCCATTTTGTCCAACGGGCTTTGTTAAACGTGTGCCCCGGAAAAGCTGTGCCGAGAAAAACGACCTACGACAGTGATCTGCATTTGATGGATTAATTAATTCTCTTCGCCATCGAACAACGATTATCCGACAGGGGACGACGTGTTGTTGACAGACCAAACAGACATCATCACGTCGACATCACGGGAACAGCTTTTTCGGCGAGTGTGACAGGGAAAATTGGGAAGATTGAGAAAATTGGGAAAAGAATAGGGTCTTTCAAGATTACGGCTAGTGACGTCGGTGAAAGTTTATTGCATTCGCGTGACGAAGGGGGGACGCGTTAAAGTCCTGCAATTCGTCAGCATTTTCTACACCCGTACCGGTGTCAACTTGTGGATATAAATACTAAATAAGATACCTTTGGAAAATAAAGTTCCTCGAAAAAAGCTCAAAACACTGCTAACGATCGTTCCAATTGAACCAAAAAAAAACATTCAACTAAAAATATACTCTAAACACGAATTGCTCATATATTTTTTCCTTTACACGGAATTTACTAGATATCATTTGAAACCCTACATACTCAAATCATTAGTTACCAGAATGGTGATCCTCTCAAATACACTGAAATATACCAAATAAGATCGAAAACCTAAACAACCCACAAACATGCATCTCTGCTTTTGGCGAGGACTTCATCACCATCTCGCTGGCGCCACACGAAGCTCTAGCCAGTCGCGACACCGAAAAGAACTATTGGTTTGTTTTACTCGACCCGGAACGTAGCTTTATCATCATATATCTGTACGACGTTTAAACGATGACAATGTGCGAAGGAGATGTTTGCAATGAAACAAGACGCATGACTTGAGGATTCACATGGCCCTCGATATGCACACAGTGAACCCTTTCACTAGTCTATGTCTATCTAGGATTGTTTGCCTGTGCCACAACCCGTGAAATACCTTCACCCGCAGGGCAAAGTTGGTCCCTGCTGCCATGACACGGCTTCGACTTGGCTCGACATTTTCTAATTACTTTGCCGAGATCCGCGTTCCTTCTGAGGCAACAATTGCTTCCACTTGTACAATTTGTGCTAATTTGCGAATCATGTGCTCGGGTGAGTGTGTCGTCATCCTCGAACGTTAGTGCCAAGTTTGGGCCCAGGTGACTCATCATCATTCACAAAGCCCGCGAAATGTTTCTTTTCATTTTCATAAAGCAATTCTCAATGCACTCGCTTTTTGCGTTGGCCTCATTTCACCTTCGAACATATTTTCTTTTCCGACCTTCTCAAAACGAACTCAAACCAGCTACTTCTTTGCCGTAATTGAAGTGAAAGCGTTTACTCCAATGCTTTGCTCTGAAATTAATGGCGCTAGAAGAGTCGATTCTGTGATTGTTTTCCTTAATTTACGTTAAAAATATTACAAATTAAATATACAAATATTTATGCAAGTGTCGCAACTCGACGTACAACTTTTAGATATACTTTTGGAAAAATTGTATATTGATCAGCCTGACGTTTTAAAGATAAACATGGAAAGGATTTGATAATAAAAGCTCCCAGTTTTCTGAAACAAAATTCGAAAGAAATCTATTTCAGGAAGAATGTAAAATTTTTGCTGATTTCAGTTAGATACGTCTATAGTCAAGGGCATCAACGTTTGTCTTCAGATGCTGCCAACGTATGTTTCTACTGTTTTCGATTCCATGATGCTCATGGAAAATAACAAAAAAAAAAAACACACAAGATAAGCAACTTTTACTGACATTCGTATTTTCTGGCTGACGGTGGCAGAATAAAAATCAATATTGCCTTGTTTTGCATCAACGTCCAAAATAACATACGCATGTTCGTTTTTGTGCTCCAATACTTCGAATCGAAGCCAATGAAACGGAATAAGTTCTTTTTTCTGGAGATCACAAGCTCCATATCGTCTTCGTGTGCCTTTTCGTCGATTGCCCCTATCTAAAGCCACTGATTTAGATAACCTGATCCTGTGGGGAGGGCAGATGTTTGCCCTGGTACCGGGTGTGTGTTTGCGTTGATAAGGAAGAAGTGGATCGGGTCCCATAGATAACAAGCGAATTATGAAGCATCTTCAGTCTCATTGAGAGGACCGGGTCTAATGGAGCTGGGGATGCACTTTGCAGCTGCAGCAAGACACCGCTGCACGCTTCTATGCAGCAGGAACCGACACTCTATCGATCGGTGGCCGCCTTGGTCTCCCCATTCGAAGTGTGCCTCAAGGAGGATGGTGCCCCAGCTGTTATGAAAATTGTTGCATAATTGAACCGCACCGGTTCGAGTCCCGGTTTATGCATCCCGTTCCAACATCGAGCAACGGTCGGTCTGTCCATTATCGACACATTTCCATCGTACGCATTGACCTGAGAAAGTGGCCTAATGGAACGAACGGCTCCAGTCGATAATACTTGGCGACGTCGCCGGCGATGGACGCGCGCTGCAAATGTAATAATGGGAAAAGTTGGAGCCTGACACGGTGGAGGGCACGTGGTGGGCATTTTTAATTGCCTTCTACACGCCAGGATAAGAAGGAAACCTTCCTGCGGCCTTTTCCGCTCGCCAAACGAGCATCACTTTCCGCGCGCAAGATAAAGTTCCGAGCTTCTTCGCTAATGAAATGAAGTGCAATTTAATTCCCGCCCGGACCAGGGTCCGTTGAAAAAGACAAATAACTTCCCGGCTTTCGGTGAAACATTGGACGTTGCTTGAATTTATAGTCGAAGTGTTGTTGTACGCTTCCATCAAGCATTTTTGGTCGTTTCAGGCATTTTAAATTAGTTCGATCTTAGCCTGATAAATTTTAGCGCCGATAATCTTAGCCTGTTAAAGTATGCAGTTTAAAGTGGTGTAAAAATCAAATAGTGATAGCTGATAGCATGATAAATTACTTATTGTAGTCTCGTGTCTTGCGCCTTAATTGTAACGAATGTAAGCATCTCTAAAAGACTATCAACAATCGCATATCTAACACGTATGCGCCATTTGTTGGCTCTTTCGGTTCGGGTAGACATATCGTCGCCCTCTATTTACACTTTGACGCAAAGCAATAAAGTGCACGGTTGGCTATATAATAAGGATATTATTTGCTGTACACGCGTGTGGTGTAAATAATTGAATCTGGATGAAAGGAACTTTTACCAGGAAAAACATATTTGTGAGTATCTGAAATATTATAAATATGACATATAATGAGAGCAGTACTACGGGCGGCGGAAGAGCTTGAGCAAAGGGCATGATAAGAGCCATTTGTTGTGTAATAAATGGGCAATGTTGAGAGCGCGACGGTTGCAGGTTTGTATAAAGTTGTGTTTTCCATGAGTTTCGAACAGTGTGTCGTGGTTTCGTTAGTTTCCAAATAAAATTGCACTCGACTCGCAGCATCGGGCAGGGTTAGAAAGTAAACGGACCGAAGAAAAGAGTACAAACAAGCATCAAACGAAATCGAATTTGTGGTCGAAATAAATCAACTTTCTGGTTCAAACACGAGATCTCCGTTTGCAAGCTTGCTTGCGGGTGCTGCCGTTAGGTTTTAAAATGAAACAAAAATCAAAAACAAGAACCAAAGTGAAATCATAAGAACAAAATGCAATCCCAATCTTACCCAAGCAGACGAGCTTCCTCGGCAGTGTGCGCTGGTGCGGATGGCATTCTGGCGTTCGCTGATTTGCCGGTTTTGTCGCGATCCCTGAAATTAGTACTAAATCACATGCAGAGGCCGCAGAAAAACCGAAAACGAAGAAAAACCAAACAAACACAAAACATTCGAACCGAAGGAAAGGGCGGAAACGGGTTGACATGGAGCAGGACACGGGGAAGGACATGGAAATCAAATGTCGGAAAACAATGGAAAGAAAACGCATAAGTTAGTAGGGAAGCAAAAGGGCAAAAATTAAATACGCGCGTTCGCACAGGGAAAAGTGTTCAGACGATCAGTGATTGTTGTTGAATTATGGGAAAAAGGGAGAAATAAATCGAATTCCACAAGATGTAACATGAGAGGGGCAAAACCAAGGTCACAAATTGAAGGAGATCGAATCGGGGTTGTTGTGTTAATCTGTTCTGTTGCATCTGTTTTGAGTATGGTTCTGATCTACGCTTATCCTTATCCACAGATTGTTATGCTCTGATCCTCATCAAAACGCATTGATTATTGAACGTAGACGAATATGATGATGATAATGATGATGATGGTAATGTGTGTATTGGTGCGTGAAAATGTGAAGCTCAGCCACGGGGAAAAACATACGACATTAAACAAACATTACCTGTGCTCTCCGTTTGCGGCGTAAAATGCTTCGAATCAATCGAATCGCTGCCTCATTAAATGGCAAGAAATTGGAACATTGGCCAAAGGCAAAGGTATAAATATCAATCATTTACTGTCAGATATCTCTGCCTCGGAGATAGCACCGTCGTTACACCAATATTACCAATATTACCAAGCAACATTTCAAAAGTTATTTATAAATGGAAGCGTTTGCCCGTTGAAGTGAAAGTAATTTATCGTTTGAAGCGAAAGTAATTTAAGCTTTATGAAGTTGCGTTCAAAGAATTCAGACGGTGCGATCGAATAGCACAACGTGAAGAATGAACTCCAGTTTTTAGGATAGCCATACACATGAATGCAAACAGACGGAACATGAAAAGCATGCATTCACTACATAACCAAACAATTACCAAAAGGATTCTACTCTTCACCGATTAATACTGGAGAAGGTCTCATTCTCACGCTACGACGCAAAGCTGATACCCACACTTGAACTCACTCAACGACTTGCTATGGTTTCAAGAGCCCCTCTACAAACAGCATACAAACACACATAGACACTGGGCAACATAGTTTTGGGGGGCTAACCCTCAGCAAAAGTGGCATATGGACGATAAAACCTATGCTGTCTCCTGTGGAAGCATTGAACCCAACTAACCGCAGCAAATGAAAAAGAACAAACGTTCAAACTCACCATCGAACTGACATAAAGATAAGCCCGACGACGTTGCTACGGAAAGCGTTTCTGAGCAACAAAAAGCGGAAGACCCAACCAGACTGATATGGGCAGCTGACACTCCCTCCCTATAGGACGCCGTCGACGTCGTAATGACTGCGGTGTTCTGATAACAAATTTACCAATCGATCGATGAAGCCAATATACTCCGGAAACATGTCGTCGTCATTTTTGCCAACTGCCAAGCCAACTTGGGCATGTTTTTAGGAAAAGTGTACTCTTTAGGACAAGCAGAAGTCGC
This sequence comes from Anopheles bellator, assembly GCF_943735745.2. NCBI lineage: Eukaryota > Metazoa > Arthropoda > Insecta > Diptera > Culicidae > Anopheles > Anopheles bellator. The sequence goes on from NC_071286.1 coordinate 59,782,525, forward strand.
CGATATCCCGGCTTCTAAACTGGTTTACAGTATTCAAGTGAATGGAACGAGCAACCATTGATTCTCCATTGCTATTCGGCAACAAAAAACGTGCAATGAAAGAGATGAACCGTAATAAAAATGAAACATCTGCGCCATGGAACGTTCATAAAACAAGAGCAACATTCGAATTTTCGCATTATCGGCAAAATCAGCGATCTCTGATATTGATGTAGGGCACACAGTCGCAAGGAATCCCGCTGAAGAATTCACGAAGAATTCAGTCGACAATCAGCACATTGAAACATTCTTCCAAAGTAAGAATGTCGCCGCCACCGGGACGTAAAACTATTTGCTTTATATACGAGTTTTCCCACATGTCCCACAAGCCTTGTGCAAGAGTCTATTGTATGGAACTACGTAGGAAAATATTCAACAGATAGTAAAAGTCGACAAGTCTAGCATTATTATCATTTGTAACAAAGGGAAACCGATTGGTTTCGGCAATCTTCACCACCGAAAGAAGTCGAAGTGGCCAAATCGAACGGAAACATTTACTTGTTTCACTTGTTTCCGCAACTACAACCACGTAGTCGTCCGTGGAGTGGAAACCCCTAATCATGCCGAAAAGCAAGAAGTTGTGCCGGACGAAAAGTTTTCTCGCACCGAAATGAAAGAGCAACATTAGGTGCCATTGGCCCCAGCGCGACCCCGTTCGTTGACTGTGTCCGTTGTGTATATGTGTGTGCAGCAGCCCGAGTAACTATACAATTTTCTTCTCCAAGACTTTTGTGTTGCGAAGAAAAGCGCAATGTTTTCTTTGCATCGACCCTATACCTTCCTTTACCGATTTCGCAACAAGCTCGTCCTGGGGCCTCTGGAACCGCCAACCATTCTGTAGCTACATTCTCTCTGGCTCGATGGAGGAACAGCAGCTGGGCTCGAGTAGAAATACGAATTACCCGGGGCTCGTAGGGGTTCCACAACGCATCACTCTCCGGTAAGTGTGCGGTCGTACAAGGCAGAGCCTGATTATGGCATTTATTTTTAACAATCGCTTCCTGGAAATCCTGGTACGGCGATTGTACCTTTGACCTGATTTCGTGTCCTTTTTGCTTGGCCCCGTTCCAATCTTTTGGCCTCAGATGATGGCTCAGATGTTTGGCAGGCAGGAGAACCGCTAACCTCAAAAGCCACTTGTATCGATTCTTGCATCAACCGCGCAGCACATTGTTAGTCGTTGTTAGACGTGCATGTTCGGGCGGGTGGACTTGGGAGGATGGATCGTGCAGGTGGGGCGGGATAGGATAGAGACCACCCAAATGGTTGACACAATCGGAAACGGAAACAGTTTTCCGTACGCGGTTGTGGAGGAAAAAGGAAAATTTCACACAACAATACACGGAACATGAACAGCGATGCAATGGAGGGTTCGAATGAACGGAAAATGGGACCACAAATGGGACAAAGAAGGGATCAACCCCCAAACAGAGAAGCCGTCCAGAGGCAGAGGCAACCACAGCGCAGGAGCAGCAGTAGCAGCAGCAGCAGCAGTGCAAAAGCCAGGTGGAGAGGCTTCGAGACGGACGATCTTACCTGGCACTGACTATGTACGGCTGGGGTCCGTCGGCCGTGGAGCCGCGCTCCAACAGGACGTGCCTGTCCTGGGCCCCGATGGCCGTCCCGATGACGCGCTTTACCGTTTCCATGACCGACTTCGAGCCGGACTGCGGCTCGGTGGTCGAGTTGTAGATCGAGTTGGGACCACCGGCACCACCACCGCCAAGCGAAACGTACCCTCCGTCGGATTGGGGCATTGCGCCTTCTGCAGCCATTATTTTCCACCATCATCAGCGAAACCGGGTGCCGGGCCGGGACGGGCCGCGCAAACGATAATGTTTGTTGCAATGTTTGGGATTTTGAGTTTGGCGAACGGTTTGCATAATACAGACGGTCCATCATGCATACGGCAGGGTTTTTTTTAAATTTCGAAATGAGTTTTGTTTTGCAAGTGCAGCGCGCAACACAATTGCAAACAAACCAACCAGTGTCGCCGCGAACCAATAAATAAAAGGGTAAAAGAAAGAGAAATGCGAAACCAAATTAACAAACGTCAAACGTCCGGTGCACAAAACACAGGGCACAAAAAATATTAAATCCAATTAAAGTGGGAAGCAACAAACGGGAAACCAAAACAAAAGGAAACATTGGCGAACGGGATGGAAACAGTCCGTAAAACACGTTGGCGAAACGAAAGAAGAAAAGAGAAAAGATAAAGAAAATAACAATAAGAAAGAAAGATATTTCATTTGATGGAAACCACAAAAGAAGCGATAAGCGACAGTAGGAGCATAAAAGGACTAGAAGAATCATAGCAGTACAGCATTTGTTAGTTAGAAGACAAAATAATACATGAAGAAAAGAAAGATACTACAACACGGAAAACCAAACACAACAACACATGTTAGCGCACGCGAAAACAGAAGCAAGTCTGACACAAAACCCAACGCGCCCAACAAAGCATAGGGGATCCCATCCTGAGAGTAGCGGGGATGACCACAAACCGGGAGCGACCGGGAAACACTAACCAAACACAAACACACTCGCATACGAAAATGGTGAAACTTTTGGTTTCTTTTTTGTTAGAGTGGCGGTGGGTCGTGCGGATAAGTGATTAATGTGTACAATGTGTGTATGTGTGTGTGCACGTTAGTGGTGAGATGTGTCCTGTTCGTGACAGCCTCTCTTGCTGTGGTGTTTGTTTTGTGAACATATTGTTTTTTTTAGGCTCGTGCTTCTGGGCCTCCGTCGGGTGCTCTTTTTCGATAAAACTTTGCAGCGCACGAGAGATAGAAGCAAAATGGCGCCCGGCTTTGTTGACATTGCTCTTCTTCCCTCGCGACCACATACTAATGACTGGCGATCACGCAATAAGCTACCCGTTGGTGGTGGCCAACCTCCTGGGGTGGGCCATGGGTGTGACGGACATAGCTTTGCTCTCTCCCGCAGAGGTTGATTAAGCCTTGCGCATGCGACTACGACGAGCCTTATCGCTGATCAGCGGTCCGACGATTAAGGGATAAGTGCCGTAGGAAGGGATTACGATAGAGCTCCGCTAGTGTCCCCCCCACAGGGCGCAGGTAACGATAGAAAATGTAACGAAGCTGCAAACCACCTAACAACTCTACAACACACAACAATGCGGCAAAATAAGTGCAGCGGTGCATACCACGGTGTGCAACGGTGCTTTGTACAGAACGGCCCCGTTCGGCCCTATAATTGCCATTAATGCCAGCGAAGCGAATGAGTTATGCGGAGATAGTAGCGCTGTTCCTCTATCAGCCAGCGACCTAATTCTAAGCTGACAACGCGAAGATTACGCGACCAAGGCTGACCAATCCCGGGTGCAGTGATAGCGAAGTAGTCACCATAATTATTTGCGCATTCGTTGTTGTCGCGCAGCGTTGCGTCTTTCAATCATTGTCTCCGTCGTCGCCGCAAGATACCGCCTCGCACACAAACAAACAAACACCTCCCACTCGGATCAGGTTTAACACCTACGTGACACAAACGCACACAAACACAGCGCAGACAACAGTTCCTCGTGGTGTGGAAACAATAATTTAGTTGCTGTAGAGCTCATGAATTTATGACTTTCGGCCGCGCAGTAGAAGCAGGAAATGGTCATCCGACTATTTACCACAATTGAGAAACGAGCTTCAGAACGAGACTCGAACGAGACTCGATTCAAGATGCGCCACCGTTGCACACTCGGTGGGCAGGCCATGGCAAACAATCGGTTGTTTTGTTCCTTATTTAAAGGCCGGTTCAGGAAAAGTTTCGAGAACTTGAGGCGTGCAGAATCGCAGGGACTCGGTTTATGATCTACGTGCAAATGAAGTACGCTATAAGAATCTGTACATTTTGCACATTGATTGATAGATAAATAATCAAAAAGTTATAATAATTTCATCCTTAATCATTTGCCATCATTGAAGGGTAACAAAATCGTAGGCGAGTTGTGACTGTCAACAAAACGTCATATCTTTCCTGTCTCATATCCTCCGTCACGCGCCGACTCTGGAAGCGGGAACAATTAGCACCAAAGCACCTGAATGGAGGTGTGAAGATGAAGAAAAATATTTTCTAACTAGATTTCCGACTCGTTCCCAATGTCGTCATCGGGAGGAGATCGATAAATCACCGTGGTACTTGGAAACGTCTTACAGTCATTTGCAATCAGCATCGATGGTGCCAAAAGTGGGTTGATAATTTCATTACCAAACACGAAAAGCATTTAAGCCGAGCACGGTACGAATCATGGCTTTCCGGAGGCTGCAACAGCAAAGAGACGTCGAGACGCATTTCGCGAAGCAGCTCGTTTAGCAGTCTTCCTCCTTTGTGCCCCTTAAATGGTATCTCTCCACTTATTGACGTTGGTTGGTCGTGGTTCTGGTCGTTGTCTTCAATGAACAAGAATCTTGGATGTCGCCGTGGAATCAGCCCACCTCCAGTACGCGTTGTAATTCGGATCGAGGACAGATTTTATAATGTGTTTACATCGTCGTCTATTAGAGCCAACTACGAGCATTGAGATGGTGAGATTTGGAATCTGCTTCGTGTTATCCTCGCATTTGTATCACTTGAAAAAAATCCTCCGACAATCGCCTTAAAGTAATCTTAACCAAATGGATGGAACGTCTCGTGCTCGCGAGGTCAACGGTTTTGTTATGGAGCGAACGCAAAACGATGGGATAAATATTACTTTATATTGCGTCTTCCACTATCGAAGGGCTTGGCAGAGACCAGTTGGTTCGTACGGCCGGCCAGCTACTAGCGCAGTGGCTCGAGTTAATCCATTTGATTATGCAGAGTGCCGTGCAAAGACCACAAGCCTTCCCTCAAGCGATGGCCTCTTGAGCTTGGGCAACAATCCTTACTGTCCTTGCCCAAGTAACCACCCAAGTCTGTCGCTCAACGAGTCCGAAGAGCTTTGCGTGGATGCACTGCACCCGCCACGCCCAGTATTCTTTCTTTAAATCGCCTGCACTTGGGTCAACACCGTGAGCTATATGCCGGATTATGGCGACAGCAAAGTTGTTCCATCATTTATTGCTCCTTCAGCGTGAAATTTATTCAGCAAAAACTTGTGACTCATTCCCGCAGCACCATTCTCCGTAACCAGGAAACGGCCATCAGACCACGTTCAACTTCTTGGAGACGCTCTCTCTCTCTCGCTCCGACGGTGGAAGAAGTGGTTTGTTGTCTGGAGGATTATCTGGCGCCCGTAAGCGTTGCTATGCTTCAATCGCCATGAAGCAATGACAAAGACCCTTCACAAGGGCTTCACTCGTGGCCACATACACCGACGACCACATAAAGATAAAGACCAAGCCGGGGTAGCCACCACTCGTAAGAATCCGCAGAGATTGGATTGATTTAATAAGTCGTTTGTTGGGTTGAAAAATGATGCCCCGGTCACAATGCAGGTCCTAGTGCACCGTAGGGTTCCCCGCCGCTCTCTATTGTGCATCCTGTGCACAACCATTAAAAACCAGGGCCAGGATTGCTTTATGGTGATTCTTTTGCTCCATAAAATTCTGCACCCCGACGACCAATAACAGACGCCATAAATAAGGAGGGTATCCATCAGGGGACATAATAATCCAGCGCGAAGGGATGCCCTCGGTGCCAGAATTCGTGCACCGGATTTGCATTGATTTACTTCTGGTGGACGTCTGCAGTAAAAGCTTCTGGGCAGGATGCAAAAGTTCCCACCAAATTTACCCGTTCGGCTGCCTCCAAAGCTGGGTGCTGTCATCGACGGTGCGCAACTTGTTTACTGGTTCCAAACCAAAAAATGATCACCGAACACGGTGTCAACACGGTGGAGAACTACGCCTTATTTACTGTTCCGTATTTCGCTCAAGGATGCTGACGAGATGTGTTGTTAGAGCGCCATCGACGGACAGCGTGTTTACTGAGGCCAAATTGCCCAAGTCGAGACGCTTTACTGCGCGAAAAATAATTCGGACGACTTGAACTGCCAACGATGATGGTCAAAAGACGAAAAAAAAACCAATCGAATGCGAAACTGCATGATAAGGGCAAAGAAAATGAGGTTGACAATGCGGCTACAATCCGTGGTGTTGATTAAAGCTATCACATTTCTTTGCATTCCTACGACGGGGTTAATTTACCGAAATTCCAATTTCTGCTTTAAAATGAATCACTTTTTCCTATCCGTTCCAGCAATTGTGCCGTGTTCTTTGGGGCCGTGAGACACTTGCTTTAAAAATTGTTTTATAAAAATCTGTTTCCACTTTTTAGCATGGGCACCCACAAAGGAATAAGTTATTCAATCAGACCATAGAACAGAACAATTACATTGTTACAAAGAATTTTCTCGGGACGCTTCGAATCGATACCATTCCGAACAAACTTTTAATGGACAAGATTTACATGTTGAACCCATCTCCGTGGACTATCGCTTCATCATGGGTCCAATCCCATTTTCCTAGATGATTTTCAATTAGAATCCACCGACCAGCATCGTGGCCCAACCGTAGATCGGTCCGAGCCAAAGCGTCGGATGACGACCGGCACCGGTTTCGGTTGGGAACCGCCCTATCGAGAACCTATCCGGTGGGGCTGACGTGTTAATTAGGTGTTCTGGAACCTTTTCAAATACCACCTGCGGATAAAACCGTTCAACTCGTTCGACGTTCCCGCGATTTTGGAGCACGCAAAGATTTGCAAATGACAACGCGACATGGTTCTGACACGTCGTCCGCTCAAGGGTGCTCCATAAACCGTAATGTCCGCTGCTGTCAACAGCGATGGATTGTGAGCTTCAATCATGTTTGATGAAAGGGTCCTCCCACCAAAACGTTTGCCAGTGCGCGGTGCGTCAATTCCGGAAGCCCCAGATGGAAGCGGAAGCCAAGTGGTATCGGCTATATCTGGTTGAAAATATTCAACGCAATAGAAAGGATAGGAAAATTAATGTCTCACCGAACAATTCGTTGTGCACAGTAGGGAGCCAGCTCAGCCGGCTAACTGTGCTTGCGAATTCATATCAGCAACTTTTTCGTGGCGACAGTCTGTATCGCTCAATCTCAAAAAAATGCCGGCATCCTCCACCGCAAACAGCTTCACGAAAATTGTTTGCCAACTACCATTCAAAGCCCAACCGTGGGCGTGCGCTTTTCTTTCGTCACGTACATTTGGGGCCTGACTTCGAAAAGAAGTCGATCGTCTGGGTGTCTGGGCGCTTCTGCTAAGCCGCTTATTGCGTTAAGGATACAGCATCCTTTTTTGAGGGGACCCCCTGTTCCTTTCAGTGGCGTGCGGTTTGTTTGTACCATAAATTTGTTCTTCATAATCCATGGCGCATGTATATTTGATCAGACAGATGCTTGCCGGTTAAACACGGACACAGTCGCCACCCGGAGCCATTGCTGTACCTAACGTCCTCGCCATTTAGCACTGCCACGGAGCCCCGTGGTCAAACGCCGTGTGTATTGTGTGTGAGTTTGTGCCAAACCGCTACATCCAACGCGGGGGTCTTAAATATTCATCATGTCCGTTTCCACACGATCAAACCGAATCGATCGTATCGTACAGAGAAACAGAGAGAGAGAATGGCGACGCGGTGGCTATACCGCGAGGTACTGCAATGGTGACCTCGATCAATAATGTACCTTCATGCTGTTCGTGTCCTAATCCACGACCCTCGCCACCGTCACGCACACTTGGCGGACAAAATATAGAAAAAAAAGTCAAACGTCGGACCAGTTGACCCATTTCGATGCACCTCAGAAGTGCATTGCGTTGCACCGACACCGTTTGAACATGTCGGGCAGGCAGCAGTCAGATTGGTAAATATCAAGACCCACGCGGCGCCGACGGTCGCTAGTCACGTGGTAGTGGTAGTGGTGTTGGTGAATGGATTAGTAGTGTACGTTCGCAGGTTGACTACGCGCAGTGGCAGCCCCGGTATAATCAACGACCCATAATGTCGGGTTGGTGAATCAACGCGAAACCACAAATTAGGTTTGGAATGTGTCCCCAAACGATGTAACGGACACTCAGAACTTCAATCAGCCCGTATACCGGATGATGCTGACCGAATCGAGAGATTTCACAACATTACACTGGCGCTAGAATTCCCAGTGAGTGGAGCACAGTTTGCAATCGATTAATGTTCCAAGCAAATAAACCCACCGTTGGGAATGTTACAACAGTATCCAGCTGGACTGAATCCAGCGGCACCAGCTTCGGTCCAAGCCAGTGGCTAGCTGGCAGCATCTCGGCGTAGTATTTATTATATGCCGCACGGTCTACCGACAACTGGTGATAATTTGGATGCTTGGCGTACAGAATGACAAATCCGAATTGCAATCGATGAAAGTGTCATTTGGTGAAGCCGTTCATATTTGAATGCGGTAAAGCTAGGGTTTTCTTTTTTTTATTTGATTGAGTCAGTTGCTCTGACTTTAGATTTCAGATGGAGCGGTTTATTTGATTGACCCTCGCTACGTGCCAGATTCCTAATTGAACTATGTAAGTCCGCGTCCGGTAAGTTGGTCTGTACAAGTTCATTAAGCTCAATATGGTCAATTATGATTCCGAGGAACCTTTTCATTTTTCATAAACGAATTTTCCTTTGGCCGTTTGGTGACCAAAACCGACACAAGAGCCTCGTAACATTTGTGCAACAAAATCATCTAATTTAACGACTCCTCCGACACCAACTTCAGACCTGTGTGCTCCGTTTTCCGGATGAAATAAACTTTTAACAAGTTGCCACCTCGGCCAGCCAACTTTTGTCAGCTCGACGGGCGCTGGGATGAAGCATTCAACAACCGGTTCCGTGAATTGATATCGGCCGTAACTTTGCAGAATCCGAGCAAGACTGACTGAAACCGCATCGAGGCAGAAATACTCAATGAACCCGCAACACAACGGCGACCACATCATCAAAAATGGCGGCGGGCGCTAATGAGGACGCATCGTGTAGAAAAAGACCCAAAAAACAAAAAGGACTTTTCGCTAACGCGCCCGAGGGGGTTAGCCACCTGATTCCAGTGGTATTGAACAGAAAGCAGCCGAAAACCCACAACTCACAGGCGTTGTTTCGAAATCATTTTGGAGGCCACACGGCACGCGTTGGGCCGCGTCTGACAGGCATCAAGGTGAAGGTCGGAGCTCTTACTGTTGATGAATCTCATTTTAATCGAACGCTACATTTGGTTCATAGTACGCCACTTGCTCTTGCCGCCCAATTTGAGACAGAATTTCCACTTTTCGCCGTGACGGCAACTGGCCACTTGCGAATGCTATTAGTTCGGGAGCCTCTAAAAATCCGACCGGATGACTAATTAGCTCTTACAGCCTCGCGTGAGGCAATTTATAAGGAAGAAGTACACCACGATGCTCTAAGTAGCAACCAAACAAGGCCGGCCTGTAAGTCCTAATGCCGGGAAATAAGTCCTCTTCAGGGGCACAATAGCTCAGCACCCTCGGCAGGTAAGCTCCCCAGTAACAGGAGTAACACCGGCATGGATAATTAGAAGTAACTTCTTCAGCGGCTTTCCCGGGAGGCTTCATTAAAAGGCAGTGTAGTCCGGCAGTAAGCCAGTGTTGGTCTTTCTAGTTTCGGTTAATTAATTTCGATTTACCCGTTTCTTCCCAAACACTATGGGTACGAAACACGTTTGAAGCACGTCTTTGCTGGCATAATCTTACCGACTGTAATCCTTTATTACGGAAAGAACTTTCATAATACCTCACTTTCTTGTACCGCTACGAACGGAAATAGATGCTGATTGCGGACTTGGATTACACTCTGGAATTACATTGTGTATCGATCATCCCCCCCGAAAGGTGCCATAAATTATGAAGCATCACAGCTTTCAGCATAAGGAATGTACTCCCAACTGGAAATAGTAAGCTTTTTCTGATACTATATTCGAGACTGAGCCTATAAAAACCAGATTGCTTGAGGTCCACGAAAACCTCCCACATCAAACCTTTGGTTTGTCGAGCTCCCCTTCGAGTAACCAGAAACCGATTACGAAACAGAGACTCTATTGCTCATCCTCAGTGGTAATCGAATAGCAGATTGCACAATCGGTGACGCCAAATGACGCCGAGAAACAAGCCCAGCCGTCAGTCTAGGCAGCGTGGGGCCCTCTAGGCGTCCCTTCGTCTACGCCGTGATCGGACATGCAATCATAAATTTAAACTATTTTCAGGTTTTGCGAAGCACTACGGTGCCGCCGGGGGTGCTAGTTTGCACGCCATGCCGACCGGTTCTTGTAGGCCAATCGATAAAACAGCCCCATAAAGTACCCAGTGCCGGGGCAAGCGGTAACTACATCAACCAATTGATTAGGACAAGCTAAGAATGAACTTAATGTGCAAAGCTACTATTTTAATGGTTGATAGGTAAATTTTGATAAATTGCAACAATCATACATAAATTTGTTCGCGGTTTACTCAATCTACATTCAGGATACTAGCAGACTTTCTGATACAATCAGAAAGCCCAACAATTCATCAGCACGAAGGTCACCCGAGGCGGTCTAACCTTTCCCTGAGACGTCCTCGAAGAATGTATTAACATTAACCGTACAAATATTGACACACCACCTCAAGGGGTACGCCAAAACGGAAACAGAACGCTCCCAATGTCGCCCGAACGCCCCAAAAAGAGGCTCTCTTCGGTGACACATTACGTCATACTAGCCCCTTTCTCCGGGCCGACCTAGCGGCCCCAATTGAAGCGAAAGTCCGCCGAGGTGCGGGCACGCGAAAGTTCTCAAATTGCTCTTTGAACCACACTCCTGGAGTAAGCATACGGGTCCGGGTCCGGTGTCCGCGTTATGTAAGCAAAGGACTCGCCGCCAGCCAGTCGAAAGGAGCGCGCTCGGAGGCGTGAAGTTCGGCCATTCTCAATGGCGATCACCACCCGGCCACTCGAAATTGACTACCGAGTGACACGGGTTGTTGATTGAGCGACAGGAGCGTTCGCGGGGCTTCAGTAACGCGCGAATGCCACTTAGCGCGTCCCGTGGAAAAAAGCTGCTATTTTCCACACAAGAATTTCCCGAACAACAGCAACTGGGCAACAACAACGATAACCTCTGTCAGTTGCTTTGCGATGGTTCCTGGAATGACTCCTGGTGCCCGGAAACGTAGGCATCGAAAGTCGAGTCGAGTTCGTGCGTGTTTTCATAATCACACCTTTGCCGTGGGGCCATGGCCAAAGTTTGGTTGAAGGGTTTCCTAATTTTCCTTTCCTTTTTTCTCTGAACTGATTGTGGTAGTGAACGGTGACTTGACACTGCGAATTAAGGACGAACTCTGTTCGTCTCACTCTCGGTCGCTCTCGCTCTTTATGTCTCGTTGCATTTTCCGGAAAAGTATGCTGAGAAAACGGCATGAGAGAGAGCTACAGAGAAATGGCGAAGGGATCAAAATGAGAGAGGACGAAATTATGGACTGTCAGTGGTTGGATGTGTGCGTTTGTGTGCGTCTGCATTAAACTTGGCCGTTTTCCACTTCTTTTTCCCTCCACCCGCATCGAACGACGGATCCCGCATCGCGACGATTCCAAGAAAAACGCTTATGTAACGCTTCCTTTATTCTACGCTTATCTGTTTCGTGACTTTTCCGGGCCCGAACAGCGCTCCAAATCAAACATGGCGACCGATCCGGCTGAACGGAAAATGGTTCCCCTCGCAATCCTTACACAATATATGCGGCACACAATGGGTCACACAGCAAGCGAGCAAATTGATCACACGAAAATAACTGCTACGGTCTAGAGAATGCGTCAAACCGAAACTAGATACCTTATAATTACCTTTGCGCGCTAGATTGCTCGTCCACCACCGGTAGTTCTTGGAGGAGATTCTTCCTGGGACACACTCTCGCCCGGAGCCACACAGAATCGGGGACCAGGGGGCACTAGGACTCTGGCCGAACTTGAGTTGTTCACAGGGGGACCGCGAAAAAAGCCGCAGAAAGGGTTTCGGGACAGTTGTGTAACGCTTCCACGAGTATCCGTTTTACACTCGAAGCCGACCAAAGGATACTGCCGTTGGGCCACTGTCCGTACTAAGGACGAAAAACGGAGCAGCGCTTCCCAACTCTCTCGACCACTCTGACTCTCTTTCACTCTCAACAACACCGACAATCCTTGGACTCTCCCGCAAGGATACTACTCCCCACAAGGATAATGACAGTTGCTAGCCCCACAATCGTCGGCCAAACACAAACACATGCCCACCATGCGCTTCCTTCGGCAGAACGGGACAAGTGCATTCGAGTGTGTGCCTGTGAACGGGAAATGGAAAAGCCGGACGGCAGCTGGTGGAAACCCGATGCGTCATGCGTGTGCTTGTGTTTGTGCCACGAGCCCGGCGCCTGGCGAGTTTGTTTTTGTGCGTTTGGGCTGCAATCGGCGGTCTACTACAGCCACTACACTTGTTCTACGGAAGCTAGTCTAGCGGACGGCAATCGAACACAGAGAAAGGAGTGACCAACATTTATTTACACGAGAACGGCACACCGAAAGCGAACTCTTATGACGATAGTGTGAGGGGTGAATGGTGATGAGGTGAGCATTTTCCCTCGCCCGTGCTCGGACACGTGAGAGTCGAAATTACGAAACGCGCTCGATGAGGGAAAATCAATAATCAATGCTACTTGGCGCTAAGTTCCGACACCTTGTTATCTACAGCACCGAGGAAGCTTAGGAACTATCAGCTGTTTTCAGAGGATTAGAGCACACATACAAAACCCTACACACACTAGAACGTACGCGGCATTTAAGATGCCAGAGAACGTGTTAGAACGCTAATCGAGTGCGAGTTACAAAGAGGAAAGATACGAAGGAAAAGACTGTTTTCCGGAAGGAAGGGGAACGGGGCAGATTTTCGCTACATACCTTCGCTGCGAGAAGAACAAAAAAAGGGTTTTCCGAAACGCACGGACGATCAAAACAATGAGCTGTCAGATGGAGGCTCACACACACACGCGTTTTTGGGGTCACGGAAATTACACAACCCTTTTGCCCTGTTGCGTACTCCTTGCTCGGCACCAAACTTGGCCTCCGGTTTATCACACTGCACGAAAATAAGCACACACGAAATGCTCAATCAAAGCGCAATTTGTTGTGGTGCAAACTAACAATTCTCACTGCTTCGCACACTCGTCAAAAACCAATGGGAAAACCGCACAAGGAGCTCTATTTCTCGGGTTTCTACCGTGAAACCGCGAATCTCGTCGTATGCGATGCAGAAAACACGAAAACACGAATTGTTATTATCTTGATTACAGAGATTTTGAGCCTGAAGCTTCTTTCTTTTGCAGGTTTATTGTTTTGCACCAACGAATGACTTCGACGGGAAATTCCCTCGTTGGAAATGCTAACTAAAGCACCACTCTAATTTCTTGAACGTTATTATTGTTTATTTGTTTATTTAGCTAGCGAGATACGTACGAAAATTTTCAAATATTCCTTCTTGTTCGAATTTTAGTTTTTTAGACTCTGCACTTTCTGACCAACTGAAGATGTTGAAACCTGTGAAACCTCTGCGTTCCCGGTCCCTGGTTTTCGCTTGCAGGTTCGCAATCCTGCATTTTTGCGTTCCCAGCCTCTAGAACTGACTTTTATTTGACAGATGTCACATCACGATGTGCTATAACAAAGGTGCAATGGACGGTTTTAACGGTTGCTACATTCCAACAGTCTCGTTTAAAAATTGTGGTCAACATAATACTTTTTTAAAAGTGAGGATTTTAGTTACATTTTACCAAAATAGATAAGTTATCTATGTCCAATGGCCTTCCACGGCTCGCGCATACCAACGAATCCAATTCCTGCCCTAATTTTGTTACCCTCAATGGATTTTGGTTTTTGATACCCATTACTCGTATATGTACCGCCGATGATCTATATCCTAATGATCCTTTCTTTTTGTCGCTTCGTCCTTTTTTCATCTTTCATTCATTCATCTGCAGGGTACGGGTTTTTACGTGTACGGTTTAGGTAAAAAATTGCTAGCGTGATCTTTTTGGCATTGCAGGGTACTGGATTAGGGTTAGTTTCCTACGTTCGTAGACAAAAAATATTGTGCGCGTAAAAATCTTATTAATTAACTTTTATTTTTGAATTAAATTCGAATTAGAATATTCTTGAATTGAATTAACTGAAATTAGTCTCGGGACTTTCTGACCGCACTCCGACTCTGCGTTCCCGGTCTTTGTTTTTTGCCTGGCTCTCTCGTTTCTCTGCTCTCTCTCTCTCTCTCGTTTCGTGTTCGGGATTTTTGTAGTTTTCATGCAAGAAAATGTGGCTCTTTCTCATGTGATGGCCGTTTTCATGCAACAAAAAGAGCGCCATCTCGTGAGAGACGGATGAAAGTTGTTGCACGCAATGTTATTAAAATTTCAAATTTGAACTTGGGTTTGGTTTACTTTTACTCCTAAAGATGGTTTTTGAAAAAGTTACACAGTCAATATGAAAATGTACTTCTTTTGTAATAATTCCAATGACAATATTGCTCGAGAATTCATCATAGTTAGCAATGTAGCAAACATTTCCTATAATAACGATATCGTATATTGATGAAATCGTATACCGATTCCGTATCTCGTGATGTTCTGACCTTGCCAACCAAGTCTCCTTGTAAAAATAGAGGCGACCGTGAAATAAATCATAGTGAACCTCCTGAAAAATGGTCCTCTGAAATCTATGAAAATAGTCCATCCGTCTGCCATCCACAAAAATCGTCGTCGAACTTCCATGACGAGTGTTCAGCATTAACTTAGGACAAACCGTAACCCTAACGTTAAGCACTTCGAAAAACGAGTTTGAGAGCCTACATTCGACAAACTGGTTGTTATGCCGATGCCGATTTTACGTCATAACCTAATTTCAAATACAGATGCCGTCTCGAAAACAACCAAAATTGACTCTGCGAAGACTCCGATGTTGATGTTGCCGCATTTTGCTCTTCGCGCCCGTAGTAATTGCTCTCATTTTAGGTGAATGAAATTCATTGTGACATTATTCGTTTACTACTTACGGAGGCACTTCGATGTGAGGCATCTCTACTGCGGCCATCGCTTCTCAGGGCACTCCTTCACGTACAGCACGATACCGACTGATGACACACGGTCTAGACGAAGGTTCCGCTACTGTCGATCACTGTAACAGCACGAAAACGTTTTCTTTTTCCTGCACTATTTACTCAATCGGCTGCAAACTTTTGCAGGCCCACGGCTGGTTTACTGATAAAAAAAGCATTCACGTTAGCCTTCCAGAAACACTCCGTAGAACCTCCTCTTAAAGAACATGCAAACAATCTCGAACATGCTTTCGCACTCATCACTTCACCGGGCGACTTTTGACATTGACGAGTTCGGCATCAATACGTGACTACATCAGGTGGACTTCTCCATTCGGATCTTCGCTCATTATCGTTTCAATTGAGAGCAGATACTGCGTGTAGGACTTTCTTAAGTATCCCGCACGGTATGACGCGCATTAGTTACAATAAGACTTAATCATATTTTTGGGCACCGCACTGAGACCGCTTCGTTTTAGCACTGCGGTAGTATCGAAACGAATATAAAAGGCCGATCGGTTGAACTGTGGAAGCCCAACACTCGTAACATCTGGCACAGGCATTGATCGAGGCAAGGTCATCGAGTAAAAGTACAATAGCGATTGATGAAGCTAAAAAGTGGACGCTATTGAAGAGGTAAAACCTTCAAAACTAACAACTAGCAGTACAAGAGGTTCAAAACTAGCAACTGAATAGCTACATAATAGCTGAGGCTGTGGTAGAAAAGGCTTTCGTTTTTTGCAAGACACTACCTTACACAAGGCCATCTAATCTCACCGGGGATGGTGCTCGTAATGTTGTCGCGATATGTCAATATTAATTTTGAACCAACATTAAATAACTGTTCGAATAGTTTACTGTGCAAACGCAAGCACACAATGCAAGGCATATTTGTGTTGGGTCAACTGTTTCCGTTCGCGAGGAACAACAATTCAAAGAGCCCTGGTGCCGGCGATGATTTGTTACCCGTTGAATTGGGAATCCCTTCAAGGAGCCGGCTCATCAACCGGTTCAGGTTCCATAAAACGCGGCTTAATGAATTAATCAACGAATGCTCCGATGGAGCGCGAGTTGGCTTATCGTGCGAAGTTTGTAGTTGGTCATTTGTTTCACGAAGGGATCGACTTCAACCAGGAATAATTAGATTGAAGAACCTTATATAATTTGCGTTCGTACACTTATCAGTTGACATTCCGCGTCCCGTTGAATTAGCCGAATTTAACGACATCCTTAAGTTTACAAGGGTCAAGCGGTGCTAAAAATAAAGTCAGCATTATTCATCGAGCAAACTACTCGGAAAGCACGTTTGCGGTTCAGTTGAGGGTTCTGCGGCGTCTGTCAAATGGAGAGCCTCGGTAAAGTGTTTGTCGAATACAATCCCGACCACGATCGGAGCCGGGTGTTGGCAGGTTTTTTGCCTATTACGACACTAACTATACACCGACTCTACTCGCAGGGTGAAGACCGTTTCGGTAGAGGTCAACCGAATCCGCGTTTTGATGGTCACGATTCTAGCGATCCGGGGTTCCCGGAGAACTCAAAGGCACGGAGAGTCCCGCTCTATTCGTTACTATGCACAAATGAATTGGAAACGAGGTCTGCATATGATGGTGCTTCTGTGATGAGCACAATGCAAATGCAGTGTGGCGGTACGATCGTAACTCTCGATCGACTACGTCGGATGATCTGATAAGGATGCGTGAAGGCGTGTGAGTGCGCAGTGGGAGTGCACTCCACCGGAGGGCCCTAGAACGAACCATTTCCGTTTTGGGGCGGTTTTCATCTCGTGTGTCTCGGGTGAAGCACTGCGATCGCGAATCGTAACAGAACTGGGCGTATTGCGCGCTGGACGGCAGCATCACAAAATAGTGGTTTGTCGCACATCACTGGGCAGTAACCGTTGGTCACTCCACATTTGTTTTGAACAATGGCTTTTGTGCGAAACGCGACGAAGAACCGTGTTACCGTGTAAAACGATTCGTGCGATTCTCACTTGTTTCCACTCCAATTCCACTTTATGTTGCGTGGTGGCCGGCTTCAAGGCATAGCTTCAGATTCCATGAAACTGAAGAAAAAGTAGCCGAAAAGCTTAACCTTGCACGCACCTCGTAAGGACATGACCACCGGGAAATCGCCTGTCTTCTTCATTTGCCGATGTTCTTCTACTATTTCTCTGCACTCCGATGGCCTTTCCAAGTGTGTAGTGCACAGAAATTACCGAAATAACCAATCACCAAATGAACTACTGTCACAACCGGTTTCGACTGGATTTCGATAGAGTAAACGGTGTATAGGAACACGTTTTACTTTAAAACCGAAGCTAAAAAACCGACGGTACGCGTGTCCGAAATCCGATCGCCAACCGGTCCGATCCGATCACGATAAACGGTTTGCGGGAACTGAACGCAACCCGAGCACTGGTCAAGTGGCGAACCTCTCTCTCGACAGAGTCGGCTGTCGCAGAGAGCTATGGCGAAGCTAGAATCCAAATTTGAGATAAAAAAGGTGTGAATTCTTTTATTTTTCAATTAGCTAGATGATACGCACAATCTTTTAAAGTTCGTAGTAACATTTATCCTTATATGAGCGTCTAGTCCGGTTTCGCTCATTAAGCACACGATGTTAATTGATACCGTTTGAAGATTTCTAAGAGAAAGCTAGATTTTAGGGGTGATGATCAACAACTGCGTACCGCGACAACTGGCAAACAGAAGCAAACATTATTCAATAAGGCTTTTTTGTTGAGTTGGTTGAAGATAACAGCAAATGCTTGGGCACGTTGCGTGTAACGAACACAGTTTCGAAGTCAATAATGAAATAAAACAGATTTTAGTGAGCAAACTTTAAATTAATGGCAAATAGAAACCTTTGATGAACTTTGGCACAACGAAAGCTAGCGGACCGCTCGTTGAAGTCACCTGCGTAACACCTGTTGACTACATTCAGGGGAGGTTCTCAATGCGCTGGCGTCGTGGTGCGTGACCGAGTGAGATGTATTATGTGGTAAAAGAATGAACATTTTGGCGGATATCTCTATAGTTGACTCTTTCGAAGTGAACCCCGAAGCAAAGGCTTAGAGTCCGTCTAGTACGGAGCATCCATCCCGGACCTGTTGCATCGTCGTTATAATTACATGATCTCAACATCGTCCCGCCGGAATGGAGGGAGCTGAAAGCTCCATGTTTAAGTGTTTTTGTAAACTGTTCGAAAAGATGATCCTTTTCGAGGGATTCATTGATTCTTGGCTCTTCAAGCAACTGAAATTGAACTGACGACCGTTGCTAACCCTTTGTTGATCGATAAGTCGAGTAGTACCAATTCGTGCAGTCGAGCAGACACGAGTCTATCTGCGGTGCCAGACGAAGCGCAAATCGGACCGCAAAAACGTCATTTCGTTTGCGCTTCGTATACCGAATTATACGTTTATTCGTTTATTCTTGCGGGTTCTTATCAATTACTTTCATTTCAGCGTTGCCTGTACGGAAAAAAACCTCGTGGAGTGACCTGTGGATCGGAAGGCAACGCAGTCGGTGTGGTCAATATGGCATCTCAATCCGTTTCCGGGCAGTGCCGTGCTGTCGAACACAACCAGAACGTGGCTCGTTATCTAAAAAAACGGAACCTTACTCTGAAGAAATGTATCCAAGTTGTGAAGCACGAAAAGCTACTTCTGGAGATACGTAAACTAGCTATGAAGGAACAGATGATAGCTCTGGAGAAACATAACCTAGATGTGAAGGCAAAAAAACTAGCTCTGTAGATATGTAACCTAGGTCTGACGCAAGAGAACCTAGGTCTGAAGCAAAAATACCGAGCTCTCTCTGTGAAGTATCTGAACCTAGCTAGGAAGCAACAGAACCGTGATCGTGCTCGTGCTCTGCAGCAGCCGGATGGCCACACCAGTCTGGAGCACCGGCGAAGAATCATCAACAATGCCAACAATGGCCCAGGTTGCTGTGAGGTGCGAGCAAAAGTGACCTGTTGCATCTTCGTTCGCTTCATCTCCTAGTGGCTATAAGACACACTGAGAACCGACATTATTCAAACGCTTTTCAAAGAGAAACACCTTTAGGTCGTACATTTTCTTCTGTTTAATTTTCCGCTAGTTCCGATTTAAATCTACTATTCTCAGTGCTGTACTAATGGTAAGCTTTCGAAAGTCACACCTAGAAGAAAAAAATATTAAAAAATGTACGAGAAAAACAAATCAGTTACTTTGGAATAGTGTTTCCAAACCTACATCTTGGCACATTCTTTCGAGTTTATATAATTTTTATGTAAAACACTGAGAGCACGTAACGTTCTCGATGGTTTTGGGTGAGTGAAAATCTGTTTAAACCAATAATTATTCTCTGAAATTATAACTGAAATAATTGTTTCATGTCGACGAAACTATTTTAAGCCAAGCTCAGTCGCTTGCCGTCTCGGTAGAAAACTCCCTCCAGCGCAGTAAAGTACGGCTCCACGTTCACTAGCGCATCACGGAACAGCGCGTTTACCTCTTTAAATCGCCAAACCCGGCGCACGCACCGCCACGACCAACACTACTACCAAGTGGGGCGCCAGATAACAGTGTGGGTTGCACGAAACCGCGTGCTGGACACCCGGGAATTCGATACCGTTTTGGTGGTCAGTCCGTAAGTCAGTTCAGTCAGTAAGTTACTCGTTTCGGACGTACCCAATAGAACAGTGGTTCGCTGTTTAGTAGCAACGCAAAGTTCCCAACGATCCGACGAAGTGCAGGCTGAGATCTCAAGGTGAGAAATTAACGATGCATCTTCGTGTGTGTTTGTCCGGGCGGTGCGGGTTGACCGCGAGGTAGAACCACGTCGTGATCGGTGATTGGTCCGCGGATCGATCAGCTCGGCCGAATGTTAATCAGGCGCCAAACAACAGACAACCCGGTCATCCGATGGCGCGTTCCGAAACGGGGTTTCAAAATTCGTGGACCGTATCTCTCCGGTTCTGGCCGCGGTCCGCAACGTGGCAACGCCTCGGCGTTCATCCGGCGGTTCACTCTTGGCACGACGCGCGCGTTCCGTTTCCCCTGCGGCCGGAGCAGGAAACGAACGTCGTGACGCCGGAGCGCGAACGAAACAGCGCGATAAGGCCGGTCGGGAGTCGGACCAGACAGAGACGGTGCTCCGATTGGGGAGTGCATCGTGAACTTCTCCAGCCCGGGCCCGGAGTGAATTCCCTCCACCAGAAGGGGTTGGCGCGGGCGCGAAACACAGAAGGGAGTCGCGAAGAAAGTTTGCTTCGACCAGCACTCCGGACGCTGAATACTTTCAGTTTGCATCGTTGTCCCGTAGCCGACGGCCGGTCACTTCTCGTAGACTTCAACGAACGGTTGCTCAGGCTGTACGCCGATACCGCAAATATTGACATTGACGAGTCGTGACAAGACCGTCCCGTCCCAACTCCAAATAGGCCCGAGCGTGTCGTCCAACGAAATCACTGCAAAAAGGTTAGTAGAGTGGCGTGCCTCCGGAACCGGTGTGCCTGATTGTCAACCTGAAAGCTGGCCCGACCGGGGAGATCCGGTTTTCGTTTCGGAACCGGATAAAGTGGAGGGATTTTCACCCCTAGAAGTGCAGGTCTGTAAACTGCCTCCGTTCGGTCCGCGTTAGGAGAAAGAGAAAAGTGAATGTTCCGGAAGGTGCCGGTGCTGCTGGCATCCCGAAAACGGAGGGAATGTTTGTGGTCGGTTTTGGTGCTAGGCTCGTAGCGCGACCAGCGATGGAAACCAGAAAACGTGCCTTTCTTCGGCCGTCGATCGTCGTCGATCTTTGGCCATCCTGGAATCCGGGTCGTTCGTCCACGTTTCTGGGAAGTCTGTGTGGGAACTCGTGGAGAAGTAGACGACACTACTTTTGAATTGGAATTGGCTGCGGTTGCCAATTTTGGCCTGACGACAGGTTTGCGGTTCCCCAGACCTAGACGGATGAGCAGCCGATTGCAGCGTGTCAAAGTGTAAGGTCAAGTCCGGCTGCTTATCGCGTCTCTAATGCTGGTGATTCCGTGCCGGTTGCGTATAGAGCTGTTGGCTAGTCGATCCATTGAAGTGCCCCGAACTGTGTAGAGTGCAGCTAGGGGTCGGTGAGGTTACGGAACTGATAATTTGCATTGCGAGTCACGGCAGAGTACGATGACGTGTCCCAAAAGCTCCCCTGTCTTGCAACACCTGTGCCTTGAGGATCTGCGCCATGTAACAGGATGTCAGATAAAATATTTGTATAGTGCCACTGATGACAACGGCATGATCGGGGGTTTTCTTTCCCGTCGAAACCGTGTATCATCCTTTTTATCTCTCAACATTCCACGCATTGATTGATCTTGTGCGTGGAGGGGCTCTATTGCTAGTCAATCTTACATTCCGATGTCACCACTATCTGCACCATCGACCGTGCTGTACTCGCGTAGATAGCATTGTTCTCCACTGTTTGCCGTTTTATGCTTGCAGATGCTCTCGAAGCTCATCACCGTGGCGTGTTTGGTGGCGGTGGCCATCGCCGAGTCGGAGCTGAAAGTGGACGTCGTCAGCGTACCGGAGGGCTGCACAACGAAAACAAAGAACGGCGACATGCTGACGATGCACTACACCGGCAAGCTGACCGATGGCACCAAATTCGACTCAAGGTAAGCCGACACTGACTACACAGCTGATTGGCATACCGGAGGGCCACAAACGCCGTTTGTGCGGTTATCGATCTAATTATGTTTTATTTCTGGATCACCCCGTGAAACGCGTTATCTTCTTATCGCGATGCGACTGCCCTCCGAACGGGCCACCAATTCAACCGGTAATCCTACGGTTTCTATGCCATTGGCAGGAGGCAGAGCCAATCCCGCGCAAAAGGGGTGCTCTTTACTGACGCTTTCATTCAACAACTTTCGCCGAACCGGGAGGTTCACCGGGAGGCCTCGGCTGGTGTCGATCCCGTGAGAGGACAGGGCGCGTCGACAACGATCGGGCCGTGGGGTGGCCAACAATATTTTACAATTTGCCATAAATTACCAACCTCTCAATAAACCTTTTCACGTCCGGTCCGCGTGTTGAATGGCCGTTGAAAAACCGCATTGCGTACGTACGTAACGTCTACGCTACGTCGGTGTCTGGCTATGAAGCCCTTGTCCAGCTGGCGGAATCGGGTACCAGAATATCGCAAGTTTCAATCTTGCGACACCCTGCTCAGTGCTGGTAGGTCCCGGGTGAAGGTCGTCACGTTGAACACGGCCGGAACAATGTGTCCTAGGGTCCTCGTGGGTATGGGTGAAGAGACTTATCCGGTCAATGCCCATTGATGAATTCGGGTAACCTTTAAAGTTGCGGCCAGTTTGTAAATCGATAGATGATTCCTTTGTTGTAATTGTAAATTTTGTTCGCTTAAAATTAACCTATTGCCCCCTCAAGTTTTACTAAGAGAAACACTAAACTATAAACTATGAACTAAAATTCTAGATAATCATATTTCAAAATGTCTACAAATCTATAAGACACCAGCTCATATAATCTCGGATCAAGTATTTATAGCGTACAAAGATATTTATCAAGTCTTGGTCTACACGTTCAGCCATCGGTAGCCATCGGCACAATATTCAACGCTACTCCTTTTGCCTCACTTTGAAAAGCTGATTTTCTATTTTTAATATTTAGGAGTCACACACAATGTTGTGATTGAGAGATCATGTGTGATGTAAAACTTTTACACTACTTTTTAAGTTGAATCCGAACATATTGAAATTTTGTGGTCTTCACGAAAAAAACAGACTTCGATTTGTATGCTAACCACTCGAACGCAAACGGTCGTTTGGTGGTGGGCACATTGTCAAGAAAACACGTGTCTCATTCATGAACCGACCAAACGTGCCCAACGACAGTTTGACCTCATCATTTATGAAGAGGGGCAGATCGTGGAGGCCATCCCTCCGGAGTGCCTCTGACTGCTGCGGTCGTGGTCAGTAAAACGATTTACGATGCCCCTCGCGAGAGTTGAGCGGCAAGATTTATGTGGGAACGCACTTTTCCTGAGTGACTGATTTTTCCGCCATTCTTTTCTTAGCCGGCAAATGGAACGCAAACCCTTTCTTGGGTGAGCGAAACGGAAAAGCGTGCTTCTGTTTCACGGGACTATCTTTCCAGCCGCTCTTTCCGACGGAGACGGGCGATTCAATACTGCTGGAAAGGTTCAAGGTATGCAAAGAATGCAAATTGACAGCCCGTCGTGCAGACCAACGGGTACAGGTTCTCCCGAAGGGGCGGTTTGTTTTGTGGAAAGTGAAATCGATCGTATTGGAACCGGTAAGTGGAGTTGGGGTATCTGCAATTGACAACCATGGCACGGTCCGTTGGCAAATCTGAATGTCCCGTTTTAATTACCTCGTTCCGACACTGCACCGGAGACCACTTGGCGGGGCTTGGTTTAGGCAAACGAACGGCGGACTCGATTCTCCGACTTAGTTTAGTTTCAACCGTTGCCCGTGGCTTCTTGTGGAGCCGTTTTATACACATAATTTACCAAAAAGAAAGTATTTACTGGTAATGAACGTAGAAAAGGGGTGATAATGGTAGCTGTCGCTTAAACCTTACCTGCCGTGTGCATCTTCACGGAACATTTCGGGATTAATGACCGAAAAAGGCATCGTTGCAGACTTTCTCGTCTTTCAATCAGCCCACGTTTTGGGGTGCACTAATGAGCTTCTATTGCGGAATGATGCATAGAAGCATGCAAAATGGTTGCTTCGTACGATAGGAATGCTATTTCTCACTTCAGCGAAGCGCGCAGCACTAATCACTCCGCCAGGTTTGGGTCAAAAACTGACTGAAGACGTCACTGTGAATGGCGATGGTGAAGAACGTCCAAAAGAGGAAGAAACATTACGACCCACCATCGAAGCATTGCGCCCGGCTGTGCATAAATGCGTGTGCAGTGAGCATAGCAAATTTCCTTATCCAATGGCTTTGAATAATGTTTTTTCTAAATATCCAGTCGCGATTGAGGCCGCACATGTGGAGCCCGAAAATGTCAGCTCACGGTTACGACCAACTCGCGTTGCAGCGTCTCATTCACCGACAAGACCCTTGATTCGTAAATTACTGGAGAGCTTGAGTCTCTCTTTTCGACCTCGGTTAAGTTTCAATGTTTTTACCCCACTGTCAATTACGTAAGTATCCGACAAGGGCTCGGGTTGCGCTTGAGGTGGTCAGAGCTCCGTCGACTTAGCGTCCCCAGTCCCGCTGGCAACCTCTTCTGCTGCTTGGCTGTTATCCACAAATATTTGACGCGATTACGCACGTTCGAGGCTCGTGAGGAGACTCCAGGACTGGCTGGCTAGTACCCCTATGGCGGTGTCGATGTGGTTAACTTTCACTTGCCGCGTAAATGCTAAATGGCTACTGATGACACCGAGCATGTCGCGCGATGCTGGCGCCAGCAGCGCGCCCAGAAGTGCATCCACGATGGTGGCCAGGCGAAATTGTCACCTTCGGACCGGTCGTAAAGTTCGGAACGAAACGCCATCACACGCGGATGCTCCAGAAAGTGCGTTTACGTAGTCCGGCCCAAACCCGACTCGATCCGCTCACGAATTCAAACGGGGCGCGAAAGGAAAGTTGGCTTCTTGCGGCGTTATTTTGCCCAAGGTGTTTGACTTCTGGTGGCCGGTGGAAATAGAAAGCCCGACAATCACGCGCGGCCACGGCCAGACTTTAACAACAACACTCCGGAAACGGGAACCGCACGCGCACGGCATGTATGTTTTATTTTTCCCGCGCCACGCTGGCACGTGGGAATTGTCCAAATGTTTAACATCCGAACTTCTCCGCCTTCCAATGCTAACGCTTTTCACGCACGTGAGTTTTATGCCGGAAAAGGATTCGACCGCCAAGTGTACCCCCCAGCCGCATTATGCCGGTGGCCGGCGGTGGGCTTATCCATCGATTGGGGGGTTTGAAGGCTCGCGCCCCGATGATTATTACCGACCGATGAGGAGGAGCTCGGTTACAACACTTGTGCCCTCCGGAACATGCCGGTTGCCGGCCGAAGCGTGGGGAATTTGAATTCCATCGGCAAATGAATGCTGAACAAAAAAGTTTTTTCTTCTTCGCAATGGAACATCTTATGCAGGGCGTGCGTGCAGCAGTGGTTACGCAGAGGAATGTTTCTTTTTCAATAATGTTCGATAGTTAATGGCTGGCAGCCATTAACTTGGAAATGCACCTAATCCTTTTGCCAAATCCATCCTTCAGGCCTTACAACTGAAACAAGGTCCGAGAAAGTAAGACAGCTTTTGCGAAACTCTTTTAGGCGTTAACCACAATAGTCAGCTACAATAAGAATAAAGCTCAATGCTCAATGTCTTTATAATTCCAACAACAAATTAATCTTTTTTAGTATTTGCCAAGACTATATTAATAGCAGTTTTGTGAACAGATTTTTAGTTTCCTAAATTTGTTTGAACCACTTGCGTATTTACGCATTGCTTTACTTCTCTCCTTTTTGCCTTTTATTTATTTTATTTTAATTTTATTATTATTTTAATATTTTAATTAATTTTTATTATTATTTATTGTTTATTGTAAAATATAAAATTACCATAAAAATATGGAACATTTATATATTGCTTTCATTAAATCTACAAGCTAAATTCTTCATTAAAAATTTAATTGAGTTTCTTTTCGATTTAGTAGAAGTTGCAAAGGTCCACTAGTATTAGATCACTGTATCTTTTTATCAATAGTTGTGATACTATATTTTGTTGGAATACTCTGTAATTTGTGGGCTATTGGTTATGTAAAAGATTGGGGACATCTGAAACTGCTTACCTTTTTGATAAAAGTAATTGTTTGAAATGTATGTACGTATTCGTGTTTTGCAAATTGAACTGAATCAGAAGACAAATATCACGTTGAGCCAGAATTGAACGAGTTTTAATTTTAGGCAAACGAGCGATACCTTTTCTTTTAAGCCGGATGGTTAACATCTGCTGCATTCTTCAACGGCACTGTCTTAAGTGCATTCGAAGGATTTAAGCCTCGGTTTGCGGTTGCTATTACTTTGAAACAGATCGCTGTCCTCGGAAGCGATGGAGCTACGTTAAGTAGACGATAGGCTTTGTCACCCGATGCCAGCTTCCAGGCAGCAGCCAAAGGTGAGATTTATTATTAAAGGACTCTCTGGAGGCCGCTGGAATGTTCTGTGTTGTCGCAATAAAATAAACAAACACATACACACTATGCAATCGACGGTTCACACTTAACGGTCGATTTGAAAATTAATCCGACTTATTCGAACCCGACACGGAAAAGTGTCGTTTGGCCATCGTCCTCGTGGCACGGCTTTGGGCGGTAATGGTAGCGGAAAAATAAAAACAAACCCCAAACGAAGACCCAGGGATCGCAGCATTTTAGTGGCACTTTAATGTCGTCCGCTGTAACGCTGTTTATTATTCATGCTGCCAGCGGTTACGGGCGAAGAAGGCCTTAGTTTCCGGTGCGCTCTCCGGCAGACCGCCGGCACATGATGATGAGCTTGGCGAAGGGCAATGTATCCTCGGTGCTGACTCGCGCGCCTCAAGTGACACCGAGCACCGGGAGAAAAAATCCTAGGCAACCCGCGCGTGGCCAATAGGAGAACCACTCGCAACACAGTTGTGTTCTCTTCCTTCTTCCGGGCCGGCGACGCGACGCCAAGCAACATTGCTTAAGAGGGCGGCAAAACAGCGAAACGATAACATTCTTCCTGCCCCGGCACTGGAGGCTCGTTTCCGCTTTGGCCACACGCCGGCGGTTTCCGCTTTGGCTGCAGACCTGCTGCTGCCAGTGCGTCGAGCCATAACTCCCCGCCGGCAGTCCCCGACGTTGTGACGTTGTTGTTGTTGCCTCCCGGTCCGTTTTTTATCGTCCTCGGGGACGAATGGTCTGGCATCAGGATATCAAGTTTTGTCATATCGCAGCACAGTGACGGCAAAAAAAGGTACGAGAAACACCTTCACGGGGATGAGAGAGATAGACAGAAAAAGAGAGAGAGAGAGAGAAAGAGAGAGAGAGAGAGAGAGAAAGAGAGAGAGAGAGAGAGAAAGAGAGAGCGAAATACAGGATGCAGTCGCTCGCAAAGCCGAACTTCGATCTCATCAATTATGAAGAAGATCGCGTCCTGCAGATTCCGGCACTTTTCTGGCGGCCATCTGCTTCCCGGCCGAAACCGAAGAATCCTTTCGTGCCACGGCGAGGACCAACATCGCTGAAGAATGCGTAGCATAATGTATTTGATTTCGTATGTAAGTGGTGGCTGGTGGTGCGTTCCAAAAAGGCTCCAAATTAAGGGGTCGATCCAAACCGGGGGCCCAGCCCATCGCAGAGCGGTCCCATCGGTGGGAGCGATTTTGATTGTTAGGGAAAACATGAGTGATTGCTGATGTAATACCCGGAAAATCACGGCACACGCCAACGATTGATGTGTAGGTGTGAGTGTGTCTGCTTAACAATCGGGCAGGGATTGGGTCGCAGAAAAAAAAAGGTCCTCTTGTGGTATCCGAACACAGCAATGGGAATTTGCCTAGCGTTTCCGAGCAATCAACAGACAAGTATGCAGAAAAGATGTATAAGGTTATTCAAAAAATTATGGTAATTTGAGAACTTGGTTTGATTTTTTAAATTTCATTTCATGGAGTAGAATTTGTAGAACTATTTGATGTTTATAAACACGGCTTGATCCGTTCTACCAAAACTAATTTTTTTTTATGTTGATATTAGTTCAGAATAAAATGGTAAATTGTTGCGCTTACGGACTCATTTTACAGATGCTTTCGAAACCTTCTAAGATCCACTGTGATGTCTATATTCTGGTTAAAATTTAGAAAAAATGACTAAAGAAAACCAAAATGAAATGAAATTTTGAGGTATTCGAGAATGGAACGCAAACTGAAACCATAAAAATTCCTTCTTCCTTTCTGCAATTAGAAAACGAACCCATAAAAGAGCCTGACCAATAATAGAGCTGCTTAAATTCTTCTTTCCAAAAACATGGGAATACGGTTGGATCGACCCAATAGAAATTTTTCTTTGAAGAGCTCTGAACAAGTTCTAAATTTGGCTAAATTGACCAAACTGTAAAAATGGAGCAACATTTCCGTTATCCTCACGCCGAGTCAGCTCAATGTCTACCATGGCGCTGCTTCTGTTTTATGATCGAAATCCTATGCTTCGTGCACTGGTTACCACCCACTGTGGCGACAAATTGAAACATAATCGGGTCATTCTGGTCGAGCAACACGGCCGTCGTCGTCGTCGTCGCCCTTTGAAGGATGTTAATAAATTTGAAAAGAAAGTAGCATCCTTCAGCAACCTGCTGCACTTGCGGCGAACCGGACACCCACGTGAGACGTCTTGTTCGTGGTCTTCTGGCACTGCCGCAGATCCGTCGACTCTAGCAGCAGGATGACGTTCTATGTCGAGCTAATTTCCGGAAATATTGTCCCTAGCAGGTTCCAGCAGACAAGCCAGGCCTCTGGCTTCTCTGACTTTGCGTGTCTCGAGAGTTTCCCGGGGGAAGAAAGTTTCCATTTTTATGGGACAAGGTATTCTATGTCTCAGACAAGGATCAGACAGAAAGCCTGTGAGGTGGTCAACTAAACGCGGCGGAAGCGCTCGGCCTGTGATGGAAAAATGTCAAGCAAGCTGGATGAAAGATGATGAAGGGTTTATGATTTCTTTATTATGTTGTTTTTTCCTGTTTCCCGGCACTTCTAACCGTTTGGGAAAAGTGATAAATTAAACGTTCTTATGGCGCACCCTTCACACTCAACAGCATCCGGTGCACCCGTCCGCCGGCAGAGCGAATCGGGGTCGTCCTCGTAACATCATTATAAAATTTTCAACAGCAAACCCGCGTGGGCGGTGGGCTGTGGGTGGCACACTTGATGCCGGGGGCCACGCAGATATGTAGGCAAACGAGTTCGAGTGCGCTTCGCCGTAACATACGGGATTCTTCATCCGCCTCGAGGATGGTGGCGAAAATGTTTTATGAGTGGGAAATTTGTTTCCCATTTGATCTCCCGTTCTCGCCTTGCGCTCAGCGAGAGAGGGAGAGATTGGCCCCGGGCCTTAGCTCGCCGAGGGCACGGTAAATCCCTTTAATCGACCACTCAAGGATGTTCATTTCCGGAAGCGCCCGACAACCAGCGCAGGGGAAAAAGGACACACCGAAGTGGCGAAGCGATGGATGGTGCCGACTACAGGACGGCCCGTGTGTGGTTTAAAAAGTTGTGTTGTGGAGTGAGCTCAGCATTTTGCGGAGTCTTCACGAGTGGAAAAATGTGCCACGGATGGGCACGATCGCTAAATTGCTTCACCAGTTTTGGGCTTCGGTTCCGGCATTCAGGTCTCAACACTTTCGAGTTCTGGAAATGGTACGAGAACCACCCAGAACAAAAAAAAACAATTGGATAAATCAGATATTCATGTAAAAAATCTAATATGTATGATACACTTGTCTCATTTTCATAAGAGCACAAATGCAAAGTGGAACACGAAGACCGTGTGTGAAGCGGGTATTATTTCCGCTGTGTGGTTAAAGCAGCGGGCCAAAGGATTACTGAAGCGACGTACGTACGTTGTCCAAATCGCGGTCCTGCGGATGGTAGCTGCCCGCGGAAAATGCTGGCGGAGGATCTCCGCATTCAGCAGAGCTTCTGGTTCGATGTCGCACTTTGTACTGTAACGGTGCGATTGTTTGTAGCCTTAAAGTGGAGAGTTAAAGAGGGGTTACCTACCGGCCGAAAAAGAGGTGGTTCGCGAGCAATTTTGGCACGCTTGAAACCCCGCGAACAGTTTCCCTGTAGGATTTGGTGTTAATGTTATTTTACATTCAGATGTGAGTATCGAAGAGCGTTGGTCTCGTTCTTCAGGTCCCGTTTGCTTGGAACGCATCCTTTCCAACTCAGAACTAAACAGCAAAGGTTTTTTAGAATAGAAGATCAACCCAACGTTTAGTAGAAATGTATTAATTTGCCAATCTTTGATGAATTTATATAATAACTTAAACTAAAACAAAACATTGTAACATTGTAACAAACTAAACATTGGTGGTTTGAGCGCAAGGCCCAAATGATTGAGACGATCGACAATCGAATCGAATCGAATCTAACCATATAACAACTTGACTTCTTCATGTTTCCCTTTTTAATCTGTAAAGTTGTCATATTTTGAAAGCGAACCAATTGTTGCTTGTGTAACATCAGCATGTTCTTAGATTGACCTCGGATCGATCACACTAATGACGTAACTGCTGCTGTTAGCCACAGACTATGTCCAACAGTTTGTGGAAGTACTTACCGTAAATGAGGATTTTAAACTATTCGTAAAGCTTGCCACGTTCGTTAGTCGTGCCCGGCACCACTCGTAGCGCTAAGCAGCCGAAGAAAGTTGGCGCAACCCTCGTCTCTAATCAACCCTAAAGTGCCCCGGGAGTGATCGATCGGATTGGGCCGGTCAGAGTGATAAAATTCCTGACATGTACCCGAGATAAATCTAAACGGTGTTTTGATGAAGTAGCAGAGTCCCGGGTGCGCCTGGTGGCGCCCATGTGCAATGCTTTCTCTATCCGATGAATAATTTATCGCACCGCAGATCGGGGCTCCGTCCGTGGAAATAGTCCGGAAAGAGTGTCGAGTGCGGAAATTCTTATTCAACCGCGTACCGAGTCAAATCTTGGCTCGTAAAATTGAGCAAACGTCTGCAAATCCTACATCACTCAGGAACCTTAAACGAGAGCCTGCAGAAAGGTGTGTCGAAGGTTTCCTTTCAGAACCGGGCGAAGCTTTCCTGAGCTGCAACACGGGACCGTACGTTGCAGTGGAACAAAAGTTTTTCTCCAAACACTGACATTAATTTTTGATAAGGTCATGTATCGCTACGCTTGTCCAACAACGCCTGTCGCCGTGTATTGACTGTTGACGCAGATCCTTGACTGTTGGC
Source organism: Anopheles bellator (assembly GCF_943735745.2). Taxonomy (NCBI): domain Eukaryota; kingdom Metazoa; phylum Arthropoda; class Insecta; order Diptera; family Culicidae; genus Anopheles; species Anopheles bellator. The sequence continues at coordinate 59,813,623 of NC_071286.1, forward strand.
GCGTCTTGCGATGGCAAAGCTCGCGCAAACTTTTTCGAGACAATGTTTCTTTCCTCAAACCCCGGGACGAAGGACACAGACAACGCCTAGAGTGGAGTCCCGCAAGAAGCAGAGTTGATCGCAAGAGAAGGACACTTCTTGAGCTGGCCGCAGGCTAGGTGCTAGTAGAAAGGGTCCTTTGGAGGGCGATAAAAGTTGTACCGTTACAGCGATTTGATCGATCGAGCAGACGACGGATTGGTGGGATTGCACCTTTCGTTTTTTGGAGTTTCTTTTAGGGTGTTGTTCATGTTTTTTGCTCGTTTTGAACACTACAACTTTTCTTTCGTGAAGGGAGAATTTGACTAAACAATGCTTTTAAGTTTCAATAATTACTATCTTGTACAAGTCTAGGTCTGAAGACGAATTAAAGTCTCATTCTCAAAATTCCAAACAAATGCTTACAACTTACTGTGCTTGCATACCCAGCTGCAACTGTTGTCGGGGTGTTGATCCGTGGCCAGCCGCAGCAAGCGTCCAGCACCAACGCAAAGAAGGGATCCCTTGGAAAGCATATACCCGAATCATAAACGTAAATAATGCAACGACGGCTGCTCCGTTGGTACGGAGGCTGTAGTGTTGGCGCAGTTTTACCGATATTTCCGTCCTCAATCCTTTCCGAAAATCGTATCAGCCGTAGCGCCGTGGTGGAAAGGGCGCCAACTTTTATGCCGTTGCCGTCGGTCGGTATTTCTTTTGCGAAGAGCGGTGAAAAAACAACGGACAATTGCCGTTGGGTTACGGTTGCATCATAAAATAAAGCCCCTTCAAGTGCTAGTGTGGTGCTGGCAACGCTGGAAGGTTCGCGTTAAAGATCGCGCGCAACAACAAAAATAACGGAGCGGGCAAGAATATTGCGACCTCCCGAACCGGGAACTTTAAGGACAAATTTGCAACATCCGGTACATCCGGCTTGCCGGTTTACTTCCGTCGTCCCTCTTGCAATGCCGTTTCGCGCGAATTACATTTTCGTTTATTGTGTTCTAGTTGTGTCCCCAGAGGGCCGAACGCGGGAGTACATAAATTCGGTGGGGCAGGATTTTGCGTGTGGGCGATTTGCGCTGTTTATTGTTATGGTTATTGATATATTTATGTGACACTTCCGGTGTGCAAAATACGAGGACACGTGGTTTTTCCCGGTCCGCGCTCAAAGCATTGTGTCCTAATGTATACTAAAACGCATCGTCTCCTGCGAAAGACAATAATTTTGCAATAAAGGTAAAGGTGCGTCCTGGAAACAGTGAGAAGTGTCTTGAAGAAGGTAGATCTGTTTTTAAAATTGATATGCTATTTGCGGAAAATACAATACATATACAAGAAAGATAGAATTGGGCAATTATTGTTTTTCAATTGATTTGCCAGACTTATTAGACACAGAAGTTCTTATTTGAATTGACTCTAAAAATCTAGCCCAATCTGTTTGAGCTCAAAATGTTTTTCTCAAAAATAATTATTTTTAAATGTATGTTGAGGAAAAATCTGAAAAAAATCAAAAAACAGTACTTATTTGAAATAATTAACTATACTCGGCGTAACAAAAAGCATTACCGGTCAATGTATTTTTTCTGCATTGTGTAATGCAATTTTTATTGTCGTATCAAATATTGAAATGCAAGCAAATTTTGTATTCAATAAACCATGCCTTCCCTTGTTTATCCATTAAATCATTGAGGTCAACAGTTACGCTCGCCATGAGTCAGGGATGAAAGTCCATAAAGAACGCCCCCTCAAAGTGGTTCCCTTGCCACTTTCACCTACTCCAGTGAAGTTAGTATAATCCAAGAAACTGTTTGAGACATCGCAATAAGCGTCGCGGATGTGAACCGTACTTTCAAATCCTTGCCATTAAACAACGAAAACAGCGGCGGCGCTCCCGTGGGTGACGTGAGCGAAATTTCTTTCCCAAAACCGGGCTCCAGCGAGAGCGGTGGGAGCTATTCATCTTCGCTGCCGGCCACATTATTTATGATCATGTTGTGGTTGACGGGGACGGCCCGTTCCATTTTTGGTGGATGATTTTTAATTGCCTCAATCAACGTGACTAACCGAGATATGGAGAGAAAAGTCTGTCAAATGAGAAGCACCTACTGTTTACTCCCCACCGGTGGGAGATGATGGCCCAGGATTGAGTGACGGTAAGACGTAGCGTAAGCGTCGTCCGCCACCCGGAGACACCTTCGGTGGTCTAGCATCTTCGGCATCGTCCCACGAGATATACGAGAAAGACAAATAAATCCTGTTGCTTCGCTCCGTGCGCTATGTGTTCGTCCCGGGTCGTGACAGTGGGTCGTGAGGCCCGAAACTCAAAAATGGTACCTCAAAAGAAGCAACTCGACGGGAGACAAGCGACTACACCATAAACAGCGGCCGTGTCGTGTCCTGACTGTCGGCAGGATTTGGCGAAAAATGACGGTCCCCCTTCGGTGGCGAGAGGCTGGGGCTGCTTTGTGTGCTACTGTCGCTGGATCCGGTACTGTTTTCCGGAACTCGGTTCGCATCTGATTGGCTGACGTGTTTTCCCTCGTGTGGCTGTCGAGTCGGATTCATTCCTTAATCGTCTGTGGTTTGGTGTGCTGCAACATTTTCGCGCCATGTCTTCGAGACACCGTCAAGATATGGTGTACATATCTGGCAAGGACAATGTGGGACCGCCGGTTTTCGGGATGTCCCACACCGGACTGGGAGCGGGACAATTTGTTTATGAATGTCATTTTTCATGTTCGTTCAGGCGCAAAAATAGCAACGTTTTCTCCGGGGTAAAAATATTGCCAAACTACCTGAGCCTAGAGTTTAAATGAGCAATGGAATAAATGAATCATTTTAATTTTGTTTAATTTTTCATATCGCTTTACCGTTTAACTTTGCTTCAAAATTTGTTTAAATTTTATATTTTGTTGCACAGAAGCATAATTATTTCTTACCATAATTTTTATGTATTATAATTTTTAACTTCCATATCTTTTGTTGGTTCTGTGCACATTTATGATGTACTATTTTGTTTTTATTTATAGGTATATACTTTTTTTGTTTATTGTGTTGTAAACTTTGTAAAATTATTTGTTTTAATTTTATTTAAAAACATGATATTGAATATATCATGTTTACATTAATAGAAAAACATTATTTATTTTTACAATTTCTATGCAACAGTATTCCGTACCTAGGCTAGCTTCCACTTGCTATGCATCCATTTTTGTCTAACTGTGAAGCCTCGGGCTTTAAAAGAGAAGGGTCTTAGCTTTTAAAAGCTATCGCCAATTCATCGGTTCCGCATCATTTCCCATATACACCACCGATGGTTCATGCAAATATATTTGCGAATAGCATTCCCGCGACAAGAAAGTGTCTCTGGATGGCGTTGAACCTCCAAACCGGTTTGCTTCTCTTGCTGAGCAGTGGTCTGGTCTGGACCGTGGGTTACGCAATGAATCCCGCGGTTGCTGATTCACATTTCCGTACCGATGACCAATGCGAATCGGCCGTGGATCGCGGAGTCGCTAAAGACTTTCTTCTCAGCTAACGGGTTCGTAGCGACTTCTGACTTGTTCGTTCTATCGCTGCCAGAAACTAGGCCGTTTTGGCCTGGAGAAGAACCTGTTGCCGGTTACGTGCTGCTCTTCCTGTTGCGGGACCGACCATGCCAACGTTGACCGTATTCTACAAATGCCTTCCGAAATGGGTATGCGCCTTAGCCATGCGAAGTTCGCTGCGGCATGTGGAAAGCTTTTTCTCTTGATTAGCATCGCGGAGACACGGACGTTGGCGGTACAACACTTGCGCCCCAGTTATTCTGAACCGGAGGCCGTCTGACTTACCGTTAGGTTTCTCTTTTTTTGTTGTCACTAAAGAGCGGAAAACGGAGCAGTTCGCTGACGGGTGAAAAGCAAACTAAGTTGACACATAGCGGATATGGAGACGGTGGCATCAGAGAGCAAAACTGCGTCGCGTATGCCCGTACCATGCGTGAGGTGCTCATAAATAATGCTAAACACTAATTTCGATGTCATTTCAACGGGTGGATGCCGGTGGGCCGGTCTTCAAACCCAGACACAGGTGTGGTTAGATCCAAAGTGATGGAAGAGACCCATCAGTCATTCGGTAGTAGATCACGGAAAGGGCCAACTTACTAATGGTAGTACACGTTTGCTGACAGGTGAAAAAAACAAATGTAGACCAAAACCGTGAGCTGTTAATTGGCGAGCGCGAATGACACACCGTAGAAAGTTATGCTGCATCGGGCGCACGGTCATCACTTAAGTTCCGTCCGGTAATTCTTCATGTGCTGTGAGGTGATAATTGATGGCAGTGAACTCCAGAAACCTTCAGAAGCTGTCTGACGGTGTAAAAGAAAGTCCGTTTATCTATTTTCGGTCTGCCTCATAATTACTAAATTGATGCATATCAATTTTACACACGAAGATTAGCTCCCTGAAATTTTATTTTTATTTAACTTATTTTTGTCTTCTATTTATCGTTTGAATCTCTCAAGCTTACCGGTAAATGTAACTTCGAAGCTTTCTTCATTTACTTGATGTTACATTTCATTAAAACGGTTACTTGATTCTCGGTACTAGATAAATTAAGAAAATTTTAAAAAGGTGTTTTCAATTTACATATATCAATGCATTGTCCGATGTTGCACAATTTTACACGCCAAATGCATCCATTTCCAAGAAATCTCCAGCACACATGAACATCGATAAACACAGACTGTGTTATGTTAGTAAATTGTTTCCGCCGCATTACTTTTTCCTTAAAACCGTGCGCATAGATGCGCCACTGTGCTTCAGACTCAACCCTTCGCCGACGCGCGGAGGTTCTCGCTCTTTGCGGGCCGCCAAAGACTCATGATTATTTGATTTTATTACTCAACATTTGGGTGAATAATTCCACGTACCACCGTCGCCGTCGTCGTGCTGGTTGGTAGCAGCTGCGGAGAAGGGCCAACGCTCACTACAGTCGCAAGAAACCACTTACAAACCGGCCAACATCTTTGGACCGGTCAGGAGTTGAAAAATTAAGATGCTCGACCGATGAAGAAAAAAAGTCCAACGCCCCGCAAAAGATGTCCGCATCCGCAGAGCATCTTTGCGCAAATCTTTAAAGCTGGCCGCTGATAATTCGTTCTTCTTTTAATATCCGGGTTTTTTTCACTACGACTACTCGTGTCAGAGTGGGGAACTTGCTGCGGCTGCGGTTATTTAGTACTGTAACGTGTGCCGTGCGCCATTTGGCGTCGCTTTGCTTCGAAACATTCGCCACACACCGTTCAAGTGATTTGATGGCACTGCAGCGTAGCTAGCGAAAGAGTTGGAACTTCCCGTGAAAGTCAAATGGTAAATAAATCGACCCTCGGCGCGCACAGCAATCCTTTAGCCGTTAGATAACAACCCTTCGCGGGGCCGCTTTCGGTGATAGTGGGATCAGACTTCCTCGGGTTTCTCGATAAACGAGCGTGTAACCTCACCTCATATTATCGCTCTCCGGTTGGAACGGTGTCAGAAGTGTGTGGGGCCATTTTTTCCCGGTGCCTGCCTGAGTCCTGTTCAATCCTCCGAAACTAAAAACCAATCGAACCACTGCTCAATTATTAATGCTAACAGTTTGCTGGTGCTGCTGCCGTTCGTGAGGTTAGCCCGTGGTCCAGAAGGGTTGTGTCTTCTTTTCGCAGCGCCACATCAATTCCTGTGAAATGTGAATACAGTTTTATTTGCAAACTGCTGCCTCACTTTCAGGACGGGGCAACGAAAGAAATTGCGAATGATCCTTCGACGGGTTCCCAGTTGTCCGGCCACCTTCCCCCCTCGGCTGGTGAAGGTTTCAATTTCAATTTCTTCAAGAAACCTCAGGAGCCATCCGTTCTGATGAGGCCAACACGTGTGGTTGGAAGAGTTCGAAAACGGAATTCGATGCACGAAAACAGCTTGAACTTTCAATCGATTGGACCCGTTTTTCTGGGGCAACGCTGTTTCTCGCCGGCTCCGGAAGGGCCCGGGAGTTCGCCAAGGTGTCGAAAACTCCGTGTGTTAATATTTGCGTTTAATTACTAAAATAACATTGCCTGCGAGGAGCGCGCCCGTCTTGTGAGGCAGTTACTTCTAGTGAACAGGAGGTTTTGTTTGAGATGGAATTATCATTTTTTGGTGTTTGGTGTTTGGTTAGCCTGGGCGCAGAACGGTGCAGATGCCTTTCTCTCACTGCGGCGATCGATGCGACAAACGTGGCGAAAATTTTCATAATTTCATATTAGCTTAGCGATGGAGGTATGTTTGCCGACGATTTATTTCGTCGCCGTTGCAAGCATTGCAGAAACCTCAGAAAACTCAGGGGCTCGCCCAAAGGATTGCCCTATTGCCCGAATGGTTGGCAAATGGTTTTTTGATCGCTTTTTAAAGCGCACAACTGGGTCCTTTCCTTTGCACACCTATTCTGTACGGTTCTGTGAGGAAGGAAATGAGTAAACTCTATTAAATATTTTAATCATAAAAAATAATTACTCGGAAATTAGAAAACTATTTTTCGAACCTTTTCGCTCACATTCGGTTTTTCTCTTTCAGCTTCGACCGCGACCAGCCCTTCACGTTCCAGCTCGGAGCCGGCCAAGTCATCAAGGGATGGGACCAGGGCCTTACGGACATGTGCGTCGGTAAGATACGGCGAACGTTGGGATGTGTGCTCCGTGGCGATATTAATTCATCGTGTTCTGTGTTTTAGGCGAGAAGCGCAAGTTGACAATCCCACCAGAGCTCGGCTATGGTGACCGAGGAGCCGGCAACGTTATCCCCGGCGGTGCCACGCTCCTTTTCGACGTCGAGCTGATCAACATTGGCGACTCGCCGCCGACCACCAACGTGTTCAAGGAGATCGACGAGAACAAGGATATGCAGCTGAGCCGCGAAGAGGTTAGCGAGTATCTGAAGAAGCAGATGGTGGCAGCCGACGGTGGCCAGGAGTCGGAGGACATCAAGAACATGATCGCCGAACACGACAAGCTGGTGGAGGAGATCTTCCAGCACGAAGACAAGGACAAGAACGGGTTCATCTCGCACGACGAGTTCTCTGGCCCGAAGCACGACGAGCTGTAAGACTGGGCTTTCGGCCAACTACCTGAAGGGTGCTCCGAAAGCTGCGAGTTTGTTGCTGTTTTCCACGTTTTTCTTTTAGTAATTGTATGAAATTTTACGTTTTGCCAATGCCCGGTCCAAAACATACGGTACTATTTTACTGTACGGCTAGTTAGTACAAGGCGACGAGCGAACGGCGCCGTTCGCTTCCGCGGTTCCACGCCGGTGGAATGGGAAGTGGCACCCAACGGTGGTTCTGTGCAAATACGAGAAACATTCAATTGTTGACCATTTGTTGATTTTTTCGATCGTTAGTTTTCCGTTGGAGGGATAAGTTCCACGTTTGAGATTCGTTTGCTGCTGCCAGCAAGACTTATTTATGATGCTCACAGTTCCCCGACTTTTACTGTAAAATGCGGTTTGAAACGCGTTCTACGTGCGTTGGCAATCGTAACACACTTTTTAAGCTAACAACACACATTCCTGATTCTACTTTTACTCAAAATACAGATACCCCTCGATGAGGCCCCACCGCGTGGGATACAGTTTTACACCCAGATAAAAGGTCCATTCTTAAGTTTGATCATGTAAATACATTCACATCACGCACAAGATTCCTGAGGAGAGCGGCCGCATTTCAGTTTTAGAACAATCTGACTAGAATCGTTCTTAGCTAAATATGAAAATAACGACATCGGTGCGATAAAACACACATGCACACACGAACTACATATCACAACAACGGAAAATAAAAACACTATTTGTACAAAAAGATGAAACTTTGGCTCCGTTCTGTCTTCGATCCGAAAGAAGCAAAACATCAAGTGGTGCTTTGCACATGCTGGCCATTATTCAGTAGCGCAGTTGAGTCGTATGGTGCAGAAGGTCGTCCGAATTGCAACGACTGTATCGCGGGATGCAAACTACGTTATTGACATCGTTAACAATAACGATAGCCCTTAAAACCAACATGGTTCGTAGTTTGGAATGAAAGAAAGCATTTCCGTGCTAAATACTGGGGCTCGTTCTACTGATATCTGTTGGATTTTGTTTTTCCCTCAATTTGTATTTTTTTGTTTTTGTTCGTTAGCTTTTCAAAATTTTCAAATCAGTTTGCTATAACATATGTTGCGTCGCTCCATTTTATAGCAAACTATTTCGCAAGAAACGCTTCACGTGCCTTGAAGCGTTTTGGAACCAGCTTGAAACGCGTTGCGCTTCCGCTTTTTCTATCTCAGGGAATCATTCTGCGCACAGTCGAAAAGAAAATCGAAGAAACTAACAATTATGTTAATTATGATTCGTTCCAGTAGGCTGCCCAAAGTCCCTACCTCGCTTCTGCCATCGCAAGCGCCCAAAAACAACAAACCTCGGAGAACACGGGGAAGAACGGTAGACAGACAAAGAGGCCTGAAGAGGGCAAAATCATTCCCTACACCAGCGTGGAAAGCCAGCGTTCTGTTGTGGGCCAGCGGGGAGCGGCGGTGCTAAGGTGTTGAAAATGCTTCAGAAATGTTGCACGTCATTTCACCTGTTTCGCCAGAGGCCAGGTGCTACCACCTCAGCTCTAGTGCCAGGAACAGAAGGGGTTTGCAAAAATACGAACGAAGCATAAGCAATGGAGTAATTGTTCCTCGGCACCACTGCGCCGTATCAAGTAACGGGCCTCTTAGCATCTTTTTCTGGGCTCGGTGTTTGCGAGCCATGAAAGAACACAGGGAACTCGGGGCTGGCGAAGAAATATGAAAGAGTAGAACACGAAAGCATCACAACATAAACGTTGGGTGATGAAACAATGCTGATGGCCTCCACGTCGGTTGCACAATCCGTGATCGAGATGGAGATGAAAGCCTGACATACGGTACTTTATAACCAAGAAGATGCCACTTTAATTGCCCTCGACTTGAATTCCGCATAAATTAGAACACTCAGAGGATCGAAAATGGATGGTGCTCATCGGTCACAGTCGCCTCTAATCTGAAGCGCCATCTTTTCTCCACGTTGGGTTCGAGGTTTCCCTATTTGAGGATCGAATTTGGCTGGCACATTACGAAACACCCACCCTGGGGAGACAGAATCAGGCAAACGGCCACGGCCATAAACCCGATTCGGGGACACTCTCCTGACCGCACCGGGTGGTGAAACAACAAAGGCGGTGGCCGGTAAACAATCCGCGTCGCAAACGTGGGACTCGAGCCGGGGCATGAAATAGATTCTTGGAATTTACAACCTTCGCGACTTCCGAAGACGAGTCTCGGAGTGCGTCCACGGATCATAAGATATTCGCGGATCGCGATCGTGAGTGTACGTGCTTCTGGCGGCCATTTCTAGGTTCTGGCCATCGATCCGGCGTCGGAATTCGTTAGTAATTTATGTCCCGGCCACTGTCGGCACCGTTTTGTTTATTTCTTCCACGCAACGCATCCCAATTCGATTGTTTCGGTCACGGTGCAATGGCCACGCCGTCGGTGCAGGAAGATGCCAGGGACTGACGCACGATGTTAATGGGTGGACTCATTCCCTGATTTATGCTTTGTGGTGGCCGTTAAGCGAAAGTGTTGAGGAAACATTGCGCCATCGGACTTCTCGTTTCATTTCAAATTCTGGTGCACCCGTCAGGTTGGGCGTTTTGTTGTAATCTGGCCAGGCGCTTATCACCGAATTCCTTCCGAAAACGCTTTTGGCGCCCTTTATTTTAGGATGATTTGTATTTATTCCCGAGGGCCGTTCATCAATCAAGTTTTCTTCTACTTTCAATTGCATAGATAGCACGGATTTGTGAGGGAATGGCGTAGGTTGAACGGTATGTTGATAAGCTGATAGGAGCGAAGCGTCACAACTTACAAACCACAGTGAGTGGTAGTTTCAAAAAGTCCTGTTTAAAGCATAGATTGCAGACTTTTTAAAGACTTCTCTACTTCGATACTTGCAGCATAATTTTTCGATAAATCTTGAGGAGGTGTTGAGCGTGTGAAACTCGTACAGATAGGTTCCAGTTCATGGTCCGGAAATTATCCATCATGTGGAATGATTTTACAGATTGTGATAAAGTGTAGACGAGTGTGATAAATCTTGGAGCCACTTAGATTGTTAGATACGCATCGTCTGCAGTTTTTGATGATAAGAACGGTGCATAGTTGTTACGCTCACCTAATGTGCGCCAATTCTTTGGCCAAGCATGCCAAGAACCCTTTATACATGAGGCTTTAACGCGTAGAGAATCTGAATGTGTCTATTTAACGGTTAAGTACTTTGAACTTTTACTCAATTATTTGATCATAACACAAAAATATAACTATCATCAGCGTAAAATATTTACAGTGAAAGGATATCCGACTTAGGTACATTTATTTATGTTGTTTAATTTAATTTAAAGAAATCGTGAAAATTTGTGAGAAAATGAGGAGGTACCTTTTACGGTTTAGTCTGAACCAGAGACAAGAATGCTTTCACGCCCCGAAATGAACGTTATTTCAGAAAATGATAATGATATAAATATATAAAATATAAATACCCGTTAAAATTGAATAGAAATTGACTCAAAAAAGGCCGGCAAGAACATTTTTGAGAAACCACTTTTTAAAACTATTCAACGAACTTATCAAGCCGAACCAAAACAACTCGCGTGCATGTGTGCGTGCAGGCTGCGAACGCGCGCGAGTGTGCGTGAGCGAAAGAGTTGTCGCGTTCGAAACCAACCCATCCAAAGAACAAAATTTTCTGCTGTTCAATTAGTTTTGCGGCTCGATAAAAAAAACTTAATTTTATGATTAGAAATTCACTTTATTATTCATAGCGATGATTTAATGCACAAAATCCACTTTAGCGAAAACGCTTTAAATGTTGTCAATAAAGATGCATTCGAATGCGGTTTTGTTCCATTTTTAGCGAATGCGGCACCCATTTTGCAAGCAGCTTTCTGAAACCCAATACTTCATTCCAAATATTGGTTATACTGGTCAATGAGATGTCTAGGGCTTTTACTAAATCCCTTTCAGTCATTCGACGATTTCCGAATACGATTTTGTTGGCCTCAAAAAAAAAAATTTACATTTTAAATTTTCCACAATACTTCGTTTTGCCGTTGTAAAAAAAAACATTGCACCACGCCCATACTGAATGACTTGAAATGAAACTTCGCATACGTTCATATGAAGAGTGTAGCAACATAAGAAAAAAAACTATTCGCAGCACCCTGTGACATTGCACAGGAAAACTTATTGAACAACCTACGATTGAAACCACGCAGAGCTCAACAAGTTCACCATCCGCGCACGGTTTTTAGTGTTTTTCAGCTCGTAACGGCGAAACGTGGTTCGATCGTTAGGGCGCATTTTTTGTTGTGTTTAAACTCACCCATTCTCGTTCGGGGTGTCTCAAAGGTGCTGCGTTCACAGTTTAGCCAGCGTATTTTTCGATCCCTATTTTGTGGGCCCTTTCGGAACTGATCCTCGCTAAGCTACGGTGGTAGGCATCACAATAAAAACGGGTCCGAAGTCCCTTTCGCACGTGAAGAGACGGTTGCAACACAAAAGCAGTGAAGTGTGCAGGGCTTAGAGCGGTGTCACGAATAGCGGATTAAAGTGCAAGGCCGCAACGAGTGTGTGAAGTGAAGTGGCGAATGCGCAGCTGGAGATTGGCTTTAATCGAAAACGGATTAAACCGAGTGAGTCTCCTGGCTCCCCAAGCGTCCCGACAGTGATAGTGTCGAGTGTGCAGAATCTGTGTCGTGGTAGAAGCAAATTCGAAAATCGATTCCACCGAGTCAATAGGTGTACTGTGAGTTGTTTGCTGTTTTGATACCTGAGTGCCCGAGCGGGATTACCACCGTAAGGCCTGAAACACCTGAGATCGTGGTCGGCACAACCGTTGCCCGAAACCGTTCCGGAGCTTTCGAGCTGATCGACGATTCCGGCGAGGGATCCAATCAACGCCACGATCCTGCAGCCAGAGGTACCATAAAATAACCCTAAAAGCAAACCCCAACAGCCTAAAACTAGCTACGAGGGTACGGACTGGGTGCGCTGAACAGGAAACGATAATTTGGACGACAGGTTGGCCCGATCTTCCCTGCAACGCCGCAACCTTTCATTAGCAGCAGAATAAAAACCTGTAAGGGGTTTCTTTTCTGCTGTAGGGACCCCTTCCGTGTAACGAGAACAGGGTTACTATCCGTGGAAGATGGGTCCTGTGCAATGGCGGTCAACTTTTAACCTCGCCTCCATGTTGCTTACCACTCTTTAGCTTCCTCGTTCGTGTGGCTTGACGGACTTGATGGGCTCGTCACGGACCCGTAACCACACCGTCGCCGCCGTCCGCCGCGAGCCCTCGAAGCGTTTCGAATGCACCACCGCCGCCGTCCCTTACTGCTTGCTGTCCAATTGTTTCGCTCATTAGGCCGGTTCAAGAATGCCCGGTTTTCTTGAGCGGCCAGAAAACCGCTCGGGGGTCGCAGTTGCGGTGCAACCGGCCTCCCTGCGCCTTTCCTGACGTGAAGAAAGTGCACAGCATGTTTTTTTTTGAAGGTATATTTCTTGCTCCTTACACCGGCAATACCGTGCATTTGTGTGCGAGCTGGCCATGTCCAGGTGGCTGCGTCCAGAACCAGTTTGAGACATAAGAGAGACTCCTATATGCGGACACGATGCTGGAATGACTCCACCATCGGAGAACGGGGCTCCCTGGGTGAAGGCTCCGCGGGACCGGTTTTTGTTACTTTTTTCTCCTTTGCGTTCCCTTCTGTCCCTCGTTCGATGCCGCGGGTTCTTTGGTCCCAAATACTGGCCGAGTGCAGGAGGAACGACTCCAAGATGGAGCCCACTGTTGTTTTTGAAGAATGTTTGCCCCGCAGTCCCGGGCGTGTTATCAATGGCGAGCCTCCAAGTGTGGAGCACCACCACCTCCCCGCTGATGCCGTTTTTTCCGCAAGGCCCAGTATCAGTTCCGAAGGTGGTGCTGCATCCAAGATCGTGGGGATCGCACGATCACGTAGAGCTCCGATCCGGGAAGAATTCCGGCTCCGACACAAACGGGGTGATCCACATTTCCACATCTTTTGCGTTGCTGCCTAATTGCAGAACACAACGGGGCAGCCTTCATAAGTGCATACTCTCACGAACTTCTCAAGAACTGGCCCACGGCTCTCGAGAGCCGAGAAAATTTCCACTATTCGAACCACATAAGTCGTTGATGTTTCCGCCCAGTCGGCAGGTATTCCTAACGGGCATTACAAATAAGTGTTAGGAAGGAAGTGGCTTCGTCTTCATATGCACGATAACATCGTGGACGTCACTTGGGCCTCACTGGCCTTATCAATATACTTATCGCGCCGGTTTACCGGTGAGAACAAGATACGGTAGATGGTGGCGTTGTGACGACCGCAATCGGAAACAACAACATAGACATAGACGCCCCCAGAGAGTATCTTAGACTGAAGAATCGTACTCGATCGTGACGTGTGATAAATCAATTGCAAACACATACGACTGATACGTCGGAGTGATTAGCATCGATTTGCCATCAAATTGGGTTGCCAAATAAAATCCCACACTATATCTGATAAGCACGACGAAATTTTATTTATGATTTCGAGTTTCAAATAGGAGCAAATAGTGTTTGAGGATCTACCGGGCATCATTGGTTCAAATCGTTAGCATTATAAAATAGATTTGGCGGAGCGACCCATCGGTACAGAGGATTATCCTGACCGAAACCATTCGTGATATCCTCTGGATTACGCTACGCATTCGATGTCCCAAGGTGAAACCTTAAATGAAATCCGCTTTCAAAGGCACAATCGCTCACGACTCGCGTCAACCATTGACGTGGGCTTTGGGCTAATTCTGGAACGTTTTACCACAACAAAACACGTCAAATCAATCAGTCACAGCCACGGGGGCAGCTTTTAAGTTACGCCGCGTTTTTCGGTCAGCAAATTGGCCACGAGTGATCGGCTTACGTTCTTAGGAAATCCCCCCACCGAAACGGCTTCGTAGTTCGAATATACAAAATACACCACACCACAAGTCCACGACCACGACCTGACATCCAAAATTGACACCTTGGATTTCGGCGGGAGGGTTTCGCCTTTATTTGCCGTTTAATTAACAGCCCTCGCGGGCGTTGGTGACACTCCTGCAAAAGGTTCAAATTACCGGCCATGCGGCCATGTTGCATTCCTTCTTGGATTCCCGGCCCGGTCCCTTTGGAGAAGGTGTTGATTCGCTAAATCAACGGTACGGCGGACGCACGGTTTCTGGAGTGGCCTCAAGAGTGCAAGAGTTGCCGGAATTAGTGAATTTCACCATAGATTCGTGGGCTTCAGCCACCGTCCATTCTGGGCCCAAAACATGTTGTTTCCACATTTATCCACTTTGCGCCGGGAATGGCGCGGCGGTTGAAGGCGTTGCAATGTCACATTTTCATGTTTGTGGCACCTCGCCCTCGGATACCTCAGCCCCCCGGGACGTAATTTACGGTCCATAAATGAAATTCCATTGAGCAAATAATCCGCCAACGGACCCGTGGCGTTCGCATGTGATCAATCGCGTGGCCAAGACCGTTGTCCGGCGGGGCCGGGCTCGTCGTATGGGCTCTGGCCAGTGACGGAAGTTGGAAATGGGGACCGTGCTGACCGCAATCGCATTTTTTTCCGTGCCCCTCTCTCTCATGTCGCCGTTGCACGCGCTTTTCCAATGTTGGGCACTTTTGGTGCGGCCGAAGAAACCGGAAAAATGCATCGCCACACCGGAATGTGCAGCACCGGTGGACACGCGTGCAAGTTCACTGCACGCGTGTTGCATTCCGGTCGGCTCTCGGTGCACGACGAGAACACGAAACGTAAACACGTCCCGAGAGAACGGTGCGCTATCGGATCGATAAGTGACCGGAATGGGCACTGTCGCACTGTCGCACTGAGGGCATAATTAGAGCGCGACCAAACAGTTCCAGTTCAACTTAATTTTATTAATTTACTAAAAGATTTTCCGAAAGAAAGAAAACCATTTGTAAATTTCTGCTTGCGTGGCTGAAAAGAAAGGAATTCTTGTACCGAATCGTCACTGGTGATGTAAAGGAGAGTTGTTACGAGAATTCTAAACTCAAAAAGTCCTGGATACAGCCTGGTAACCAGGTCCATCGAAACCAAAGCGAAATATTCACTTTGCAACGATTATGCTGTGCATATGGTGGGATATGAAAGGTGTGGAGTAGTGTAAGCTTTCAGAACCTAATGACATTGTTGAAGGACAATCCCATCAACAACAACAAATGCATTTAAAGCAAAGCTTTGGTCATAAAACAACGAGAATGAGATAAAAGATATGATATGCTGATTTTTCAAAATGACAACGACATCCCAAATCCGTTCAAAACCTATCTCGAAAATGTCGGATGGAAACTGTTGACCCCTGGTGTATTCACCAGATGTTTGCTCTTTCGGACTAGTATTTGTTCCGTTAGATGAGTAACGTTTTGGCAGCAGATGGATTAACTTCTTATGAAAAAATTGAAAAAAGGGTGTCTGACTGGTTCGTTGATAAAGATAAGAAGTTCTATCTACACGGAGTCGAGGAACTACCTGAAAGATGGGAGAAAGTAGTAGTTAACGACGGACAATACTTTCATTAAGATAGTCATACGTTTTGTTGCTGTAGTTAGGTCACAAATGTTGAATATAAACGGAAAGAATTCATTCAAACACCTAATAGCATAGCGCGAAGTTGAATTGAAAAATTTAAAGTGAAAAATTCGCGAATAAGAAATCAACCAACTAAAGGTGCATTATGTGTTAAGCATGTTGCATGCTGCATAAAAACTTAATGTAAAAATACTGAATTCTTCAATGGAGCATAAGAAACAAGCGCAGAGTGAATAGATTGACCTGAAGAACTTTTTAGCATGAAAGAGAGCCCATGCTAGACGAATAATTTTATTCTCATAATTGTGATAAATCGATTCTCGTAAGACCGTAAGGTCCATGATATTTGATTAATTGATTGAAAATCAAAAAGTCGCAAAGTTCCATTAACTTATCCCGTCCTGTGGCCGCTCTTTTTACCACTTCTAGCGGCCAATCAGTTCGGTCGATCACACTTCAACGGTTCATCGGGCGTAAATGGGGCCTATTGCTGTGACCGCTTGTGGTACATATTTACTGACAGCTGTTGCACCTTGCAACATCACGCTGCAGGACTTGCGACCATTTTCAGACTGCTGCCCTCATTCGTAGGAGGGATCACTCCGCCGTAGTCAGGTTTTGGCCGCCGACAAATGGAGCTATGGACCAGCAAAGAAGCAGCGGCAGGAAAAAAAGCGTTATTTGTTGGAATGATAAATTGATTCAATCCGCGAGCTGGCCACACCACCGTGACACCGGCCTACCGTTTCGCGCGAGGGTTTCGCGTGAGGGCGTCAGTGAATTAATGTGTCTCCGGTGGCGTGTGGTGGCTGCCCGTGAACGCGGCGATACTGACCGCTCGCCGGTTATGTAACTCACCTGGTTTTCCCCTTTTTTGACGCGCTGCTTCTATTGATTCGGATTTGACGTTTGTTGTCCGGTGTAAACGACGGGCTGGGATTGGGAGCACGGATTTTGTGAGTCGTTTAGTGCTTTAAAGCCTTCGATTAGATAAGGAGCAGTCTTACCGAAACACGGCTCCTCCGGATAGGCGGGTGTTTTATAAAATAAAAACAAGTAATACACGTGCGTGAGTGGGAGGTCCACCAACATTGTGACGGATGCAGTAAGAAGCCGTTCATGAATAAGTCAACGCGTTGTTTGTTTGTTGGTAAATTTTTGTCGCCATTTTCGAATTGCAATCGCTTGAAATTGATCGCTCAGCAAATGTCGGATCGATTGGAACCAATCTCGGACCGGATCGGTCAGCTGATCGATGCTTTCACCCTTTCAAATTCCGAATCGAAACACTTAATGTTTCAAGGCGAGAACCGTTTTCGCTGGCACACTGGGTCGCCTCTCGACACCCCTTAGTCGGCAATTAAACGGCGTAGAGAACCCAATTGTCACCCACTGCGCTCGGTGATCATTTGGAGCGGAGCCGAGCGTCACGATCACGATCACGTCACAGTTTCATTCGCACGGCTGCCATGCCGATCCGTACCGCATCCTTCGGATCGAGGGACTGCAATCGAGGGGGCTGGAAAGCGGGCTCCGTTGCGGGCAATTTGCGACCGAGAACATGAGCGTACGCACATGGGCAGGCTGTAATTAGCGTCATTGTCGCTGCATAGATTTTGTTGTTTTTCGCAAGGAGCAACGATCAGATGCTGGGGCCATGATGGTGACGATGGGCGCTGCTGCTGCTTGCACTGGCCAGCCTGGGTGGTTCAAGGGAACGCGACCACCGAGAAGTGGAGGCGACAGAAGGAGGGGCGAATTATTCGAGTGTAATTGCTGGTGAGTCGATTTGCACTGGAAGTGCTGGTGGGAATTAAAGATTGCGTCCGAAGGCTTTCGGGGTGACATCAGCGCTGCGGACAGTTAATGACATTAATCAAGCTTATCTTGGACGGTACAATGGTATACAGTCTGCGAGCAAATCCGAAATGTTTTATGCGGATTTATGCGGATGGGACTGATATGGGAATGCATTTTTCGAGAGACGCTGTGAAGGTCATTCCACAAGAGTTAAGACAACACAAGACAGTTTTTTTTATAGTCCATATCAGATGTTAGTCATTTATTTTGTGCTTTGAAAAGAAGGGACAAACAACAATGTGCAATTACAGTAAACTGCTCAACATGATTTTTCTGATAATTTTACAACTGATGGCGAAAATGGCACGCGAGTAACTATTGTGTGACTAAGAGAATGTGATAGCACTCTCTACCTGTTGAAGGAATTAAAAGATGAACTAAATTGAACCACAAATCTTAGCCTTCGAAATCATGTATTTATTTTTAAACACAGTCACCGTTAAGCATTTCAATGCTCTACCAAATTTGTTACAAGTTTTTTCACTCCATCATCGAAAGATTCTTTCAACTTTTCCCTGGATGCGATCGCAACCCTCAACTCATTAACCGAAATGACTACCGTAAAGGTCTTGAGTAGAGGAAAAGAATAAAATTTGCCAGGCATAAGTTCGGATAAATTGTTTTAATATTCCTGGTTCTTAGAGCCTCTGGAGCTGCTCACGAAGTGGATATTGGATCCTTAGATATTCCAATATGGTTCGCGACGTGCTTTTGGGTGATCAAACCTTTATCAAATTCATCGAGATCAAATTTTGTAGTAAATCTTCGACAAGTTTGCAATCGTTTGAGGCCGCGATTGGACATCTTAGTCGGGTGTTTTGTCAACAAATAAGAGTTTTCAAGATTGGGTTTCTCGAACATTTATTAGCCATCGATTCACATTAGACTAACCGCCACAATATACAGTCTGTAAACGATGATAATTCTTATCATTAATTACTGTCTCAGTAGTTTTAATTTCTCGATGTTCAATTCACATTGTTATAGCACCAGAACACCATTCTTTACTTCCACCACTCAAAACAAACTGAATGGAAGCAACTCCGTCAAACTGCGCTGACGTGTAGAGTAGAAATAGCACTTCCACATGCCAACAAGTCACATTAATTATCGGCAAGCCAACGTATAAATAGAATCATTCTATAATTAATGAATTTTCTGTCGTCTCCCTAGAAGCCACACTGCCGGAAGTGTTCACAAAGCGGAAGCTTTGGAGCCTCACGAGTGTGCAAGAATTCACGTGGAACAGGCTTACTGGGCCACACCTGAACCAACACCCGCTGTGTGTGTTGTGCACAATTTATGCGTCTTCTAATGCCATTTTTGTGCACAATAATTAAAAGCCGCTTACGTTGGTCACCCATGACCGAGCCCCCACGCTACTGCTAACTGTTAACCGGCAAATCCGTTAGCGGCGAAAATCTTGTCACGGATCCACGGTCGACAGCGACACCGTGGAAATGCATTAAAGATTGGCCACCGCTTGGGATTGGCCGTGTAAATTTGCCACAATAAAACCGCAATATTCGACAGCGTCACGGATCGGGGTTCTAACAGTAGTTTTGGGGGCCTCGCCGATAAGCGGATGGTCGTTACAATAATCCGCCAGGCCAATCGGCCAAAGAGCGCGGAAAATGGAAATCGGCGAAAAGTGGTTCCACGAGCTCCAGGTGGCCTCCCAGCAGCAGCCAGCGGCCCATTAAAAAGGGTGTAGGGGCCATATCAGAACCTAAAGCTCTCCGTTGGAAAAGTGTAACAAACAAACAATCGCCGGTGCAGCCGACCGTACCAAAACGGAAAGTGTGCTGACAAACCCACCACACCACAGTGAAAGACCCGCGGACAGATTTATGCAAATACTCGCCTCTTCCATTGGCGGCGCCAGCTTTTCACCTCGGGAAAATCTATTTTTCACACTCTGAGGCGAAACAATGGGCGCAAAAAAAACAGCACACGGGCAGCGGCATCCCTTCCGTTCCGTAGGACGACGATCAATCAAAAGCCCATGATCGCGCGACGACCTGGCCCGGCGCCGGACCTAGGAGCTGGTGGCACACATTCCACGGAACACCTTCGGCCGAAGAAAAAAGAACAATACATACACAACCACAATGGTAATGAAGAGCCTGGCGTGGAGCTGCTGGTGGTGACAGGCGATCGTAAAGTTTTCCCTTCCACTTCACGCGATCGTAACCATTTTCCGATCGTTGGCTGCCCCCTTTTTGGGAGCAGATTTTATTTCCCGGCTGGCATTATCACCCAAGGGGAAGCCGAATTGGACGGCACCCGGGGGGACCCAGCGTTCATTAGCATCCACCTTATGCTTATGCGCTCGCTATGTATGTGTAGGACCGTGGCTGATGAGATCGGGCGGCTCTTCTCCGACCGTTTGTATCATTTCACCCTCCGGTCTCGCGATTGCAATTTAATTCGTTTGGGAAAGACGACGACGACGACCATGAAATGAAACCAAGTGGCTCCCTCTGCACGTGGAACGTGGCCTTCGGTGAGAAAGGCCGCACATACACTAATGCGCACAGCGCACTTTTCTTCTTCGATATCCGTTAGCGAATCTCGTTTCTCTCGAAGGGAACACAAAATTAGGCAAATACCCGGGGCCCCGCGTGGAGCCGGGCGAATCGTTTGCAGAATGCTACGGAAATAATAGGAACAGCGGGCCCAAACTTTCTCGCGGCTCCGGCGATCCGAGCGGAGTTTTGGAGTAACGAAAGTTTTTTTTTTGTTGACTGGTTGTTGGTTTCCTTCGCTTCCGTCGCTCGCCGATCGTCAGAAAGCGGGTTTCTTTCTTTCGTTCGGAAATGAAATCAAATTGCTGAGTGGGTCCGTTGGAAGCCCCGAAAAAGGGCCCCCGGTTTGGAGGAAAAGTGAGTGTGAGTTTGTTGTTGTTGTGGTCGGCCGGGAGAAAACGGTGGCGACGGTGGCGGTGTAAAAATCAATCGAATGGGAAACCCCGGTTGGGAAAAGCCGGCAGTGTGGCCCACTGATGCGGAGGAGGAAAAAATGGGAGCATAATATCCGAAAGGCGCACCAGCAGGATATCGCACGGCGGCGTCCGGTGGCGGCGTTTTGAAAAGTGCAAGTAACGAGAGGGCCTCACTCGTTTTCCATTTTTTGCCAGGCAGTGGGGAGCGGAGTTTGAGTTGGCAGAGGCCAAAAAATTGATGCTTTTGTTGGTTGATGCTCTCTGATTGATGGTCCAAAAATTGCGGCCACCGTAGGGCAGCGTTTTGGGCCGCGTTGAAACCGAAATCGAACGAGTGGAATCGAACCAGCTGACTTTCAGTACCCACAGGTCTCAGGTTAGAAGCAATATGGCACGGGAGAGGATTGGATTTCGGCACAAGAAAAGTTTCACTTTTCGCCATTAGGGAGAGCCGGAAATTGCAAGACCAACATATGCGCTTCAGAAGAAAGTGTAAAATTCTCAAATATTGACCAATTTCATTGGATTAATTCAATTGGATTGGATTCAATATGCAATAATAAGTGGATTCTCGTATAGATTCAGAAAATCTTTAGAAAATTTCAATAAATACGTAATTTGACATTGAACTTGTTAATTGACCATAGACCCAAAGCTTTTATTAACCTAGCTTTATCTAGCTATTAAAATGGTTCAAGGACAATGGAGGAGCTCCTTAAAAAGGAGAATCGTTGACAACTTTTTTTTACTATTTTATATTTTGTTGTTGACCCATATGCAATGGAATTCACGAGGTCCAATAGTCATTGAGGCTTTTCGGGAACATTAGAATTTGGAATTTTCTCGTTCAGCTCTACGTTAAGTTTTATTAAATGTTTTATCAAAAGGCATTGTTTTATGTTTAACACCTTTTTGCTCAATTCGACACAAGTAAGACACCAAAGCGTAAAACCGAACCGAAAAGTGTTCGTTAATCGTCTGCAATTAACACTGGCCTCGTGTGTAGAGATTTAGATGCACGCTCGATCTGGAAAAATCCTCAACTCAAACGGAACAAATCCCACACCGACACATCCGGTCATGCCGCTCTTCTGAGTCAGTGCGACCCGCGTGACGGAAATGTAAAACACCACTCTCGATCGTGGCGTGGTAGAAATTCAAACACTCATCGGGGACCGGACGGATCGGACTGCCCTAATGGCCGCAATTAAGTGTGTTATTGAATCGCGGCCTCAGCAAACGTAATCGCACAACGAGACGAGTGTGTAGTGTACTATTACAACGGGGCGTTAAAGAGTTCCCGGCGCGGCTGACTGCGGCTGCGACCTCCTTAGGACCTCCTTTCACCTGCGCGGCCGGCGTTTCGAAGATTGAGAACGTAAAACAGGTTTCGTCGACGATGACGATCAGCAGTTACTTCGTTCCACGAAACCACCGCCCAAAGGTTAGATCTGGGTCCGGCGGGGAGCTGACTCTTCACGAGGGGGGAGCAATAAAGGCTGATCAAAATAACGCCTACGGGAGACCACGGGAGGGTGCGCCGTGCTTTCTTCGGTCGCGTTCCAACATTTATTGCCCACCGAATGGGGTCCCCTCGAATGTGGCAACCGATCGGTCGGAGCTTCCCTCCGCTCCGATCGGTGCTGCTTACCCTTTGACGATCGGATGACTATTGAAAAACCGTTTAAAATGAGCACATCTTCGGCGTGAGCCGCGCGGCAAAGTGGGACAAAGGTTAAAAATAAGTCGCTGATTCCACGTCTTGGGCCCCCGAACTGCAGTGTGTCACGTTTCTAAGCCACTAGCGATCGGCTATCTTTCTCGTTTTATATCGGTTTGACAACATGACGTTATAACAAACCTGTAAAAATCTAAAGGAAAGCTAAAACGGTGGCCAGAAATGAGCCTTTCGAAGATGTTAACTTTTCGGTTGATTTTTCTTCTGAATTTTGAGGACTTGGCCGAAGATTTATCGTTAGTATTTGTTGGTGCTCGCTGAACTGTCACTTCGCTTGGTAGCAATCTTTGCTTCTTATGATGTCTTTCTTCGGTTGGTATATACTACTGTGGCCAAAAGATCGGGAATTCGCTCGAAGCTCGGGAAATCCTTCTATATTTTTCTAAATCAATGCCATTACCTTTTAAATAATCCCTGCTCTATCAAACGCATCTATGTCTAATTTTCTTCTAATTTTTTAAATGGTTCGTCAAGTTCCTTTTAGGAATAGCCGTTAGTTTTTGGCCACAGTAGCATGTCTTTCTCTCCCTGTCTCTTCCTTAGTCTGTGGTGAAAATTGCCTTTGCAAAAACCTCACCACAGACTAGAGAAGAGTTAAGAAAAAGTATTCATAAATATAACACTAATTGGAGTGCTGGCGCCCGTTCATCTGGGTTCCGCTAGCTCCAGGCTTCGCGATGGTCGTTGCGCTCGAGGAGCCATGCGCCGCTTCCCGTGGCGCATCATGCTTCTCCTTGGGGATCCATTCGTCGGATCGCCAACGGGTTTTTGGCCAACGGGAGAACAGCGCGAAAGTTTCGAATGCCAACCGGGCCAAGCGAAGCCACGGGCTTCGCGGGCCCCGGGCACGAATGTGTCCCACTCGTCGCAACGGGGCCATAACCTGGAATTGGGCTTCGAAACCGGCCGGTTATGCCGGTGGGTCCCTGCGCTCCCAGACTCCAGAGTGTATGCGTGAAAAGGCCGTGGGCGCTTTCTGGCGGTGGGCAAAATTTGACCAGCTTGACGATGTGTTCGCCTCGGCCTCGGAGAGCAGTCCGCCGTGTGCCAGGCCAGCTGTCTGCTGTCATAAATCTTTCACCGTCCTCCTCGTTGATTGGGCAAAAATGGTTTTTGCTAGTTTTTGTGGCCCGACTTGCAGTCCCGTTTTCTTTTTCACCCACGGACTTCTAGTGTCACTGGCGGGACCGGCTCGGGAATGTCCAATTTTTGGCAGGTCTATCTGGCTGAGAGCTGAACATAGTAATAAAACGACCACATTGAGGGTGGTGGGTTTATGCAAATGTTTGTGTTATCTTGTTTTAGCTTCATAATTACGTGGCTTTGAGCAATTTTTTACTATTCCTTGATGCGTTTGCGCTGAAAGGCTGTCCAGCTGCCCGTCTGTCGATGTCTAACAAGCTTAAGACCCACCAAAGCTGTTGTGCTTTACAGGAACGATAAGACCCGTGTTTAGGATACTTTCAAGGTCCAGTAATGTTTTCTTTATTTCTTCAATCACCGTCACCGTATATAAGTTTCAAGTTTGTTGTCAAGTTTCAGATTCAGTTCCAGAAGTTTCAAGTAATGGTCCAAAAATAAATGTACTAAAAATGTTTAATTTAAATTACGATTACACAATACATTTCAGCGATACGTGAAATGATTTTTGATTTCTTGTTTCAAGATAATCGTGAACTATCAAATAATTATTCCAAAATAGATAACAATAAGCTCTAAGTAATGTGACCAAGGTGAATAATGCCCAATCTTCGCATGCCGATCATATTGTGAACCACTAAGACCTTGCGTCTTCTGATTGAAAGGCGATTAGGGAACTTGATGTTGATTGAAACCCATCATTGGTTTTCCATTCCTTCGACGAGCAAATGAATTGGTTGTTGAACGGTAATAAATAAGCCTAATCATTGAGCAAATATCATTGAGGTGCGATTCAATCAAACATCTGCTCCTCCATTAAACAGCGATGGGAATCTGTTGGACTCTTCACGATTCAGTGCCCAGTGGCCTCCCAGCATAAGGTTTGTCAATAAACTATTGCTGTTTCGTGTGTTTTGCAGAGTAGTGTGAAATTCGAAAAAAATATTAAAAGCAAAACAGTCACCTTTGTTAAGTCACATCGAGATGACGTGACCGTCGTTACCGACGTGATGCGTCGCGTAAATCGGTCAAATAGGTTTTTCTCGATCGAGCATGACGGTTTGGAACGTGACATCAGCGACCGACCGCACAGCGGTTCGGATCAAACCAGTATCATAAGTCATTTAGGGGTAGGTGGTGTTTCAAGCCGGACCTACCTCGAATGAATCGCGTCGTTTATTAATACCACGTGGAGAAACAATCATCGTGCGGTGGTGTAGTTGTGCGTTCTTATGAATTCCATGTTGCTCCCCGGGGAACGGCACAACAGGTTTTCAATCAGACGCCCTTCATAGCATTACCGACCATTAGGTGACTCGAACCTGTATTTTTGCCAACTGAGGCTTAGCGAATGGCATTAGATCACCATGTGAAAGCATTAAGATAAATGCCAAAGCAGTTGCCGAAGGCTCGAGTTTTTCATTTCATAATTTATTCTGTATTTACATTACCGTATTTGAATCCTGTTACTTTATGTTCCAGCGCAAGTGATCTGCAACGTTCGTTGTTTGGCCTGTCTCATAATTTTCCAACAATGGCAGCACCTGGCAATGCCGACATCGCCAAAGGTCATTACCAGAGGATGCCCTAGTCACCAAGACACGTTGCAGGTCGAAACCGAGAGAACATGTGTTTCTGTTTTCCAAACGCACCGCCAGATAACGACTTGAAAGTTTCCCCGTTAGTTGGTGATTATTGATGAGAGTTGATGGACAGGAACTGTCGTCTTCTGAATGGGAATGACCTGAAGCGGGGCCGGACAAAGTGACAGTCTTTAGGCTGACCATGATGGTACTGTGGGAACGATCTTGGACCAAGCACGTCGGTCGTCGGCATTGTTGTCATCAGCCTACAACCGCTTGGTTCGCCGGACGTCAACTTTCGTGGTGTTTAAAGTCAATGACGTTTAATTGTTATTAGTGTTATAAAGCGTTAACAATTCGAAGCCGATTGTTTCTATTCCAAGGTGAATGAATTGCTTTTATGGGGCGGGTGTTTGTAAAACAGTAGAAGTTATTTAAGCTCCGTGTACCCTTCAAAACATGAGAACGATTTGCCTTCTCAGTGTAAGATGGTAAGATGAATGAAGGTGATAAACTTGCGTTTTAAATTCCTTCATTTTATTATTGTGAGTGCGAACTTCAAAACTAGCCTCCAATACAAGGTGTAGGTCACCACAAGACGTGTTGCTTGTGTTCTTGTTAGCCCACGTTCGGAAACTGCATCGCCATAACTGACTCACCTCTAAAGGCGCGAACGGCAACTATTTATACAGTTGGGATGGCTGATAAATTAATCATCATTTGCAAACACCGGACAAGGATAGGCCAAAGCTAACAAACTCTACCACAGAGCAAGAAATAGCTGATGGCGTTACGTGGCGTTGGAAACGAAAATACGAAAGACTCCCCGGTCCGTAGGCGACGAACCTCCCGACTGTCTTTTGTTAGCCGACATCCGGTACGAACGGTTCACATTCGTTTCGTGCTCGATCTGTGCCAAAGCAGATCACATTTCTTACGTCTGCCTAATACACCTTACACTGACACTTGATGATAATGGCGGTTGAAAGTAAGATTACCAACATCATCATCATCATCATTTCACATCAGTACGAGTTTCAACTTCAATGGAAAGCATTACCACCACGATCGATTGAGTCATTTACCGGGTTAACTCGAACTCCTTAAGTTCGAAAAGTAGAAAGACAGTAACAGTGAGGTGGATGAAGTTCCCGGTTTTGTTTTGTTCGTGTTTTCAGAGCCTTTCGCTAAAATGCGACGGTCGAGGCTCGCAAAGGAAGTGGCGCTGCTAAGTGAAGCACATTAGCATAACAACCCTGCACACAGCGACTGAAGAGGAGCTCTTTTCTTTCCTTCTATTGTAGCGGCCATTGTTTCGCGACTGTTACTCGTCCAGCGGGAAGCACTCATCCAATCGAAAGACAATCGATTTCGTTTCGTCAATTAGTATGCAGATTGGGTCGCTCCTGAGTCGCTTCAGGTGGATTGCAATCGGTGATCCCGTTTTTTATCTACTCTTCGCTCTGTTTCGAACCAAACGCGTCAGACTTAACCTCTGGCGATTGTTTCGGTTAGTGCAGCAAGAAAAAAGTTGCACGAAAAGTTCACCATGCTCGAGATCTGAGCGGAACGGATGCCGAGCTCACGGCTCACGACGGGCATTAATTTCGCTCACAGCAGAGCAGAAGTTCAGGCCATGTTTTCGTGGAATTGCAACAACGCAACGGCGAAGAAGGGAACAAAACAAAACATAAGAAAACTCGCCCAGCTTTGCATATTTTCGATGCTGCAGACAAAATCGAAAGCAAAATGACCAACAAGCACGAAGCGTGGGGTGATGTTGCTGCTTGCAGCACTCGGAGCCACTGGAGCTTGCGAAAGTGAGAAATTTCCCATCCACCAAAAGTGGCGTAGGTGTTGGCCCGTACCCCGGGCCTACGCTGGTTCGCGAAATGATTGGCATGTGCAGCAAAATGGTTTCGAGCTCAAGTTGCAGCTCAACTTTCGCCTGCGCCCAGGAACCCCACGATCGATCCGTGGGACCCGCGAGGGAACGATCGCCTGGTATGACATCATTTAGGCGTGAAGCCGCCCAAATCGCAAAACAGGGACGATTTGTTCATGTGTGTTATGGATGGCGTGAGTAGAGGAGGTTTGTTATGTGTTTGTTTTCTGAGTCGCAGTAACTATTCGAAAGCTTAATTCCTCGTAGCAAGGAGCTGCAGAAATCAACTCGCGAATAGGTGACGATGAGGTGTGACTAATAATGTTGTTACCTCGAACATTTGTTGTAGTACTTGTACAGTTTAAAGGTAGTTATTCGATAAAAACGTCCGAATTTTTCATAATTAAACAGAGATCGCCGTGGTAATTTTGTTGCCAAATTGTTTGAAACAAGATAAAATTTGTTTTGAAAATCATTTAACGTTAAAATCTTCGATTACATCAATAATATTGGTTTATGCTTTTATTTTAATCATAGAAGAACGGACCGGGCTTGATTCAGTTCGGTTGATGTCTCCTTTATATCATCTTCTTTAAATTAAAATTGATTTCAATTGTAAAGTCATACTCCACTGGGATTGAGAAACTACTTACTAGCTTTCGTCATTGGCACGTTTAAATGCTAGTTTTACTCATTGGTTTAAAAAAGGCCTGGATCGTGTGCTGGGAGCGTTAAAAAAGGATTTTATTTCGTGGCTCTCAACACCAAGCAGACAATGTAGCTCAGGTCTGCTTTGCCCGCGGCTGGTGCTGAGATCATTCTGCTAAGAAAAGCACATACCAGACCGTACAACCAACTGGCACCACCAGCGGTTCGCTTGCCCTCTGCCAACCTTGACTTTATCTGCACCTGTGGCACCGTGTGAGCAAATAAAGAAAGCGTTACAGCGGCCGACACAACACAGCGAATGCAATTTACCACGGCACCGGGGCAATTGTCTCAGCATTACCGAGACCGCCTGATAAGCAACTTATGCACATTTTAATTCATGCTTTTCGTACAAATAAAAAACGGAACTGAGCGTGTGACTTGCTGGCGTTGGCCGTGCTTTGCGAGTGTCGTGCCAGCAAAACAAACCAAACAAACTCTCCACCATTCACACGTGGCAAAAATGAAACGAAGTTCAGGCTCGCTAAGGCCAGTTCTCGGGGACTCGGTTTTTAATGGACACGCGAAGCATTGGGAGCGGAAGCAAAAAAGGCGAAGGAAACGTCGCGCCGCGCGACACCCTTGGCTTTAGTTACCTCATCTGCGTCACCATAACCTACGAGGTTTACGATGAGGATCGGAAAGGCGACCGATTGTAATCTGATGGTGCTGGTGGTGGCCGAGGCTCGTAAGATGTGTCACCGGGGGCTTGCGAGGGAGCCACGGAGGTTGAATTGTTTCCGTTGGACACGCAAAGCAAGCGGCCGCAGATCGGAGATCGGGCGCGACCCGGCGGGCGAAAGGCGAAATGGGTATGCAGAAACTTGCAGGAGAAAAGGAAATTTTCAGCGAAATCATAAAATGGCCCCAGACATCTGCAGCATGGGAGGTGAATTTCAAAAAGTGCTGCGCCGCCTGCGCCAATGCTGCGTGAGGTGGGTTGCGTATGAGCCGATCGCGACATCGTTGGGTGGTTTGCGGGTGGCGATGTTGGGGAGAAGCCCACCAACTGGGCCGGCATATTCACCCAAAGCCACGGGCGAGAGCCGAGCCGGGCCGAGTGAAAGTCTCTGTATGGGATTTTCTGCGTATCGCGGGTGTTTAATTTCACATTCAAATCAAATCCCAAGCACAGCAAACCGTCTCAACTCACAACTTGATTTCGTTCCAAGTGTGCACGGCACCGGTGGTTGTGGTGATGGTGGTGGCCGCGCCATCGGTTGTGGTTTGGCTGCTGTCTAATGGTGCATGCCGATCACGAACATGAAACCCTTCACAGTGCGTTCGTTAAGATTTTTTTCCGCGCCCTCCCGAGTTTTCTGCAAGAATGCGCTCGGCCGGGCTATCCTTGACACTTCGGAAAGGTATGTTTTACAGGCGACAACAGGCGGGCGAACCACACAAATGCAAATGTGACCGGTACCGCGGGGTTGCCAGCCTTCCAGTGTGGGCTGGAAACCTCACTTGGGGCACAGCACATAATGTTGCAAAAAAATCCAAACCCCAACACGGAATGTTGTCAGTTTGTAGCAATAAATTAAGTTGCCATTTGGTTTTCCTTCTCTGCTTTCGGTGGACATCGCGTGGATGGATTATGTTGGCGATTTCTGATCGACGTCTTACGATACACCATTTCTAGTGTATGTTCGGTGCAGCGCAGGCGATAATTTCACTTTTTTACCACTATGAAAACGGTTGAACACGGAGGCGTTACCTTTAATAAGTTACCGTTAAACTAGAGTACGCTAAATAAATGTAGGAAGAGGAATTTATTGCTACAAAGGGCTAATGCATGTAGGACACGTTTTATGATGTATTTGTGATAGGTATTTTGCATGTAGGCTTCAAATGTAAAGTGTTTAATACTATTTTGCTTGTCTTTAATCAATACTTTCTCTTACGTAGTTCACATTATATTTTTGAGTGTTTATGTGTTTAGTGTTTAGTGTTACTGAAAATGTTGTTGGTACTATATTTTATACAAAACAGCGCCAAATGAATAATTTAAAATGTTTAAAAGATGCTACACAGGACGTAAAACTTTCAATGTTCCTTTAAGTCGTTAGCTAGTATGAGGATATAAAGTAAAAGGAAAACTATAAAGTGCATAGCCATGTTCTAAATTCGTAATGGCAGCCCATTGTTTCGCCAGAACGTGCCAGTGTCGTGAGGATCTTACAATCGTATTTTATGATGCGAACTCACCTAAAAATAGTACAGCCCCCGCGTGGGAACAGCGGAACTTCTTCGCCAACCAAAAGCCGTCGATTGTTTCGACACTCAGCAGCAACAAAGTAAATGCAAAGTCACTGTTTTTGCGAAAAAGCTCCTCGGCGCGGCACTTTGACTAAAAGTCATCATAAATGCCACTCCTGGCTTCGTTATCGAGGACACAGTGTCCCTCCCTAGTGCACGAGCATGAAGTGGTGGAGTTATGATCCGTTCGGAAAGCCAACTTCCCGTGCGGTCAATGTACACACCGGCCCTCCGCCACTACGTTTTCCCGTTGGTTACCATCTTAAATTTGCTTTGCAATTAATACTCGTCCACAGGCCGGTGCGCCGTCGTTGAGACGTTTGTTTTGTTATTTTTTCTTTCATTTGGCAAATTGTCTAGATTTTTTACGCGTTCCCCACGACCAAAACGTGATTTTTATGGACCAACGTCACGACGAAAACGGCCCCAAAACGGGTCGAGGTGTGGTTCGCAGATTTACGATGGAGATAAAATGCGGCGCGATGCGTTGCTGTGGTGCACAATCGAATCAATCGTATCACCGGGAAGTTGGCCGTTAAAAACGAACCTGCAACGAGATAAATACGTTTCCGTGTGCCAATGGAAACAAAACGAAAAGAAACACACGAAGCCAATTGGCAAAATGGTGAACGCAGTGCCTCGCCGAAAAGAGTGAAACCTGCGATTGGTCTGACAATTATTACGAACGAAAGCAATTGATTTGTTATGCAACATGCGGGTGCGGTTTTAATGGATGCATAAATGACGGAAAGGAATGTGGGAAGTACCTAGTGCATTGATATCGGAGTGCATCGCTCGTTGTTGTTGAGGATATTTGTGAGAAGGTCCTTAGAAGTACTGCAATCATGCAAAAAGAAATAGACAGACCGAGTTGTTTTGATTTTGTATCATTTTAATTGATCTACACAAAATCCAGTCTTCGGGATTGGGCGAAACTAAGTCATAGTGAAATCGAATACTTCAGCTGATTGTAAATGCCATTGATTGAACCAATATTCAACTTCCGCAGCAAAAACTTTATCTGCATTTAGATAAGATACGCTCCAACTCGGTATATAGAGTTTTATAATGACAAGTGTTACAATCAACAAATTCTTATATGTTTAGTCATTTGAATATCTAGTTTGTCTTCTTTTGACCATTTAAACCAAACTTAAAACATTTACTATTGATAAAGAATCAACAAAAATATGTGCATTATTATAAACAAGCAACGCTGCTGGTACTTAATGAATAGAAAACAAAAGTCAAATCAAATCATTGTTGCGAGTAAAAGTTAAGAGAATGCAGACTAAAGCATTGTTAATGTTTCGTCGTAATTTTACCGCAGGCAGCTTCTTCAAGAATTGAAAAGGTCAAGACGTTCTTTGCACAATTCGCAATCGGCACAAAAAGGTTCTCTGTCAGTTTTTAATAGGATTAGTTTCCTCGTAGTCGGTTCTATTTCCGTCCATGAAGGCAACTAATTTAATAACTGCACGTAGCGACCAGCTGCTCTGTGACAAAGATTCACCACATTTCAACAAAAACGCACCATTTATGTGATTTTGCACCAACACACGATGGGAACTGGATGCATCTGATCAGGTTTGGAACGCGTAAAAGGAGATTATCGGTTCATCGACATCGCAAATTGGCCAAAGCTCAAAATTGAGTAGAAAATGGACAACCACCGTAATCAATCGTTGCGAAGAAAGCAGATGATAACTGATCGGGCGATGGGCAATGTGAAACGACGGTGAAAGAGCTTTCCTGGCGAAATTTATTTTTGCATAACTTCGTTACGAGGCGAGGGTAAACCTTTTAAAATCAATATTTCATTATGAGACCCATTGACTGACCGTTTACTGCCATTGGAAACCGGGGCTTTATCGCTCCGCCATCGAAGCATAACCAATAGGCTTCAGTTTTTACGACCGATGCATTTTTTCTTTGTTTTTTTTCGGCTGCAGCCACTTGCGGTGTAAAAGTGCGTTTATTGCAAAATAGGATCGCGTTTGGAAGTGGCTATCGGTGGCGGTCTGGTAGTTATTGGCCGGAAGCACCGCAGCCGCCGGGAAATGACGGAAAACGTTTGGAATGTGTTTTTTTTTCTATTCCTTCGGTTGCAATGAGTTTTCTCTAATCCACTCCATCCATTGCTAATCGGATCTTATTTTCTTTTCCTTGTTGCCATCTTGGCCTTAAAGGTCTACGAGGTGTCCAGCTGCATTACTGCCACAACAGAGAGAGAGAGGGATATGCATTTTCTTCCTCCAAACGGCTCTCGGATCGAAGCGCCGGTAACGAAACCGGGAAAATGCCGCCCGGAAAAAAGGCGGAAAAAACAAAACGAAAGTGCTTAACCGGCTTATTAACTGTTAATTAATAGAGTCCGTTCGCAAATGGTGGTGATCGGTTTTTACTTTGATGTAACAGAAAGAATCGACCGATGAAATGGTTCAATCAGCAACCTTCTTCGGTGTGTGTCGAATGCACTTGGGATAGTCAGAATTTGGTGCAAAATGGGACAGCCCAAGGTGGTTTCAGTTTACGTTAAACATTCTGAGGCTCGTATGGAGGGAATTGTGCAACGGCAGAGTTTTATTTAGGTTAGTGTCAAACACGGAGCTCCACATTTCTGTCAATGAATTTGCATCGATGCGTGTGTGAATGGTCATTCCGGAAAAAGAATTGCAAAATGTGTGTTAAAATAATTTAAAATAGCAACTTTGGTGGGAAGAGCATAAAAAGTTCATCTTTTTCTGTTGGTAGACTAATCGTCAGAAATTGTAGTAATTAGATTTAAATCGGGAATTAAACTGAAACCCATTAATATAATGGGTCGTTCGTAGAACACTCGCCTACACAGCACCGATTCTTCGGTTTCGATGTGAAACCAACGTCGGTTTGATCCCCTATCATCTTAAGGGCAAAACTTTAGGTTGGAGCTAATGCGCCTCTGCCAGTTTTAACATAGCAACAATCGATTTCTAAACTATTTTTCCTCTAAATGAGTAATTCAGTAGCTTCTTCGTGTAAAGTTTGAGCTAGTATTGACTGCGTTCATTGGACCGCAATAGAGGTAAGCAGGTTCCGCAATGTTGACAAAGTTCCACTACTCATTAAAACTCACTCGGACTGCTCTAATGACGGACCACGCAAAGCAGCCGCTGAGAGACTCATCGACCAATCGATGCTCAATTGTTTTGTAAATATTGGTTTCATTGACCTCCGCCAAACAAAACGATGAGGCCCCAAAACTGTACACCGGTCCGGTCGGTCGGCCAGCCAATTAGATTGCTATAACACCCTTTTAAGAGACCAATTTTCGCGCTCATTACATAATGGCCGCCGGCTCGCCGGGCAGCATGTGAAGGGATCGCTCGCGTGCGGCTAAGCATCGTTAAGGTGTCCTCCGGTGAGCCGCACCACGTCACGAGACCACCGGAGTTCGATTGGCCACCAGCTGAAAGCGATTCGGTCGATCACTTCCTTTCGTAACGTGCACACGTGGCGCGTAGTGAGGAGCTGGTTACGCTACGCTACGGAGACACCTCAGTGAGTTCGTGATGGGACGGGTGTTTATTTATCGCCTCCACTATCTCCCAAGCCGCGCGATGTCAATCGATTGCCCAGTCGGGTGTGAAGTTAGGTGAAGGGCCCAGTAGACATGTTCCGGACATGTGTCGAACACCAACCGTACAACGGTTACCGTTCGCTTTCGCCCGTGTCACCGTATTCTGATACTAGACAAGCCGGCGATCATCGGGGTGACGATCCGTTTTGCATATTCCGACGAATGAATGAGTGCCGATGACCTTAAAAAGGTCTTCAAAACAAAGCATAATAACACTCTTCATCAAACGGGTGTCCCGTTAAGGGATGGATACGAGCGGTCCATCGTTGGCTGCCCAAACTGGAACCATTTTCCATAGAGAATCGTGCCAGGAATGCGAGAGCCGTGAATGGGGCACTTTTCGTGACCATGCTCAAGATTAATGCCACAGTCTCGCAAATGGGTACTTTTGGATGAGGCACGAAAAACATAAAAACAATTATCGACTCCGTTGACACGATGCGTAGAGTATCGTTTTTTGGGGTCCCATATGTTTCGACAACAAGCACCACAACGGTCCACTTTGGCTCGGTTTCCCTCCCTCGATGTTGATGCCACAATAGCAAGGGGCTTAACTTTCTAGCGCTCGCGCCACTCAATATCTTCGACTGCCTCGACTGCTCTCGAGTTGGGTCTTAAATCTTAATAAAGTGCCGTTGGCGCGCTGAGCGATGAGCGAAAGAAGTAAATTGATTTACGTAAAATGGTTCACGAAAGGGCTTAAGACAACCCGGCCGGCCAGCCGGCCGGCTTCATTTGCATCAATCCTCGAGTCGGATCGCGGACGGTGGTTATGCTGCTCTCTCGCCTGCCATCGGTTCGATTTACTACTACTCTTCACCATTGTAAATCAAAAATCAATTCGATCCGATTCGATCCACAGTTGGCCCGGGACCCGGCGGGGTTGCAACAGAAAACAAGATTGATTACCAATCTGCTGGCCCGAGCCAACTAATAGAGTCTGAGCTTGAGGGCAACCGTCGTCGCATCGTCGGCGATCCTCCTTGGCGTGAGTTTCTCCTTGGTGCGCTTTGGAACACGACTTAAGACCGCCGAGAATCGAGAGGAAGCAACCAGCGCGGTGGGTTATGAAACTGTCTGCCAGGCTCCGGGTGGGATTGGCAACATGATATTTGCCCCGGTCGAGAAAGAACCTTCAGCCAGAAAATGGCAACGTAGCGAACGAGCGTACGAGATGGAAACGGCAGATACGCGGGAGGTGCCTCCGAATACCGGATGACGCCCGAGGGGGAACTTCAGCACCGCCATTTCGACGCTCTCGGGGCCGTGAATTGGTGGTAGGCTATCCAAATGCCACGATCGAAAACTCCAGACTGGGCTGGATGGAGGTTTGGGCTCAAGAAAAGGAAAACACTCTTCTCCACGAGGAGGGATCTCGCTTCTTGGGCACACGGTTTGGCATAGATCGAGCCCCGGACGAAGATCGCCGGAGCCACGTTCGTTCGTGGATCGTGACGATGATGATGATGCTCAAAAACTGTGTCAACAAACACCCTCTTCTCGTCGGTATAGAGCCCGACACTAATGATACACCCCGGCACCGAAACACTCGCGCCCAAGGTGTTTGATGTTGCAATTTCATTCACGAAGCCCTCCCATTTGTTTACGCTGCACGTTTTTTTCTGTTCCTCTCCATTTCCGTTCCCAGATCAGGTTTCTTGCGGGACGAGCGCCGACGGAAGATGTAGTGGACCCCGCGATGGAGCAGAACATTTTCGATGTATCGGATGACATTTCGTTCCCGTGGCTGCCGGCGTACGCCGAGGCAACGGAGGCGAACGGGGGCGGTACCACCAACGGCACCACCACCAGCAGCCGCATGCTGGAGACCATCGTCGAGGAAACGTCCGACGACGACGATGGCCGCGGCGATAAGGATCACCGGCGGCGTGGCTCGGCAGAGGAAGAGGCGCAGCCGCAGCAGCCCCTCAGTTGGTCGCAGTACGAACACGTCTGGAGTTCCGGTGGTTCCGACGCGGAGTCGGTGATCCGCGTGGAAACACCTTCCGGTAGGTCCGGGAACGGGATCTTAACGAAGGCCATTCTTTCTGACACGCGTTGCCTCGCCGTTTTCTAGACCAAGACACAATGTCGGAGCGCGACTTCATCTGCCCGCCGAAGCGTCGGAAGCAGGAGACGTTCGGTGACGAGTTCCTTTCTTCCGAGCTGTCCATCTACGGCCGCCGACCACCGCCGCGCATCTGCGAACCTGACGGGCTGCTGGAACCGAATGAATATTTCATGAAGCGACACAATGAACAAAGGTACGGACTTGTAGCTTAGCTGTAACGTTTCCCCCGTTTCCCCACCATCGATCGGCCAGACAAGCTTCCGGTAAGAGGCTAGGGTCTTGGCCTAATCTACTTGGCGTGTGTTGGCGGTTGACATTTTGAGGGTTCCCTGGCTCCCGGCCTTAAGTCCATCGGCCCGGCTAAATTAAGCCACTTTGAGTGGACACCTGAGGGTGGCTGTCGTTTTTTTTGTTTTTTTTTTTGGGCTAGTCTTACGAAAGAGGTGATTAACATTCGAAAAACGTGGCCAACAAGCGTTTATTGAAATGAGATTGGCGTGTTTTGTACAATATTTCCCACTGTAATTGTCAGAAGCAACACAGCTGTGCTTCCTAATAAGCAAAATGTAAAACATTACATGCCAGCTGTTGTTAGATAATTGTGCTGTCACCTCCCGTTTTCATGCTGGTGTTCATGTAAGAATGGCCCCAAAAATGAGCCCATACCAGTTGGCCTTTTTGACCAGGATTTTTAGAGCGCAGGAATCACGTTACAACAGATTCCTTGCATAGTGCTGCAAAGCGTGGTGTTCTTTAATCATTTGGCTAACGGTGGTCTGTTACAGACACGCACGGAATATTGCGTCGATTCGGTGGTAAGCCTTTTTTGTCCAAAAAGCATTCCACAGATCTTCAGTTGTCAATCGCACAGGATGTCCTAAAAGTCTGAAAGTGGCCTGCACAGCAGAAAGAACAAGATAACCGTAGTTAGACAGGCGACGCAGTAAGACATTCACGAAACTTGTCCGGACCACGATTTCAGCGTCAAAAATAGTTCAAAAGGCCATGTAAAAATTGAGTACGTGGAACACATAGAAAGAGCATACATATGGTGTATATCCGATTTAACCCTAGAAAATCACGCGCGGTATTCTGTGCGATTCTTTTTTTTTTAATTCTTTCACAAAACACTACTGTGGCCAAAAGTATCGAGAATTGGTTTTCTTATTAACATATCTTCATATATTCTTTTGAATCTATGTCGCCTCCTTTGAAGTATTCCCTTTTCTATTCAGCACACATTCTTCTTTCTTCAACACATTCATTTCGGCTCCTACCTCAACTATTCACCGTAAAAGGTGTCCTCGGATCGGTCTCTTGAGTTTTGTTAATCGGCAGAAGTGCTCTTATGGCGATTATGGTGGTTTCCGAACGATCTGAGTCGAGTTTGCGTCGAAATGATCAATGTGATAAAAAAAATAATAATAATTTAGTCTTCTCAAATCCGATCTTTTTCGATGCAAATAGTATTCTTTGTTGACAGTTTGGCAATTAAGAAGGAATTCAAGATGAGTGACAATCCACGATAATCAAGGAAAATTGTTTCCTGACAGTTTTTGGCCACAGTAGTACGCGCTGAGTGAAACGAACGTTGAATAGCACTGCCGAAAGAGAGACAGCAGGTTGCGCACTCACAAGTGAAATGAAGTTCTCACTTACCCGTCGAGCTTTTCTCACCACTAGTGAGAAAGCCGCGGTGAAAGCTCACAGCAAATTCACGTACGTTTGGCTATTCGCCGCTAGATGGCGCACACAACGCACGCAGCAATGAAATGAAATTCAAATTTACATCGCATGCTGCGTTTGTTCTCTCGCTGCGAAGAAAGCGAAGGGCAAGTTCTATGATTCCCCGTCTTATGCCACAGCATAGAATGCATTACCATTTACCCAGGGTAAACAACCGTAGACCGATGGGAACTGCCAGAAACAGACCATTTTCACGCGAGATAAAGCATCGGCAACGATAGGCGAAGTTCAAGGGGATTCTTTGCTACGCTGGAATGGTTCTGCATAGGAAGGAGGTCACTATTTTATGGTTTAAAGGGTGTTGCCACTCCGCACTGCTCGTTAGCTCATGTGGCACCCTGCGTAAGTGGTTCCATCATCGATACCCCAAACGCTCATAATCAGGTCGTTTGCCGATCCCGCACGCCCCGAAACGTTCTGAGGCGGGGTGTGACGGGGGTAGGGTTGCTTGACCCTCCATGGTGGGCATGGTGAATCCAACTTGTTGGTAATTCGCCATCATAATCCGCTTTGGATGAAGGGCCTGGTGCCGGCTTCGTGCATTAATTTTACGCACGGAAATAGCAGCCGTAGGAGAAGCGTGCCGCGCACTGCTGGCGGATGCCAACTGTCAGCAGTTATTAAGCCGGCAGGGCGGCGGTACGGACGTGACAGTAATGGCCCCGTCCCGAGAATGAACCGACCGACGGAGGCGATGCCAACGATGCACCCCGTCGATGCTTCTTTGTTGCCACCGTTTGGCGGTTCGCCGCAGCATAGGAATGCACTGTCCCTCTCGGGGGAGTCATCAGTCAGCTTCCAGTTCTTACACTTCACCCCGAAGGCTGGGCGAAAGAAAACTAATTTCTTCTCTTTGACCAGCGTTAACCTCGTCTAATTGAGTGCCGCCTGGGGGCGCGATCCAATAGCTCCATTTGAAGTGTAACAGTGCCGGTTGAATAATTTATCAGCGGGCGAATGCCCTCGGCTTTCCACGAAAAACCGGGAGCCGCCGGCAGAACTAGAATTCCTTCAAAACTTGTCACCGGGATCGGGAAGTGTACACTTCGAATCACTCAAACACACCAAAGTAATCCAATTAGTGTGGGCTCCTTCTACGTCGTGGGTTCTCGTTCATGCAAATCACGTGCCGTTTGGTGCTTCGTTGACTCAGGCGCGGTTCGTGGTCACCGCGGAAGTGTTGGTTCCGTCGGTGTCCCACCATCTGCTAGCCGATGACGACAAGACGGCATTTGTTTTGTTGGGCGCAAGAATTTGTGCGCGAGACTGCGGACCGCGATAAGACGGCTATTGGCGGCCGAGCAGTAGTTATCTGGCGCGTGCCGTGCGTTGAAAGTGTACTGAGGGTGTAACGAATCGTTGGGTGAGGGCGTTGAGTGAAGCACATTCCTGAATTCGTAGGTAAGCTTGACAGCCGCGACCCTTCCAGGAGTATTCTTCGACGCTGCTCTGATTGCTGATGATCTAGGCTTACCTCTGGTGATCAGTTGGCGTAAGATCTGAGAATCACCGGAGGCTGTACTAATTGCCGCTTGCGCAAGGTCCCTCCAAATACCGGTTTGAAGTTCCTCGCTGCTCGACATTGCTCCAAGTGTCAGTAACAATGCCAATGGAACCTTCAGAAGCGTGGTCCAGACCCACCCGACTTTGGTGTCTGTGGGGAACCGTGGGACCTCGAGTCTAACTCGAGCTGATTCGAAATGCTAGATACGGGTTCCGCTTCCCCCCACACACCGAAACAGATCGGTTGGAACGAGATAGCGCCCAATATCAAAGAGCGCGACCAGGAACGGAACGGCGAATCAGGTCGCCCTCGGCAGCCAGACAAAGGCAGCGATTCAAGCGAACCTCCTCCGACGGGCCCGGTCGATCGCGCAAGGAATCGCGCACCAGCGGCATGTCCAAATCGCGCGAGTAATTGAACCTCGCGGTCCCACTCTCCGTGCTAAATACACAAACAGTGGATCGTGAGCCGGTGGCGTTCGTCCGGGTGGGTGAGGGCAAATTTTGGCCGAGAGCCGACTCTTTTTTTCCTCTCGCAGTCCCAAGATCGTTACTTAGACGCCGCTCGTTGGGGTGAAGAAGTGGTTCATTAGTGGCTACCGTTGTTGTGGTGTGCGCTGTTGTTGTTTACACCGAACGGAGTCGCGGCACGTACCGCCAGGCTTTCGCGGCGTCCCTTGGCTATATCCGGCCGCCGGACACCTTCGCGGTGTGATGTGTGTGAGCGTGCGTGCCACTTGGTGAGTGTGTTGGCCCGTCTCACTAGAGCCCCCTCACACAGTCGCACGGTAGACGCTGACGGGTGACGTGCGTACGCCTTGAGAGGACGCGGCCGGCGGCCTCTGGACTGGTCTCGAGGGCCCCTTAATCGGTTGGTCGATATTTTAATTATTTCACCGTTGGCGTTGGCGTTTCGGCGGTCTCACAGGGTCTCGATCCGCGCGACACTAGTCGATACTAGCCGCTCCATTCGATAGGGTGGTGTTTAGGTAGACTTCCAGCAACGATCTCGCCAGCATCGCCCATCACTAATCGAGTTCTTTTCCCCTGTCTCTCTCTCCGGCACAGGTTACGATTCGACGAGATTGGCCACGATCTATTTACGGACTCGGATAGCCTGTCGTACGCGTCGCTGAGTCGCTCCTCGTCGCTGATACAGTTCGAGTCGTTGGAACGTCAGCTGCAGAGCGAGACAGCCGCACACCAGCACCCGCTGTCCGGGTCTTCGCCGTCACTCTACTCGACGAACGAGCCGGCAGCTGCCGGTTCGATCACCGGTGCTGCGGATGCTGCCGGCGTAACGCCGGGAACCAGGGGACCAAAGGCTACCGGAACCCTGAACCGCCTGACGACTTCGAACCTGATTCAGAAGTCCATCGGCCAGACGGCACTGAACATTAGCGATTCGGAGCTGTACTCGACGTCCTCCAGTGTTAGTAGCAGCTCCAGCAGTGGCAGTAGCAGCACCGGAAGTAGCGGCTACCGGTACGGTGGCGCGAGTGATGAGTGTGCAGGACTCCGGCAGACAGCCGAAAGTGACCGATCACCGGACGGTGACACGGAGGAGGAACTGCTGAGTGCGACCGTACGCTGCTGTAGCTCCCAGCGCTGCTCCCAGCGCTGGCCGCGATCCGGTTCGACGTCCCGCAACAAGAACTCGATCGAGAGCCTCAGCGAGGACAGTGGCTACTGCGACCACCTGGGGCTGGTGGCGAACGGGGGAGTACTGCGCGTGAGATCCAAAAGCCTAACCAACTTCGGGTCGGCCGAAAACCTGAGCTTCCTGTGCGGGGGGCAGACACTTCCACCGGCCACGCTACTCCCGGCGACGATGGCGATGCAGCAGCAGCAACCACTCAGCATGGATTACATCGGAGGTGCGGGGACGGAACCGGGCCGGAACCCGGCCCGCCTGTCGACGGTGTGTGACGTGGAGGACGAAGAGGACGAGTACGACGTCAGTTGCATTTCCGCGACCCGAGCCACCGAAACAATCGAGTGGCCTAGCGCCCAGGACGTCAGGCCGGCCGTTCGGTGGACGAACATTAATAATGGTACAAAAATAGAGCACGATCCGTGTAAACAACGGTCCGAACAGGGGCCGTTTGTGGCCATTACGACGCGGCTCACCCCACCGACACCGCCCAGCAGCCAAGGCGGGAGCTCATCGTCCGAAGAATCGCTATCACCTCCACCGCCGGTGACAACGGCGGCGCTGATGGCGTCGCGTTCGGCGGAGGTTAAAAATAGCCCGGCCCGTGGCCGAGTCCGCCCCTCGTTCAGCGCCCCCGACCTCCTGGGCGGCGGACGAAGATCACCGTCGTCGTCACCGTTCGCGAGCGGACCGCGGTCGGGCCGGTACGACCCGATCAGTTTCACCGTGTCCAGCGTGCCGGAGTGTCTCAACCTGTACGGCTCCAAGTCGAAGCGTGGCGATCGGACGCGGATCGACTCCAGTGACGAGTCGGGGGGTGAACGCAGTTACTACGACACTTACGGAGGCGGTGCCGGTGCCTCGGTGGCCAGCAAAAACTTTGACCTCTACGATCTGCAGCCCCAGGCGCCGGGCAAGTGCTCGAAAACGGTCACCTTCTGTGTGGGTGGTGCCCAGAGTGGTGTCCGGCCGAGGCAAAATATTCGCGCGAGTTACGCAAACCTGCTCGCGCTCAACTACAGTGACGAGGACGACGAGGACTACCGGGCCAGAGGGCCCCGGCACGAGTACTACTTGGCCCGCAACACGTTCCGCACGAGCAGCGGCACGAAGCTCGGTCGAGGAGCGGCCGCCACTCCTCCCACCCCGAGGCCACTGAGGCCATTCGGGGGCGGCCCCACGGAAACGGCAATGGAACGCGAGGACGATGAGGA
This sequence comes from Anopheles bellator, assembly GCF_943735745.2. NCBI lineage: Eukaryota > Metazoa > Arthropoda > Insecta > Diptera > Culicidae > Anopheles > Anopheles bellator. The sequence goes on from NC_071286.1 coordinate 59,855,285, forward strand.
CGAGGAGAGCCGCATTTTCCCGGTCGATCGCGAGGAGACGAACGTCTTCAACTCGCTGCTGGAGGAGATCTCGGCCCACTTCGACCGGAACCTGTCGATCATCAACGACCAGGCGGAAGCGTACGAACCGATCGCGGCCTTCCTGCTTGAGCAGCGCAAACCGCAAACGGTGGCCACACCGGCCACCACCACGCCCCCGCAGCCTCCGCCAAGGCGTACGCAGATTAAAACGAACCCGCACGTTCCGGCCGTTCAGTCCCCGCCAATCGCACCGCGCATCACGACCCGCCGAACCTTCGACCAGGACCCAACCAATCTGGTCACCTGTTACGCGGCCAGCCTCGAGCGGTGCCGCTTCGATCCGACCGAGACTTCAACCGGCAACCTCTACGACAGCCGGTCGAGCGGATTGAATGGCCCGGCGGCAGCGTCAAGGTCCCTGGTGCCGGTGAAGCGCGAATTCGTTGCCAGTACGCCAAATTTGAACTACTGCTATGGCGTCACCACCGAGCAGGGTGATCATCACAACTCGCTGAAGAACGTCGCATCCTGTCGCTCGACCGCCAGCATCCTGGCGTCCTCCAGTTCACGGTGTGGCCTCTCGAAGGGCGTCAGCTTCTGTCCGATCGTATCGGAAATTATCTGGAGCACCGGATCAGTGTCGGGTGGTGAATCGGATGACAACGCGAGCATCATTTCGAGCTTGGAGCTCGAGGACGCAGTTTGCCATTCGAGCAGTGACGTAGTAACGGCTGGAACGATCGAGCGTAACGCGTCGCCGTTACCACACGACGATCTGACAGCCGGCGCGAGTGAACACGAGCGCGAGCGAGACAACGCTACTAGCGATCCGATCAGCAACAGATCAACAGTAAGTAACGCACGATCGTAACGCTTCGCCGTTACGTCCACGGAGTAGAAGAGAAAACCAGAGACCGGGAACGATCGGAGAAATATGAGAGAGAAAAGAGACTGGGAACGCACAGAGGTTTCAAAATATTCAGGCGGTCAGAAAGTAGCGAGAAAAAGTCAGAAAGCACAGAGAGAGAGACGTTCGAGATTTTCGTAGGTTGAATCGGGATTTTTCGGGTCGTTTCTTGTTTATTTGCGTGCTGTTACTACGTATTTTTTCGACGTGACTTAAAGTACAGTCAAATGTAGGATTGATTTTCGGCATAACTACTCGAATTCGTTGCCCCTTCCGGCTGGCTGCAAGTGTTTTGTGATTGGAACAGTGTTATGATCCCGTGTTTAAGCAGTGCAGTAAAAAAATTGTGTAGGTCGCGGTGAAAGGGTTCCTTGGAAGCTGGATCTGTGCTGAAGAACTTTACGATCGTGTTCGATCCTTAACACGCTATACCGTTAGCGGAATGTAGATGTTTGCTCATTCTCCCTCGTTCCGCAATAATTGAAGAAAGGAAAGGAATTGTACTGTATTTCATAGACTCTTATGCATCAGGAAGTGTTTTATTTGAAATCTCTATCTCTTTTCCGTTCATAGGCTAGGTTAGGTGAGCTAGGTTACAGCCTAGTCGAAAACAAAATGATCAGTGCCGAAAGTGGATCTGTGAACGTGCCCGTGCCCAGTGACGCTGGTGGTGGTGGTGCAACGATGACATCAACAATGTCGAATGACGGCATCGAAGATCGCCAGCTGCGGCCTCCGATGGCCGCCTCCGATCCGTCGAATCGCAATGGTGGTGGTATGGCAAGCCAAAGTTTGATCGCCAGTGAAGCGACCGTTCCGCGAGAACCTTACCAACAACAGCAGCCGGGTGTCAATAACAACAACCACCAGAACAACAACAACAGCAGCTTGATTCGCAACTTCAAGAACGGCAAGGCGGAGAAGAAAGGCAAAACGTTCCTGTCGCGCCTCTCGTCCGGGTTCCGCTTCTCGTTCCGCAACAAGTCGAAAAAGAGTGCCCTCAAGGAGACGACCTTCGGTGTGACTCCGGTGGTGGCGCCGGCCAACGGGTCGTCCGGATCGACCGCGCAGAACTACAACAACAATCACATCACGAAGAAGAATAACGGTGCCACTGGTGGTGGTGGTGGCCGGTGGAACGACAGTGCAACGGCCGACTTCATCTACATCCCGCTGAAGGATCCGTCCCGGCAGCAACGGGCAGATGAATCGGCGGTGCGCCAGATGAACACGCTCGGGGTGACGGTCGACGACAGCTTCACCGGGGCCGAGGACGAACCGGACGATTGCGAGATCGCCGTAACTCGGCCACCCGGCAGCGGCTACTACCGGTCCGATTCCAGCACGGCACTCAATGGCAGCGACCGAAACCACGTGTTGAGCTCCAAGCCACCGCTCCCGAAGCTACCCCCGCGGGTCGTTGGTGTGTCCACGAAGCGGCAGCAGCAGCCAAGGAATGGCACATGCGCACCGAGGGACCACGATGACACCAACGAGGACTCGCGGTCGTCGTCCTGCTACTACCGGAACCCGCCGACGACGACGCAGCTCCATCAGTACGCGGCCAACGCGCTGGCCAACGGCGGTGTCGATTCGGTCGACGGGACGGCATTAGCTAGACGGGCGCACTACGACGATAGCAGTGAGGGCGGTGGTGAGGGCGGCGCCTATTACTACTACGACGACGGTGGCCGGTTCAACGCCACGATGGGCAGCGAGCAGAAGATCGGTCTCATCGAGACCAACCTGGACACGCACGAGACCATCATCTCCGGCAAGACCCGCTCGCTGATGGAACTCGGTGGCCCACACCACCACTACCGTCAGCAACACCACGGCCACCACGGACATCCGGCGCACCACCATCCCCAGCAGCCACAGCAGCATCATCAGGATGTCGGACCAGCGTCCAGTGGAGCCAGTGCTGGCGGTCAGCGGCGCACCATCGGGGCCGTGAACGGGATGAAGGGTGTCGCGGGGGTCGGCAGTACGGAGCCGAGCCGACCTCACAAGAGCATGGAGTTCCTGCTGGACAAGGAGAACCAACGGAACGTTCTGGTGAGTCTCTTCCTGCGCCGCTTTCTGTGTTTCTTCGTCCGCCAGCGGATCCACCGTGATGATAGTCTGTGAGGGGGATGCGAGGGGTCCTACGGTGACAGTTTTCCTGGCCATCATCAATCATCGAAAATGGTGCGTGTGTGCACGTGGCTCCTATAGTCCCAGACTCCTGTCAGGCACTGCATCGTCAGTTCACTTTTGGGGATAAAGTTGTTCAAGTTCTTCCTTGCGCCTGAGCGCTCCAATTTCAATAAGCAGAGTATTAGAAACTGGTAGGATATCAGGCCGCGCGCGATGTCAGTGGGCACAATAAAAGCACCGAAAACGGTGGGACCCCTATCGGGGGTTCGAATGTCACCCCGCCAAGGCTCATTAACGGGGGTTGCTTGTGTTGCCTCTTTCGATCCAGGGATGATTGGCTTCATCTTGGAGCCCATCTGAATCTGGATGATGGAAGCCCAAGAACGCTACAAAACCGAGTGTAACGTGTGCGAGCGAGAGACCCTACACAACACAAAACGAAAACAGGGATTTCGGGCACTCCGGTAGCTGTCCGGAAAGGTTGTGGAAGGAAGCGGGCAAGGGCTCACATTCCATCCATTCTGTCCGGTGCCCTACGGTAGAGAGACACAGGGGTCCCTAGGGGACTCTGCTGTGCAGTCTGCGAACCGACCGACCGAGCGAAGAGCGTCGAAAAAGGATGCATCCGCTGGTGATAATGGTGATAATGGATTGTGAGGGCCTCGCATTCTTCCCGTTTCCGGCAGGCGCTCTGTGCCACCGGGAGCCCGCTACTTTACGCAACGCCCAAGTGCTTCAAAATTGTGCCCGCTGGTGTGCTGTGCACTAGCCCAAATTACTTGATGGCCCTTTTTGGCGGCCAGTGGACACAGTTCCCCAACTGAGACACACTCTGGCCAGATTGTAGTGTTTTGTTTTGTAGTGAGGAACTAAGTTGCGCTGTGTCCGAACTTCTGTATGGCATCCGGAAAATAGGCAGAATGGAGTGGCCTCTATTAGAACCCGCCTTGGATCGGCCGAGAAAATCTGCCACCGTCAGCCGTTTCACGAGCCACCGGAAAGGATCGATGATATCGGAATTCCACCGTCGGAATGTGTCTGGCTGTGTGCGTGGTGCGTCAGCGAAACAGCTAGACACGGGGACATGCTAGACATGCTTCGGGCTTGGTCCTCCGAAAAAAGAAGAAGGTCCTCACCGAAAACGCGCACGAGACGAGACGCATGATGATGGCAGAGTTATGGTCCAAAGAAAGAGAGAACCAAAGGGATGCCTTTTTCGAAGGAACGGACACATCGACAGGAAGAACAACAAACGATAATGCTGTTTTTTCTGAGGGCAGCTCTAGGGGCCGCCGAGAGCAACATCTGGTTTGGTGGGTTCATCTTTTTTACTTGGGGTGTTGTTTGTGCTCAGCTCTAAGATGTCGATATGTGGATGCCTGCCCAACTGGAACGCGCCACTGGAAGGACACGGCACACGGTAACGGTCGTTGGTGGCGTGCCCTTATGCCCTAACACCAGGCCTTAAAGGTGTGTGCTTTGAGGTAGGTTCCATTTCGTTGCGTAGGTAGGAACGGCTGCCCTCGGGGTACGTGGGGGTAGATGTCCGTGGGCCTTTCATTCGCTGCTCTAATGCCTGTACGGGCTTCAAGGTAGATGTCGTGGGACCGACATAAGGCATCGATATTTGGACTAAGGTACGGAAGTTCGGTTTTGCGCTTCTTGGGCATGCTATGACCTTTCCAACTATCTGCCTCCCGGTCTCAGATAGGGTCTGCCGAGTCGATAACGGTTCTTCTACACGCCATCACGACGAACTCGAAGGCCAGAAGTGCTCATCGATGGAAAACCAAAAACTCCACCCCGAACGCGACCACCCGCGAGTCAAGGTTGGTCCGCGGAAGTTCACTGGCCTGTCTCGATGGTATCGCGGTATCCGATACGGTTCCGTACACCTCTCTCCCGTAGCGTGAACTTCACGCACCCTACCACGGTCACAGGGTTGGCGTCTCGACTCGCTTCCGTCCGCACCGAGCCGAGCTCTGGGGGAAGCTAAACGTGGCTAATTGAATTAATGTGGCTCACGGTAACGGGATTGTTGCTGTTGGGGTTTGGCCCACATACGCAACATAACACACCGCTTTCTCGCGCCGTTCTTTCCCTTCCCACGAACCGGCCCGACCCGACTTTAAAACTGTCTGCAGGCGGCGAGTTCCGTGTTACTGGCGCGGAAGTCCGTACGGACGGGGTTCAGCCGCTTGGCTTCGAGTTTCAGATTTTAGCCGCGATACCCGAGGTCATTCCAGAGTTCACAGTCCAAAGTGGCACTCCAGCTCCAGCGGCGGAAATCCTCTCTCTCTCTCGCTCACTCCTGCACCGAAGTGCAGTGGAACATAATACTCCGGAGTGTCTGAGACCGAGTCCAGATGTGGGGTGAGAAAATCGATTGCAGCAAACCGGATTTTCTGCAGCTTTTTTGGGGAGCTGTCGGATGCAGTTCGGAGGCGGGTCAAGGGTTGCTGCCGGGGGAGGATAACGGCTCTGCTCCGTCCGGTAAACAGCTTGTGACCAGAATCTAATTATCTGCTCTGGATCTCCGGGACCTCTCTCCACGTCGTCGTTCGGCTGGAAGTGATTGGTCTGTGCAGTTGCAGGCCGATCGAAATGCCGCTTCGCTCCACATCCTGGACGCAGAACTGCCCCCGGGACACTGTCTCTCATTTAAAAATGCAAACGGAACCTTTCATCGGGCCTCGACTGGGACTTTCGCTGATTAAATTCTCCGTTCTCGGAGGAGACCGCCCGTTTCATCTTTCAACGCTTCATTGGCTCTCGCCGACGGACGAGTGACGGATCGGAGCCGGCTTTCGCCCGCAATTCTTTCCACGTCCGAGTCGGGCCGCGGGATGCGGCCGTGTCGGAGACGATTTATGCGCGTGACGGCATAAATTTACCAACACCCCGCGGGACCTGTGGCCTCGCCGGGACCTCACACACCGCCAAGTTTCCGGCGGGCGCGCTCGAGTGAGCAACCGCGAGTCAAGTCCCGTTGGCTGTGGGGTCGATTCACAAATATTTACGGTCGCGTGCACTGTCTGGGTAGTATATGGCTTTATTTGGTCTCCTCCGATTGGTAGGTGGCATGAAATCGAGTTAACATGCCATTCCCCGGGACGCACAGGGAACAGCGTGTCGCGGATTTATGGTTCATGTGTCGCGACGCCGCGAGACGCGATTGTTATTACGATTCGTTGTCGCTGCTTCCGATCCGGGAGTCCTACGGTCCTATGGCCCTACGAAGTTGGGAATCTGCTAGTTGTAATTGCTGGTGTCTTTTGATGGCAATTTTCTACAGTTGACGCGGTAAGGTAATCCAATAAGTTTCGTTAGGGAAATCAGCTTTTATTCGCCCAACCTACTTCACATTTTACGCTGGAGAAGCACAAATAATTTGATGACCTTTCGGATTCGACGTGAGAATTTAATGTGGCTCGGAGCTGTTAAGGGGCAGAATGTTTGCTTTCCATTTCTGCCAAGGGCACGCGCCTCGCAAACGACACAGAGACCTTTGGGAGGACGACTTTTGGAGCGAGGCGGGTTACGTTTCTTGTTCGCCCTGCGCGCGCTTCGCCGGTCGACGCGCCACGAAATAAATCATGTCGCAGTGAATAATTCTTCATCGGGCCGGGACATTGCCTTCCAAATGTTGGACATTTTTAATGCTATCTAACGGAATGTCGCCACCCGCCGCTCGTTTCGCCAACCGTTTCGAGTGAAGGCACATCCCTTTGGTTTTTGTATGCTGTGAAGATTTCGTGCCGTGTGACCCAAGGACGAAGTGTGACGAAACTGTTCTTGCAATCCCCGGCGGTTTATAAATCATTTACACTAGCGCCGCCACGCCACGGCCGATGATCGTGCATTGGTACTAATTGATTTTTAAACCCGACGACGAAAAGCGCGGCGGTTGGCGCTAGCATATTTATGAGTTGGTTCGGAAATAGAAATGAAAATCGAACAAGCGAACCGAAAAGAGCGCGAGGCCAACGGGAAACAGGGAAGAAGCTCGTTTCAACCGAGCATCGCAAATTCCAGTGGGTTGAGTTGTCAGCAAAGTAACTCCGATTCGCCCGGGAACCCCACTGTGCGTGAATGGTGTATTCTGGGTTGTTTGTTTAGTCTCCATGACGTTGATTTACATCATAATTTATTCGCCGCCCTTTGGACCGAACAAAGAGCAACACTTATTTGCATTTCAATAGAACTTTGCCTGGGGACCAATCAAAGGTTATGTCGAATGTATTGTAGAGAATGGTGTTTGGACAGACCTAACTTTAAAGAGGACACCTTCATATAACTGCAGGGAAGTCCATTTTACTGTGCAATTTGGAATTTTGTAAAAACTTCAACAGTTCATGGCGACGTTGGCCCACTTCTCAATCAATATCCAATGGCTGGCTGGAATCAATTTAGCTCAACCCACACGGCGCGGACACTCACCTGATGCACATTCCGATCCTGGCCACAGACGGTGTGGGCTTTCAAGGGCAGCCACATAACTCACTCGGGTTGCAGTCGGCCTCGCAAGGCAGTTGTGAGCACACCACAATTGCATTCGCCCTATTGCACTTCCGTTCGCAATGTGTAGGACTTGGAAAAAAGGCCATCCGAACCCAAATCGCATTTGCGTTTGCCCGATCCGTTTTCAGGTCGCTGCCGCTGAACAGCTGGCGACAGTGTTGAAGTCGCGCCCAGTCTGGATGGGTATAAAATAATCCAGCAGAAGCGAATCAAGCATAAACAAATTAATTCTCATTACTGACTGACTGTGGCCCGAGATGTTGGGACGAGGATGCTATTTTAAGCAGCGAACAAACAAAGTCAGCAAAAAAATTGCAAACTTCCCTCCGGTCGTCCACAAGACGTCCGGATGTGGACCAGAAGTAACTACTCTTAAATTAAGACAAATCGGGAGATATTTGCCTGCCAACGAATCCGACGCGTCGTCTACAGAACGGTGTTGGAGCTGCGGTGTCAGTCCCTCAGATCCAGGCCTCAGGGGAGTAACGAAAGGTTGCGGTGCGTAAATTTTGTATGAACCCCATCCGTAGTAGTCGAGCCAGTGAGTAGTCGCTAATGGAGCCAGCTCCAAACACGAAGTCTTTGTCATCTCTGCGTACCAAACAAAGTTGGAGACCACGGAATACGTGCCGACTCCGGGGGCACGCATCACGCATATGTTTCTCGCTGCCACAGCTGCTTCGAAGGATGGGCGAGATGCTGTGTTTGCGCTTGGGTCTCGCGTCCCTCCGGAGGATGGTGTTCCTTTATAGTTGGATTCCGCGTCGAGAGTGGCCTCCTTCTTTTTTGGGAACAGTTCCAGGCACATCTGCTCGCCCAGAGCTCAGGAAGGACACCAGAGCACCAGGCTTCACCACGATGCGCAGCCGGCCATAGATTCACACCAGACAGGAAATGAATTCCGAACCGGGCGGAATGTCGGCTCTTCGTTTTGCATTCCATTCGGTCTCGGATGTGCCTCTTTTTGGGCAGAAGTGTCATATTCTTACCGTCCCGAGACGGACCGAAAGAAAGACTTCGAAGATGATGGATCGTGGTTGGTGGCCGTGGCAGCGAGGAAGAGAGGATTCCGCCGTGAATAAAGGTCGCGTTCAATTATTTGCCATGCAGTGCCTGCCGGTCGTACCGATTTCATCAAGTCGTTGTTGTTGGCGTCAAATTAATCGACCTTTTCGCTTTGACTTTCGTGGCTTTCCGCGGTTCCTCCGCACGACTGCCTCCGGAAACCGTCCACCGGATGTCGGCCCGGCCCGGATTGAACTACGTATGGACACGTTAGCTAGCGTGTGGTTGGATTTCGATGAAACATTCACCACCCGGCCGGGCGGTGGTTTCCGTCAAACGTCAATACGCTGGCGGCCGGTGGTGGGTTCGGGTTTGCGGTTTGACGGTTTCCTGTTGAGGCAGGCATACATTGTTTTTTTTCGTGTTGCTGGAGCATAGAGCTGTAACTGGGATGTAAATATTTCTCCAAAGTCAAATATTTGCCCGACTCTCCGCGCTCTCTTGATAAAGTTCACCCTCAGCACTCACGGAAGGTATGACTGGCGTCGGTTTTTTTTTTCGTGTCCTTTCGCCTCTACCATTCAGAAGAAGTTGGCGCTGAATATGAGCGGAAATGTGGCAATCGGGGAACTTCCTTCCCCACCAGGCTGAAGGACTCGACCAGCCGGGTTCCGGTCGGGTTTTTTGGTCTAAGTTTTGTAATCAAATTGCAAAAGTCAAGCGGGCGGGTTCTTATCATTTTGTGGAGCTCTCTGGTCTGGGCTGGTCTGGTGGGGTTCCCTCCTAATGCAATCATTCAAATGTCACCGAGGAGGAAAATCCTTTCCGGAGGACCGACCACCACTACTACTGCTTGCCTTTCATTGCAAATTGCATTAAATATTGGCACCGCAGTGGAATACTGTTTTGCAGATTGTTGGCTGGGGCGGTTTGTTTTGATGACGTTTTTCAGACGAGCAAAATTTGATTACCAGCCATTTGTGGGTCTTCCTTCCCGGGGGGAAGTTTTAAACTTTTTGGACTCTACCAGTGGTGCTTTTGTCGGTAATGCTGTCAAGTGAAACTAATTGGAACAGTTTTCGGGTGTTTGGGCCAACAAATCCAAAGGTCATACGCAGTCTTACTGTGACTTTGTTTTCTAATGTCATGTAAATTACAAATCCAAGAGTAACACGCGAGTTATTGAAAGCGTAGAAGTTGAACAACGGATACGATTAGGTTTTGTAATTAAGACCTCGCTGAATGCTGCCTAACTTCTAACTACTCTGCCAAACGAGATATTTTATTGATGTAAACGACCCGAAGTACATCAGGAAATCCTACCCTTGATTACTGAGTGTCACTAGCAAGCTTGACCACCGCCGTAGCAATAGACTACCATCAAGCCAGGATATCAGGTCACACCATCCGAAACGAAACCTCTCGTACTCACCTTGGATCGTCCGGAGTTAACCCGTTTGACCTCTTCCTGACCGACAGACACCACCCGAAACGCGGTGTTCATGGCTACTGCTGCTCCCCTTACTTTGGCCATCGCCGTGCTGGTGTTGGATTCAATTAAAAGTTTCCTGCGAAAGTTTGCATCATTAGCCATCGGCGGCTGGTCTTCTACCGTCCATCCGGATCCCTATCCCGTAGAAGGTCGTAGAAGATGTGGAACCAGATCTCAGGTTGGCTTTGATGTGTCGGCCAGCAGCATGTTCAGTGTACCCTCATGTTATGCTTGCCCGAGCGCGGTCAGGCTCTTCGTGGAGTCGTTGGTGTGCTCAAGTTGTCAGTGTGTCTCCCGGTTTTTGCCGGTCAGTCTTTGTGGGCGAAAATTTGCTCGACAAATACGCGACGACCTTCGGGAGACGAGACCTGTGTTCAATCTCCAGTTTCGGGGTAGTAGACGGCTCCGAACAATGGCTCCTAATGGGGTTGGGACTCCGATGTTGGGGCGGTATCAACACGGATACAATGTTGCGGCTCAAAACGGGCGCAGTCTTTCGCGTTTCTCGCCACATTCCATGGATTTATGAAACGGTTCTTGTTTTGATGCGGTTTGTTGTTGTACTGCGGTGCGCACGGTTGATGGCGACAAAGTAGAGCCACAGCCCTGACCATGTGTGAGGTGCACCGGAGAACCTTCGTAGAATCGCATGTGGGTACCCTGTTATTTACCAAAACAAATCATCCCCGACGACGACGGATAGGTGCTCTGCGCCCGGTATGCAAAGCGTTGGCCCGCGCGTGAGTGTTGTGAATATTAAAATGATCCTCACGCGCCGCGCACCGGACAGCTTCGTCCGGCCGGGGTGGAGTTGCGCCTGTTTACCTTCTGTCGCCATAAACCGCACCTCGCGGATGCAGCAACACCGCAGCTGGCCCTGGTTCCGGCTGGTGGTGGTGGTTCCGTCGAAGAAGCCTGCAATAAAATCATCTAACGCCTGCACAACTCGGTGATGTGACATCATCAACATCGTTTGTTAGGACAGTTCCTTCTGCCGGCACACCGTCGCAATTGATTGCAACTTTGTGCAGGACCGCTCTAGCTGTGTGTATATGTGGAGAGGCACCCATCGTCTTTGGCCGGAGAGAAACGTAAACAATATCAATACCCGGGCGGGCCTTGGACCCGGAGACCTCTCACGAAATGGCATGGGCAGAAGGAGGTTATCATCTGCATCTCGGATGAGTTTTCGCCCCGTCACGGGGCACTCTGACTGATTTGTCCCAATTAGCGTTGTGCAATTGTGGGCTGGAATGTGCCCCGGTTGTTGGTGTTCCGAGACTTTGTTTATAGAAGGCGACCGACCCCTACACTTCTTGCTGTGGATCGCGAACGGAGCGCTGTATTTGCGCAGCAACAGACAACGGGACCATCGTTTCAGCAGATAATGCTCCGTATCTCTTGTGGATGGCCTCAGAAAAAAGCATATTGATTACCATAATGTACACAAATAGATTGGGCATGAATCACCCGCTGGAAGTGATTCCTTTTAGCAATGTTTTAAAACCTTGGTCCGACCGAACCAAGATGATGTCATTACTTAGAGGTCACACAGAGGGGTGCGCGCGTTGGCCAACATTTTTATCGCCACCACGCCGCGACGGCCACTTAACCTTCTGGGGCGATGCGACGTGACAGGTTTGTCCGTTTATTTACATATTCCTTTCTTCCCAAGCCAAGGCAAGGTCTGCTATCAATTCCACTTCACGAAAGTTCACGGCGCACACGGCGTTGTGTGAGCGAAAACAATCCACCTTTTTCGGTCTGAGGAGCGTAAGGTGGAACACTCTCGAGTCGGTTAGGTAATGGTTCCTGTCAATGAGGATAGAGACTAATCTCCAGTATCCATTTGAACTCTGTTTAGATCAATTCGTACGATAGGTCCCTAGTTAGACTACTGATCGTACGGTCGTACCACAGAGAGTTCCATAACAAGCCAACTATTTAAATGTTGAATAACTCCGCTATTTGCCAGTCGGTTTTGACAAATGAACAAGATTTATTTGGGGTATAAACTGCCGTTTATTGACAATACACCCAAAAATACAATATCGATCAAATGACCGTCTCCATTAGACAAAAAAAGCAGCCTTTTTTGGGCATTTTGCATTGCATTTGACAACATTGGGGTAATAGACAACGCAATACCAGCAATTTCCGCTGTGATGTTAGCTTTCAGTTCTTCAGTGGTCTTCGGTTGGCTGGCCTAAACCTTACTCTTCGAATAGTCCCACAGAAAGAACTCAGAAAAAAATCACTGTTTTACCATAAATGGATTTTTGGGTAAAACGGCATAGACTGAAGTTTCATAATCTGGCTAATTTGTTAAAATTGACGGGCAAATAGCGGAGTTATTAAACATTTAAACAGTTGGATTGTGATGGAACACCCTGTATTTAATCATCACACGATCAACATATACTTCGAGGTTTATTACAGTGGATTTGAACCTCAATAAAAATAAGAAAAGTGTTACACAAGAGAACTTCTGATTGCAACGTTGGCACACTCCATCGAACAATGGTTTCGATCGGTTCTGTAGCTTCTCCAAGACAGCAAAGGGTGGCTGGAAGGTGTTCCACGTTGAAAAAGACACTATGCGAAACGCACGCAACAAACGCTTGTGGCCGTATCTGGAACGGGCTGGGAACCGGTTTCTGGCATATCCCGTCAGTAAGTCAGCCAGGGGTGTTTGTTGCTAGTGGTATTTATGCCGCCGACATTTTTCTGCCTTTTGGCGCCGAGTTGTATTTTATGTTGTTGTTGCCTTACACTCATTCATTCTATGGCTCTCGAGGCACGCTTCCCTCGAGCACGCACTTACAGCTACATTCGGTGGCTAGCAAGGAGGACAGCTTTTTGGGTCGATTTAGTCAACGCATTTTTTAATGCGTTTTTATCCTGGGATGCGGGATGCTGGTGGTGATTGTTGAATTGTTGAAAAATAGGATCATTTCCATGAAGCCCCCGGCCCGGTCTGTGGAAGCCATAAGACCCCCGAGGTTCGTCCGAAACAGGCTTAATCATTCAATTCGTAATGAGAACAGCTTGGACCGCCCCGCTCCGCCCCAACAGACCAACTCGTTTTCTTGGGAGAATTGTGGATGGCCACGGAACAATTCTCGTCACTGTTAAAGCCACACGCACGCGCAGCAGCTGGGCCACATTCCAAGTATTTGCCGGGAGATGGTTTTTGTGCCCTACCACGGGTTCCATCTTCTCATCAGCACATCCCGGTTTTCAATTTGTCAATTAAACACGCACCACGACGGAGCACTCCTCCCCGTTGGCTCTCTGCGGGTTTAAAATATACCACACAAAGCGCAGCATATCTTGGCGAACGGCTTCGACGGCGCTTGGCCTTTCCGTTGGCGACACTGCCAGCCAAGACGTGCAGCATCATCTTCGTATCACGCGCGTGGGCCTTGCAGTTTGCAGACTCTACTGACCGCGACGCGATTGTGGTTTGCGACCACAGAGCGCGCGAAAGGCCACGCTTCTGGCTCCGGCTGCAGCTATGAAGTGGATTCAACTGTTATTTCTTATGATTAAACTAATTGCACCGGTCATTACCCTCTCCGCATCTCGGCGTTCGGTAGTATTAGAAAGTTTTACATAATTTTTGCCGGCGCTAAAAATGAAACTCACTTACTGTGCCCGGTAATGGGGTTTTGATCGCGCGCCCATAATAATGAAAACTGGTGGACCGCTAATCTATCGAAATAACGGGCCCAGTTTCCAGGCGTCCTGGGTTTCTTTCGCAGCTGACGAAATTTGGGATGCTTTTTACCTTAAAAAGCTTGATTGAAGTTGTGCTGGTTCTTCACCCTTTCGACCTTTTTCGGACAATTTCTCGGGACGTGAAAGTTTACTAACGAAAGGTTTTTTTTCTCCCGTCTTCTCTTTCTAGGTGAGTCATACGATCCGGGGGACTATATCCGGGGTGGATCCGGGAGAGTTCGGGTCGGTCGGGTTGAAAAAGAGAAGCCACCCAGGGTTTGCCTCAAAATCCTTCACATCCGGCTCGGCACACATGTGGTTCGCAAGTGGCGAGACTACCCGCAAGAACCACCACGCAAATTAGCGCCCCACTTCAGGCGCGAAGGTCTGTGATAAGAATAGCTGTAGCTGTCAACTCAGTGGTGGATACGGCTGCGACTTCTTTCCGCTCCAAAGCCCGACCGTGAGAAACGAGGCCATGACCACGGACAATGGCTTGTTAAATATCTGGTTCCCTTGTTTCCTGGTGGTGGTGATGTAGCCCTCAGCCATTCTCCACTCTAGTTCTACGAGCTAGAAAGGTGTCTATCTAATCCCTTACTTTTTCTCCGTAGACGGAACAGCATTGCCACAGTGCGATGGTTAGTGAAGCGCCCGAGTTTCCGGAACTATCGCGCATTTGGGCGCGTTACTCACTCGTCAATTGTCGGGTTGTTCGCGGGGGTTGCAGTGAATGCGTGTAAGGGTCGCGATCCTACGGTTCCGAGGCCCTCTGAAGCGGCGTGTGCCGGCAGCGGGACGCTATTTTTAACCGTCGCGCGACTGAATCACTAAACAACCGCGATCGTTTGCGATCGCGATCGTTAAATATTCATACGCGCTTCGTCGGGCGTCGTCTAGTTGCCGCTCGCTCGGATCGGTGTCAGTTTTCCGGTTCCAGATGGTGGCCTGACTCCAAAATGCCTGGTCCCCCCGAAACGAGGTTTATTTATATTTTCCGGAAAACTTGCCCCTGGAAACCGTGGGTTTTTGGGGTGATGGTTATCCCGGTTGGGAGATGAACGAAGTAACACCTTTCTTTCATGTGCGCCGCGCATCGAGCGTCGCCAGAGCATGCATTTCCGGTCCGGCGTTGATAGTTAGCGAGTGGCCAAAAATAAATCCTTCAACAGCTCGTTACAACTACTACTGGCCATCCCTCGTGTGGGGGGGAGATACACCGGGAAAGGGAATTCGAAATAATTCCCTTCATTATCCGCGTGGGGAGAAACGCGCGCGCCCGTTCTTCGTTGACGTCTTTCGTCGTCGTCGTCGGCGGCCGACTCACAAAGCGCAACAAATTGAAAACGTCTTGCACTAACGAGTCACGAATCAACATGCTGCTGGGCGCACAATTGACGTAATCGAAACGATGTCACGGTGTGGTAATGGCGCGCGGACGGCTGTCGATATCATCATCGTCCCGTTCCGACTTCCCACCGCTCGGGCTCTCTAAGCCCCTTCGGGTGAAAGTGCCGGGCATAGCCCGTAGCGTAACCCAATAAAAGGACTCAATTCGGCGTGCGAGTGAGAGCGAGGAAGGCTTCGAGAAGTTTTATAAATACGCCGGAGTCCAATCAACCGCGCAGTTTGACGAGCGCAGAAGAGTGATGGCTGACGAAGATACCGCGCCAGGTATGTGTTTCGCGTTCGTTGCTCTAGCAGCGGCGCTTTTATCGTCTCCCCGAGGTCGTTAGGTGCCTCTCGAGATGGTGCTGCTAGTGAAAGTGGCTAGGAAGACTATCGAATGCTAGGTAGCTCTCTTCAGCTACCATCCTGTTTACCAAGAGAGTTCTCCAAGAATTAATTTGCCCAACCCGGCCCGGAATGGGCCCGGATCAACACACATCCTATTGTGGGGCGTAATTTGCTTCCTCTAGTTGGCGGTATTGATACGCCTTGGCTAATGCGCCAACCGGCGGCTGCTGTCAACCACTCCGCGTGATGTAACCGCGGGGGTAAACATGTCACGTGCAAAGAGGAACTGCAGCTCCTCCCGGCCTTGTTGCCGGAAAGGAAACGTGTTTCGCACAAATAAAGCCTCTCGACCGGCGACCGGGCGGATGACGACGATCGCGGCGACGGAAATTCGCTAATCCCTGCGAAGGTCAAAAAGGAAGCAAGAGAGTTATGTCAGGGTTTGCTTGCCTCCATTTATGGCGTACGGCTGCGTCTGACCGCCACCGACAGACCGGCTTCGATGGGGATATTGATTAATTACGATGCGATAAATGTTTGCGCTATCTCTCTCTCGCTGTTGATGCTTGTCTCAAGGCACTGGACTTTCAATACTTTGGCCCTACATGAATACAGTTCATTGAGGAGAGCTCCATGTATCAAGATAAGGTGACAAAAATTTACAATTATTTTAGGTCAATTTTTCCAACATAGAACCCCGTCGGTAATGAAATCCATTCGGTTCTATAGTTCTAATCCGCATAATTTCTGCCGAAATCCGGGGGGACACTCCATACCATGAATGCTGCGCAATCAAACTGGGGTGCCCTTGACCGAAGCTCACCCAAACTGGGAGCAGTTCCGAGTATGTTATTACCATCGATGACCAACGGCCAGATGAAATGTGTAGCATGCTCTAGCGAACGGCTCAGGCACGGCTGGCAGATGGCAGGCGGCGGCTGTTGGCGGATTCTGGTCACGGGGGGCGAGGGCTGTACAAATGGCCTGGCTGTGCAACAGTCAACATGATGCAATGTCCGTCCCCACGCCGTGTTCTGGGTGCGTCACCACGAGTGTCACGGACAATTAATGGTCCGCTGGTTCCGGTGCCGGCCTGATGCGATTTCTCGCTCTGTGACCGTGCTCTGTGGCAGTAGGGGGGCCACATGCTCACAGTAGTGCCTCACCAACACACATACACGGAACTGGGGCGTTTTCTCGCACAAAACGCCCATGATAAACGCGCTCCTGCGAACCGCGTTCCACGCGACCGCCCTCGGGCGACGGTGGAGTATGTCGAGCTCGATAATTAGTTGCACGATGTGTTTTTTATGCATGAGCATAATTCATGAGAAATATGCACCGGAGTGTTGGGGCTACTAAGTGCTGCTGCTGCCCGTTTTTGTGAAGCGATCTTAATGAGTAATTTTTGTTGATAAATCACATTCCCGCAGATATGCATCTTGGTTCATTCTCTGTGCTAGAAAAGTCAGACATAATCATAACCTCGGTTGCGTACTTTGTTGACTATACTGTTTACTTAGAGATCGTCTCTATTGTCATACAGGGTGGTCCACGATTATTTTTCTTTCATTTGGTTATAAAACAAAAACGGCCTTATTTTTTCCAATGGTTGAACATTCGAATATTCGAAATATTCGAACATTCATTGCATTTTTTTATGTTAAACAATTTAGGTCAAATGTCCATCATGGCTTTTTTTGGGTAAATTGCTTTTTTTGAGTAAATTTTCGAAAATCTGTGTCGAAAAGTCTTATCTCGGCAATGGCAACTTGAGCTTCGGTCTTGAGGTCGTCAATAGTTGCTGGTTTATTCACGTAACATAAATACCGATTGGGGTTGTCACAGTATGGCACGTAGCGCCGTCTTGTGCAAATCAAATGCCGTCCAAGTCCTCAGCTTCAATTTTGCCGAAGAGCCAAATCAGCCAAAATCCGCACCAGCCACTCGTTTGGAGTTCTCATTGGCTTCTTTTGCACAACGTGTGGGTTTTCCAAACCCCAAAACGACAATTCTGCTTCTTAACCAGAGGTCGAAATAAGCTTAAATAAAATGTTCTTTTCGAATATCATTTGAGTTGAAGAACTACCACTTTGGCAATAAGTTTTTCATATTTCCAAATTCAATGCAACCAAAATTGTATTTTATACATAAATGTAATGAACGAACCTTTCGAATGAATGTTCAACGATCGAAAAGTATTAAGCCGTTGTAGTTTTAAAACCAAATGAAAAACCATATCTTTAATGGACCACCCTCTATAACTTCCTGTCTCTTCGGCAACTAGAAAATGTAAAAAGAACGACCCGTATTGGGACCATACGTACTTGGCGCAATGTGTTGGTCATCCATCGCGTTGGAAAATTGATGACTATTTTGCGATTCGCAGAAGTCGCGGTAGTCAATTCTATGTGGCTGACCTGCTTGAAAGCGCCAACAACGGGAATCGAGTTCGTAAACTTGGCTGTGTAAACGAGGCTGTGAACGGCTAGTCAATGACTAACTATTTTAATAACTATACCGTGTGGACTTACCTTCAATTCCTTCACAATTTCGAAACTTATAGCTAGGGCTTCAAAGCAATGCTCAAATCCAGTTATATGAAAACGAGTTTAACCGTTTGAATATCTGTTGTCTAACTTGTGCTTCATCGAGCGTGTATTGAAGTGTTGTTGGCAAAGCCTGCCTCGTTCGGCTGCGACTTTGGCAAACAGCACAGCTATTGACATAGTCGCAGCTCAACTTTTGAGCCCCAGCGAAGTTTATCGTCGTGGAGGATTAGCTTTCAGCGTTGTTTCTCGCACACTGGGCCATGTTTGCCGTTGTGCAACATTTACGTCCACCGTACACTATTTCCCAACCCACCCCCAGGTACCCAGGGCCGCGTGGCTTACATTTATATTTTGTTTTGTTTTACTTCACCATACAAGACCAAGAGAAGCCCCCAAAGCAGATCAGGTGCTCACCAGGGAGCGTCTCCGACTTGAGGAACACTTTCGAGTGTCGTTCTTCGGGGTGTGGTCGTCGTGGCCGGTCTGCCGGGAAATCGGCGCTCCGCACTTCAGAAGTCAATCAAATGCTCTCGGCGTCTTGCGCCGAGAGAAGAACATCGGAAAAACGGCCTGAAGTTTTGCCGCGCGGTGCCAGTAGTTTTTCGGCACCTGAAATGTGCTCTTGCCGTGTCGGAAAACGGAAATCCACGCTTCGGTGGGCTTGGACGTCTTCGCTGCCGGCATCGAGTTGGGAGAGTTTTATTCTTGGAAAATGTTTTCACCAAGCGCGCACGCGTACGCCGCGTATGCGTGGCGTTTATGTTTGAAATTTTAACGATCAGGTGCTGCTGGTAACGAAAATAAATGGTGGCCGTTCCAGTGTTTTGATTGTTTTGCGCGCACAGGAATGTGTTAGGGAAACTTCGTTGTGGCACACAGCGCACACAGCGCATTAGGGAAGTTGGGAAGTTTTAATATTTCTCCCCACAGGAAGGCAGAAGACGAATGTGCTATACTCTCTTTTTACAGTTGCGCTGGAAATATGTTTGAAAAGTAGCAAATTTTCCAACTCAAACTGAATTGTTGCATCATATTGCTATCTATCATTTTTAGAGCATAAAGATGCGCTATCTTATTTCGCATTATTTCGCACTATGACGCAATGTATGCTCCCTCAAAACAATGGCAGCATCCAATCCGCATCACAGCCTCTCACAAATGCTGTGTTGCGCCTTGATCCGCGTTTATCTGGGTGTGAAAATCTCGTTGAGTGAACGTGTCTTGGGGTTGTTTGTTTCCCGGCAGCATGTTTCCATCGCTCCCTGTTGAGTGCATCATCCCATCCAGAGACGTTCTTGGCGGGGCTCAGCCAGTGTGGGTTTATTATTTTGCCGTTCTTCGAAGACACATCCGCGATGCGGATGCGGATGAGTTTGTTGTCTCATTTTTATGACGCTTTCCACGGAATTTTCTTCATTGGTTTAGAATTTAAGGTATTTTCCGCGGGGTCGCGCATCGCGGCAGAATATAATAAACGAAGAGAGTGGCCGTGAAGAAGCAAACAAAACCAGCTGATCTTGCCAACCCGTGCCATCGCCGGAACTTGTGCGTCGTTTGTGAACATAAAATCATGATACTTTCAACGCCGGCTGGGCCTCGGGTTTCATGCTTTCGGTGTAGTGATACTGTGTTTATGTCTGCTTCTGTGTGATACATACCAGCCCCGTCACGTTTCGTGCATGCTTCCATGCCTTTCTTAAAGCAATGCTTTAAACATGGTCGAGGTACACTTCATTTTAAAACTAGAATCGAGTTGAGAAACTGGTGGTGAAGATTGAAACAGAATGGGTGTGAGCAAATATTAGACTCACAAAGAGATTGAAAGTTCCATAAACGCGCTAAGCCTTACAAAAATTTTCACAACGTGCGCACCCTTCATAGATGATTTATATCCTTAGATCCGGGTTATATCCAGATAATGGAGAAAGGAATAAATGCAAATAAAAAAAGTTCAGCCAACGTGCGCAGGTTACGCAAATCGTCTGTAAGCAGTAGCGAATCAGGCTATCAACGTAAAGTCAGCGAAATTTGACTCCCCAATGCGCGCCTTATTCAATGCAAATGCGCAATTTATAATTGTTTGATAAATAAGCACACCAACAATGGGCAACACGGCTGGTGAAGCCATCATCATCGATCTTGGCCGTTCGGATCACGCCAACATATACTGACCAACACATGCTCTCAAAGCTTCCCATTTGCGGAACACACGCAACGAAGCGCGTCGCGGGACCATTAGTTCGGTGGTAGGTGATCTGCTAAGCCCCCGGCCTTACAAAGCTCCGGTAGCCCGCCAGTCCACAATCACACACGCGTGCTACCTCGGATCGTTAGTCACATCCTCCACCTTCGAGGTGGGGACCACTCAAATATTCATGCCTTAATCGATCGGGGAGTTTCGAGTCCATGTTTACGAAACATAACGATTGATCGGTCAATCTTTGTCCGTTTCTTTGGTTGTCCGACTGTGCAGACGGAAAGGGGGTGGTGGGCGATGTTTCGAGCCATTGTTTTGCTCGACGGGGTCCGCCGTAGAAGTGTTGCGTGCCCGTAAGAATAATATGCAAATCGTGGAACACGCATTCAACCCAAACATGGGCATGTGTTCATTTGTCCGACGTGCCACCAGCTGCCGGTGTCTACGGCCTATAGGAAGCCCATTGTTGCCAGGCTTCCTGGGGGAGGGTGGCACAGACCATAGGAGGAAGGTCTGGTGTGCCTTGCTTGCCTTGCCTTTAGTGTCTTTCCCAGCATTGAGTCTTTTCCGGACCGGGCATAAAACTCTTGGATGAAGAGTAACTGGCACAGAAGGCTACCGTTTCCTGCTCCCAAGTACAGATCCGCTTCAATCCCTGGTGGACTACCAATAAGCTTTCGTTATCCCGCACGAAGCAGAGGCAGCATAGCGACGAAGAAAATGCCGAAAAGAAGTCGAGAGAAGGAGCAATACCGTTGGTCATCACGGGCGAATTAATTATGCTCCACTGGTCACTGCTGTCGAAGGCACCGGGGACAAACGTGCCGGAAAGTCGGCACGGGAAGTAAATTTTAATGGACTCAATAATCGTTGATTGACTTTCCTTCATTGCGGCGGTGGCCTAATGTTTGCGTATTCCGACGATTAGGTCCTTAATAGGAGACGGTGTTGCTGTAGATTGCAAATCGATAACTGGTTGCGGCCGAACAGAGAGTTGCTTATGGCCTCAAGTGAAGGGCAATAGGGTACTAGGATTCGAGCTGCACTCGGCGAAGGTAACGTTCAGTCGTGTCGCGTGATAAACTTCTTCCTAGTTCGGCCGCTACCATCGACTATCGTTCGGAGTGTTTCGGAAGTTCCGCCAAAATTAAGGCCATTATATGAGGTCTAAAGAAGATTTCTGGCCGGCGGCGGCAGCGGTTTCTCCATTTTGGACTTTCCCTTCAATTTACGCTTATTTTCTTGTCCGTCCGCCGGGGGGACTCCATCAACTCGGGGGGTGAACTCAATTAACCTTGATTTTTTTTTTCGGCGGGTTCCTGCGATCCACGGACACCGTGATCGGATCGGAAGCCAAACCGATCGCGCATCTCGAGGGGGTCTCGGCGCAATCACGACACAGACCCACGGGCACAGCTCGCTTCGCCTCGAGCTACCGCCGATGATTGGCGTGATTCACAAAATCAATAGCGAAAGCTGATGATTCGCTCGGATTTCGTAAATTACAGCCAATCAATATAGCGGACGGGCGCCCCGGGAGAGCCGTCGAATCCTATCTCGGCTAGAAAAGCGCCGCGTTGTGTGTGCGCGCGAGGAGCTTCTCTTGGCCATCGGAAGGACGGAAAATTGAAAGGGAGTCGACGAAAAGTAAGAGGACTACGAAATTGGTGTACGAACTTCGCGTACTTGCCGGTGCGCCGCCGCCGGCAAACAACCGGAACCGGAATGGCTTTATCTGGCCGCCGTGCCGTCCCTAGGGTTATGATTATGCTGGTGGTACTTTGCATATTTTAATATATCCTAGAAACTGTAGAAAACTTTTCCCAAGGATTATCCCCCCTGCAGATTATCGATTCGGTGGCAAAAGTAAAGCTGATGATGGTTCGCCTCCCAGTGGATAGTGGTCGACAGTTGTTTTTGAGTACATGATTGTTTCGAGGACGCTTGTTGAATATCGAAATGCTTCTGTCTCGGATCGATTGCGAAAAACCCACGCCGAACATGGCACACAAAATGGCCGACAACCGCTCGGAGGAGAAGGAGGTGTACCCCAGTAGTCACGGGCTCACGTTTCGCCTCCAATTCACGTGTCCCGTTCGTTCGCTTTCCCACCGCCATTTTCCACTAAACGGTGCACTGGGGGCTGGAATTTTCGCGCGCGCAATGTTCTGTGGTGCTCCGCACCGCCGTAAGTCCCCCATACTTCACGTGCCGAGGTTTTCCACCGACATCCGTCGCGGGAAGGTTTAAAAATACTTTCGTGAGATCATACGCCCAGTGGTATCCGGTGCAGCGCGCACGGTGATGGGTTTCAGCTTGCTCTCCGGAAAATAGGGCCTTTTGTCGCCGTTTTTGGTGTGCGTTTTCGTGCACGTGTAGCGCATTTGGAAGCGTTTTCATGTTCATCAACCACATGCACGTGGTGACTAGAACATAACCCTCTGTATCTACTGCCTGTGTTGCTGCTCATCGTGATCGCGATCGCTCGGTTGTGGGGTTTGTGAAAATGCACGATCCGCTGGTAATTGCGGGCAAAAACCACGAAGCGATTATAGACATCATATACAATCGAGAGTGCGGCCTGGTGGATGCACTTGTTTACGTCTGGGGCGCGAATGATGCGCTAGAATCGCTCCGCTGAGCGATGTCGGATGTTTTACTTGTCGGGTTGTTGTGACTTGATCGCCTTGCACCTAACAGCGTAATCGCAAACGGTGCAGCTGAGCCGCTTCAGTTTGTTATGCAAACCATAGCACGTTGGTTTTGTGCTGCATCCACCAGCAATGATGATAAGGTTTGCAGCTTAACCTCAAACCGATAAGATTCGACGGAGGGTTACAGGATTTACATAAAATGTTTTTTATTCTTTGAGGTATTGTAGATTTGAAAGACAAATTTCTCTGCTTAAAAACATCGCGTTTTCTTCGTACGAAGTACAAATATTTGTACAAATTTACAAAAAATTAAAGTGCAACATCTTGGAAAATTGTTAACCAAATACATTTATTTTCTGCCTTATTTGTGAAAAGGAATTTTTAATGTTCTTATTAATAATCCAAACGAGTTCACATTTTACCTAAATGAATTGGTTAAATATTTTTTCCTTAAAAAGTTGGATACTTAAGGCTTTGGTATTATTTGATTCTATCCACGGCGATGAATTTTATTCATCATCAAAGCTTCGCAATTCAAAGCCTCCTGCAATTGTTGTATTACATAGATGGCAACTGAGCTACCACATGTTTGACGTTTCGCCAGTTAATAATATTTTGATGGAAATACCATAAGCAATCATAGTAGACACTGTTGACAGCCATAGCAGAGCTAAGCGACAGAAGTAGAGCAAGAAGAGATGTGAAAAATGGTGAGCAGGAATAGGATTAGCAGGGAGATTAAGCTTATTGTCTGGGTTGAGAATATTTAGAATGAAGTGAAGTGTATGTAAACAACCCGCTTTTCAATGCCTTCTCTCTTCTCTTTTTGCAGGTGAGTAACGGGACCCGTCCCTTTCTGTCCTCTGCGCGTCTGTGATGTTAGTGAGTATTGCACTTTAAACGCATTTCCCATGTCGGCCACACTGTTGTCACATCGTGCGGCCGCGTGACCAATAAAACTTTAATGAGGTTTTCGACCATTTCCGACCGACCCGGGGACTGGTGTCCCCATTTCGCACCCCAATACCACCTCCCGCTAGTGACCGGTGACCGTCCTATGGCCTGTCGATCGTTAAATTAAAACATTCATCAACCCTCGCCCCGGTCGCGAAGGGTCGCGGAGCCCGATGGGGACGGATTTGCAGCGTTTGAAGGGACGACGCATCATTTGCGCGGCGGAAGTCGATTTAATTGCCGCCGGATGTCGGTAACAGCTCATTTTTACCACAACAAACGAACGCTCCGACAGCGAACGATTGTGCTTTTCGCCGACAATGATGTTGCGGCGAGCCCTTTATGCTCTCTTTCTCTTTTTAGCCCTTTTTGGCGCCGCGATTATTCTCTGTTTCCGTCTGACTCCGTGGTGGTGTTGTTTTAGTCCAGCGCGCCTGTTGAAGGTCTAGACAGCACCTCACCCAGCTAGCCAGTCGGTCACTACTAGGTTCCCGGCGGTGGGAGCACAGGCGGTAGCTTAAAGGCCGCCGCTAATGAACTGTTTAAAGGCGATCGAAAGAACTCCAAACGAAGTTGGAGTCAGCCGCTGGTTGGTGCCGTGTTGTTACCAATGGCAGGAGGAAGCCCTATTGTAGTTGATGGTGACGTTTCTAACGTTTCGACACCCTGCCCGTACTTTCGCCATTGTTGGTGGATTTAATTGAATTAGTTTGATTGCGCGAGAAATGTGTCTTTGTGGGCCGCGATCGACGGAAGTGTCTGAAGCTCTCACGGGAAGTTTTTAAACGATGTTTATATCGCTCACTATGGTATTCTAAGGATCGTTCTCCAAGTTGTTCTTTATCGTGCCCAATTCACGCAAGAATAGGAGCGCTATTTCAGACCATCCTTTTTGTGTTACCATTTAGCTTCAATCATTCTCACAGAGGATGATGCAGCCACACCGTGAAGCGAGGAGGGAGTTCATGTTTGGTACTGCCAACACCTACCAGGAGCGTCAAAACATGTGGCGTATTCCATCCGGCTCCATGTTTATCCCAAGCTACCTGTTGCGAATCGATGCATTCAACCGTTTCCACAGGATACGCTCATTAAATGGTAGCGAGAGCGGCAGGTCATAAACGGCGCGTGGATTGGTCCCGCTTGACTTAAACCTGCCGGTGGAAAGTGTAAACCCCTTTGTAAATGGTCCCCTCAGATCCCGACCCGACAGGTCCTCCGCCAGAAAACAAACTGGGTGGGTTCCTTGTCAAGAGGAGCATCGAAGGACATGATGCATTCCACTAGTAGTTGGGTTCGCACGTAAGGCGAGGCGGGTCCTTAACGATGTAGTCACTGCTCTCTCACCCACCACTTCGGCGGTGTCTCGGTAGATCCCACGTGAGGGTAGGAAAATTATCCTCCCCACAGAACACGCGCTCTGAACACGTTCGAATGTCTTCGCTCTGGTCGCTCGAGCGGTGGAAGACACCTCCACGAAAGAAAATGGGAAAAAGTTGGCAAAGATCCGTGCAACTTGCACCCCTTCTCAATGGACGGATTATTACGGCCTGGCCCCGTAACGTGGCTGACGAGCGTAAAGTGCATCCTTCCGACCTGGGAGAGAGAGAGAGTGCATCGTATCACTTGAAACCCGCAGAATGACGGAAGAACGTGCCGTGTCCGCGTTGTCGTCGACACCGTCGGCGAGGAAACAATGACGGAAGACTGATGACAGTTTTGTTGTAGCATGAAACTCCACCGGAACTTGACATCCGAGGTGCCACGCCTTCAAGGCTGCAATCGTCGAGAGTGGTCGAGAGGAGCAGGACGAATGCCACAATTGTAGGTTTTCCTCTAACCAGTCCAGTTGAGGGACGTCCGGTGTTGGCTGGGTCGACGGAAGTAGAAATTTAAATGGTGTCAAACACGCTGACGTGAGGCCGCGACGGACTTCGGATCGATGGACGGATTGCTGGAGCAGGCCAAGGCCAAGGGTTCTTGTCCCATGTTTCGAGCCGCTCCACCGCTGGCAGTTCTGGGGGATAATTTCTCAAGTTTGGCCCGCCTATTCTTAGAACAGTCGTGTTTTCCAGAACCACTCACCACAGAGAGCGGTTTTCAATCGAAAGTGTTAATTCACAGCAATGTATCCTCAAGGACAGCACATCTAAATGGCCACCTCCTCGAGCAGTCAGTGGCACACGTCTCAAAGTGGCTGTCATGTAAATCCGATCTCCATTAGCAGCGTTAGTGCGATTCGCGAATTCCACGACCGGATTCGTCAAACGTCGGAGATTAAGCACACCTCGGGTGCCAACCACTCTGTCTGTCTGTCTGTCTAGCCGGCAGATATTCGACGCCAAAACTAATGAACTATGGCGCTGTGTGCAGAGACCGCCTTCAAAATTCATCGCACATCACTGGCCCATCTCAAACCCACCATATTACGCCGTGATTTATTCGTAGAACTTTTCAAATTCGCTGCCACCGGCGTTCCCGCCCAATCTCAGATCTGGAGCGTGGTGGAGCACTGTTGCGCCAACCCCTCGTTGGGGCGAATGATTTATGAGATGGGTTATGATAGCCCGATCCTTTCTGGAAACTGAGTGGTACTTTGCTTGCGCCTTCCTTCCCGCGCCTACGCACGCAATTCCGCGCTTCTCTCGTGGTGCGTGAGAAGTCACCTACAACCCCTTCGCCGCTCGGAGTAAGATCTGTGTGACTCAACGCTCTAGCGATGGCTGCTGGTTTCGAAAGACGAACTCGTCTGTTTCCCGGGAGTTTTGGTATCTGCAATGACGCCATGGCAGCATACGACATGACATTAGCTCACCGAAATCTCCATCAACTCACGCGTAATAAAAATGAATCACGCTTACCATATTCGGGGGAAGCGCGTGGCGAAACGTGGCTTGGTGTCTTCTTTCTTCTACGCCTGAAGATTTCGAAGCCTTGAGAAAATGCCTTTTTTATGGCGTATTCCGTGCCATTCTTGTCTGCACCGACCGACCGTTCCAGTAGCGCGAACGAGTCTATTTTTGCAGTGGCCCCGGCAATGTTCGTGATGGGATGTTATGTTGGGCGTGAAATCATCCTTCCAGTGTGTGCCAGTGTTTCCGAACATTGGCCGGTTGCGTGATCGCCAACAGAATTGAACCTCCTTCGATCTCGGATTCCGTTGTCTCGTGTCCAATATTCCCGAGGGCTTAAGGCAGCAAGACGAATCTAAAAATAACGTTCCGACACAATGAACGTTAGAAGGCGGACATGAATTTTGCACATGTTTCTACTCCCATGCTACACGAACCGTGCCTAACCCGCAGCAACATCACTGCATAAACGCTAAGTGCTCGATGAAAGATCGCGACCCTTTGGTTGCCTTTGTGCGATACATTGGAACAGAAGTGAGTTATCCCGAAGATGGCCACTTTGCTGTTCGGTGTAGATTGTGGGAAATTAGCATTCCAACAAAATGACTCCATCGTGACAGCGTGGCCGATATCTATCAATAAAATGAAGATGAAGAGACCATCAAGAATTCCAAATCATTTTGTTTAGCGATTGAATGGTGAGGCTGAACCCTGGGCGGGGACAAAATTGACTTGAAAATCCTGGCATCCAGAATCCAGACAATCCAGTGTAGTTTCAATTATTCTAAATTCTGCATCTAAATATGAACCGCTATCTACCGCTACAAAAATACTGGTACATTGTAGAACATACAAGATGTTCCATCACGATCCAATTATTTTAATGTCGAATAACTTCGCTGTTGGTCAGTCAATTTTGACAAATGAACAAGAATTATTTGGGGTATAAAATATCGCTTATTAAAAATTCACCCAAAATATCGATCAAATGACCGTCTCCATTAGACACACAAAAAGCGGCCTTGTTCAGGCATTTTTCATTGTATTTGATAACATTTCGGTAAGAGGCAGCGTAATAGCTTCGGTTGGCTGGCATAAACCTTACTCTTCCAATAGTCCCACAGAAAGAAGTAAAAAAAAAATCACTGTTTTACCATAAATTGATTTTTGGCTAAAACGGCATAGACTGAAGTTTCATAATCTGGCTAATTTGTCAAAAGCGACTGACACTTAGCGGAGCTATTAAACATTTAAATAGTTGGATCTTGTTGGAACACCCTCTACTTGCTTGCTTCTAAATTTATTACTATTATAATTACTATTATAATCTATTGCTTTCACCACACTTAAAATGATTACACTATTGATTTCGGATATTCTAATTATTATCAAAACAAAACTAACTGAAAAGATTACGTTTGAAAATCCCTTCACACGGTAGTGTACAGATTGTCATGGAATTGTAGATGTGTCCTTGCAAATTGCACATTCTCCAGCGATCGTTTCGTCCCTTCATTTCAGCCTTCCGCCTTGTAGACAGCATCAATATTTAGCTCGCTGATGTCAGAGTTTTCAATAATTCACCCATTCCGATTCGAATACGGATAGAACTCAATTCTTAGTCTACTGGCTCAACTAGGATGGGATGGGATCGCCTCTGCGCGTAACAGTGCACTCTCAACACCCTGTTCCGATAAACGTGCCACATCAAAACCTAAAACGCCGGTTCCGTTAGTGACCGATTTGTTACACGACTGGCCTCTGTACTCGACGGAGTTCGATACTCGACATTCCGTGGGTGCGTGAAAAAAGTCCTAACATTTGGGGTGGCTGCCATGCACAAGTTAATGAATGACCACACGATCCTGTGTCGCGTTGCTTTGGTCGGATGGAACGCGGAACACGTTCGGCGCCCCTGTCAGCGCGGGGTTTGAGCGACAGGTTTTACTTTGATCTCCTCCTCGGAGGCAGCAGCCGTTAGCGCCGCCGCCACCGTTCATCATTTTCCAGGTCCAGGTCGTTCGGATGCTTGGCTTTTCCTGGGTGGGCCGGGCTTTGGATGAAAATGTGTCAGAAAACGACGGCGGAAACGTAGAACGGCTTTCTGACAGCTCAGGTTCGCGGTGGTGGTGCTCCAACCGCGAACGGGACAGATTGATGAACGAAGTTTCCGAAGTTTGTTGGCTAACTGCTGCTACCATCTGCAAACGTTGGTAGTTAATTTGCGTTACAAATTGGGTTATTTCACGTCCAACCCGGTACAAAGCGTATTCTGTTGCCGGGGCAGCATATTAGCATAACTTTCACCGATCATTTCAATGAACGGACGCGTAGCTTTTACATGCAATGAATTTAAAGCATTCATTGGTGCATTCCGTGCTGCCGATCGTCGAGATCCACCCACGGGGGGTCTGCCAACTTCATTCATTCAACCCCCGACCGACATTCGCAAGGTGTTTCACAATCCGAATGCTTTCGCGAACGCCCCGTTTCGTGATACCATCGCGGTCCGTATTTGCCTACAATTTATGCCTTCCTGTGCGCATCGTTTCGGCTCACAGACCGTCCGAGGAACCCACCAACTTTGAACTGCCAAAAGGCCCCGAACCGTCCCGCTCTCCGTTTGTTACGACATCTCAAGCCCCGGTCGGCAACATTCTCCGCTGTTTCGGGTTTTCATCTGTTCCAGACCCAGTCGGGCGCGGGTCGGCCGAACTGAACATAAATGTGCGTTACATTCCGCCGAGCCAGCAGAGCTGTTTTTGTTTTGTTTTGCAATGTGGAACACGCCGTTAGGAGCGAAAGGGGGGCCTAGCCACAAACGATTTGCATGCAGATTAGCAGGCTGAAAGTCGCGCCGAGGTGGGACTTCCGTTACAGGCCGCCCTTTGCGGCTGGCGGGACCGGCATTCGCGCGCCCTTTAACGGCCCTTTAGCACACTTCCGACTCACACGAGACGACGTGTGAGCGACGACGATGTTCCGTTAAAGTTTTTAAAGTATTTCGCCCCAACACCACGCAGAAAGCAGAAAGTAGACAAATATTACAGACGGGCCTTCCGGAAGGGCACGCTAAAGATTACGTTACATCGCAGTGTGTAAAGCCTCTGTCGAGTTTTCGGGAAGTTGGCCAAATGCGAACCACGTTTTTTTCGCCACCTTTTCGGGTGGGAATGCTTTTGAGCGCGCGCATAGTTTGCAGCACACTTTCTCGTGCCGACCGGAGCATACTTTTGTTGCTGGTGGGTGACCCAGAATTTGATGCTTCGACGCGAAGATGCTGTGCTGTTTTCTGGGATCCTCTGCTTTTCGTACCCCGTGCTGCATGGTCTAATAGTTACTGAGGAGAGACTACATTGAATGAAGCTATTAGCTCGTGGTTCACAGTTAATAGTCCAGAGTTTGGAAACTTCTGTTCAGAATTAAACAGAAAGTATGGCAGCATTTCCATGTTGGTCGTGGAAAATATTATGAAAAGTAAACCGTTATAAAAATTCAAACAAACTCATTCATGCTTCAATAATATATCCTCTCAAATACAGGATATTTCATTAATGATGCATGATTTCATTTGCTTATAAAAAAAACAGCTGAATATTTTTTAATGGTTGAACATTTATTTGAATGGTTCATTCCTTCCATTTTTTTGTGAAAAAAATTTTTTTGGTAAAATGTTGGCTTGGCAGTAGCTCATTCGGTCGACCTATTTTTGAGTACATTTTCGATTTCGATTGTTTCTGGTCCTATTTCGTCAATAGCAACTTGAATTGGGGTCTTAAGGTTGCCAATAACTGCTGGTCAATAGTTGCTGCAATAGCGCTTCAATTTCGCCGAAAACCAATCAGCCAACATCCGCACCAAATTGCCACTCGTTTTGGCTGCAATGGCTTCTCTTGCACGATGTGTGGGTTTTACGAACCACAATACTGCTTATTAACATAGCCACAGAGGTGGAAATGATCTTTAATGAAATGTGCTTTTGACGAATGATTTCGCGACCTACCAATTTGGAAATTTTTTTTTAATATTTCCCAATTTTCTGCAACCAGAATTATATTTTATACATAAATGCCATGAATGAACCTTTCAAATAAATGTTCAGCCACTGAAAAATATTCAGCCGTTTTTTTTCTAACCAAATGAAATCATGCATCGTTAATGAAACACCCTGTAATTGTTTGGATTTGCATATATCTCTTGAAAATTATTCTGAGCTACGTTCCTGTAGATACATATTTTGTTAGTTGATTCTCAATTATATACTTTAAAGATTTCAATGAATTCAATGACTGTGACTTGGTCCTAGAGGGTTACGTTACGACTGAAAGTTACTGTATTTGTTTGGTAAGACTCTGGAATGCTCAAACGATGTAGGGCTGTCTGTCCCGGAGGCAGGAACGCGGCGTTAGGAAGCACGTCTCGCTCGATTCACTTATCATGCTCTCTGCGATGATGTGCTGTGTGAAGAGATTAGCTCCCTGACAGTCACTTGGCAAACGATGCCACTCGCGTCCCACAATCGATCGTCGATTGTGTTCCATTAGGCGTCGACTGCCTCGTGTAAGAGGAGGAGGAATGTGTTGGTGTGTAGCAATGCATTTTAAGTGGCCCCCGGCCTCATCACCACTTCCCGGTACGGCAACCCTGCATTTCCGCGTTCTCCCACTGAGGTCATCATCGTTGCTACTACTGCATCGCCCTCCTGCTGTCCTGTGGCGGGTTAGTGGATGGATTTCTATATTTAAAGCAGCAACAAATGTTTTCCTCACGATTTCCATCGTCTACTCGCACCACACATACAGCAACACCTGGAATAGCGACAACACCATCGTCGGGCGCGTAAATGGCGCAAATGGCGTGTTGTCGCCGTCGCTGCTTTCAATTTTGTTTTGTTCGCATCCATCCATTTCAGGTTCGATTCAGTAATAACATTTCCGAGCCAGAGGTTCATATTTTATGATGCAGTTCAGCAAAATCGCTCGCTGCGATCGATGGACGTGCACCACGAAAGCCACTCTATTTGAGTTCGGGAGCTACTGAGGGTTGAAAAAGTATGCAAATCGAGCCGGGAAAAGCCGCTTCTGTTGCGATGGTTTTATTCCCCGTCGATAGCTTCGCTGTCATGATGCTGGTTTTTATTTGCCCGAACAAGTCCTCATTTCGTTTGCCACCACGCACCGGAGATAATTTGTGCCAGTTCATGTTTTGCATTTTGATTTTACATCGGACGCGAAAAAAAGGTGCATGATGAACGCCCTCCCACGAGGGTCGTATCGTTCCATTCGTCTTATACTTTGGCAGTTAAAAGTAGGAAAAGTAAGTTTTTTTTATTATAGCGGCAGAGGTTCAGGCATTCAACATCCGGAACAGTGTGTTTGAACAGTTTCGAGGATTTAGGATTGCCTTTCAAATATTTCGTTGGTTTGTGTAAACATTCTCTTAGTATCATGAGTACTCTAGCTTTCAGAGATCCAACCTGATGCTAGCTTTCAAACGATATGCCACTTCATTTTTGCTCTACATAATGACATGTATCGACTTTTGCTCACAACTTTTAATTGCAATAATTAGATCAGGATCTTTCGGCAACTCGAATTACAAACTCACTTAATAACCGTCAGTATTGATCATCAATTAACGAATCGATTAATTGCTTCAAGATGATCACTATAATCAAGGTCGTTCAACCTCCAACGCTAACTGAAAGCAGCTCCCCTGACCCAATGGGTAATAGCAAAAATCTGCTCGAAAATTTGCTAATGAGAATATTACAAGATGCCTTTACGGCGTGAGAACGATTCTCTCATTGAACAGAATCACATCCTCGTCAAATTTGCTAATTAAACATTTGTTTTCCCCATTCCAAGTTTCGGCCCGCATGACCCTGACCTTGGGGTATCTTGGGATCATAAACGTACCCGATGAGTGGTTGAGCTTTTGTGAAGCAGAAAGGTTCCTTTCTAACCCCAAAAGCCACTCTTGATCGTATTAAGTAAATTACGCAAATTACATAATTCCCGTAACTTTTCAAACGCACACCACCACGCGAGCCAAGAGGAGGGCATTTCGAACGCAGCCTTTCCGCGGTGGAAGTACACGGAGAGCAAATGAAATCACATCTCGTGTCCACATCTTCCCCCGAGGGCAATCCCGTTCTCCCGAGGGGGCCGGTAAAAAGTTTTCACCTTTCTCGCGATGGGCGCGCAGAAAAACTGGGTGTCCCTGCGGGCGGGGTTTTGTGGTGTCGTGTAAAAGTTTGGTCCTTGACGCGGTTGTGGTGGTTCTTGCTTTTAATGTTTCGCGCACATTCGCCTTTTTGCTTTTGTTCCAATCCATTTCCACTGAAAGGGGGTGGTGGGGTTCATTACACGGAAGGTCGTCGTCTTCGCTGCGGGTTAACGGGTTTTGGGCTTTGCGCAATGCTGTCCCGACCTCCGAAAATGCTCCGATTCAAAGCAACGCCTTTACAGCAGTGCCGAAATCAGGCGGCAACGTATCGGATTTGGCCCAAAACCTCCGAAGATGGATGGATCATTGCAGTGACACTTTGGCGTACCCTACTCAGAGAAGGTTTCTACTTGGCTACACCCGGCTAGGCCATTTGTGGTGCAAGTTTCTCACACCCATAGGAACAATGTTACCATTGCGTGAACTACTTGAATTTGCCATTCATTGGACATTATTTCGCTGGCTTCTGAGACCGTGGCGTTGGGCTCATGGAGCAATTGGGCGTGCTTTGGCTTGAGACAGATCTATAAAACTTGTTGTGGAATTATGTAACACTGAGCCGGAGACAGAACGAGACGATGGAGAGTGATGCTGTGGATATACCACCGCCCCGCGCTCTGGTGGGACCCCAATTAGTGACAGCAGATATTTATGACAGGTTGCCCCCAGGGCTGAAACTTTTTCCTACACCGTTCGCGCCCAAATCATGGCACAATCGACTGCTTTAATTAATGGTGTGCCCCGTTGATGCATTCCGGGAGAGCGAGGGTCATAAAAGATTCCACAGTCAATCGATTCTCGTTTCACTTCCCGTGCACTTTCCCCCAGCTCACTTTCGGCCCCGAACAGAAACGCGGCTAATCCATCTTATCGGCCCCAAACCGGCGTGTGAGCCCTGGGGTGTGGCCCTCGATTTCCCTTTTTCTGCTCATTTATTGCCCACTAAATTATTCATCGCGATCTGAGCGCGACGCCTGTGTGTGGAGCGTCCGCCACCATGGGGGCCTTCGAGGACCTCGAGAGTCTGCGAAACGGGTGTGTTCTTTAGTTGTGAGAAAATCGATCGCTTCCTCGCTTTTTGACAATTAATGAGCCGCAGATTTTCGATTCCAAAACAGCCGGGTGGCGACGTAACGGTGCCTGACAGTTTTGGCAGAGGCAAGGAAGTCCGGGCGAAAGTGGACTTCCCTCGGTGCTGCCAAACGGGCCAAAAGGTTAACGACTGAACGGGGAAAGATTGATGGAGCTGCTGTCGAAGGAGACAGCCTTTGGTGCACTGACCTCCCGGTGGCTATGCGGTTGGCCTCGCTCTACGGAAGTCACGTACTAGGTCAAGAAACTGCGCCATGTTGGAGTGAAAATGCAGTCTCTGCTTCATTAGCCCCCCACGATGGTCACTACTGGGGCTGGAGTGGCCAGCAAACAGCGTTGGGAAAGGCAAATAATCTTGTTCCGTCTCAGGCATCCTTCCGAAAGGATTTAGTAATGTTGCGAAAATATCCTCAGCAAGTGTGTCCTAGTCCCGTCCCTGGACTGCCTGCCTGCCTGGCTGTTGACATTGGCTCTCGAGTGGCTGAACCACAGTGGCCTCACAGTGTGTCTGTCTCGGCGCGTGTAGTAACGATTCCGGCGTCTACTTCCGGCGACATCGACTCCACGCCTCCGGGGTCTGCAATCGTGTTCTCCGTGCTCGGTGATGGCGCGAGTTCGTCTGGAGGAGAAGTGTTTTTATCATCCCCTCCCGAAGTGTTGCCTTGGATCATGCGCATAGCGAAACTGGGTTAGCAGGACATTCTGGTTTCGGACGTTCGGTGATACGAAAGGAACTCACCGTCCACCACACACTCGGGAAGATTTGTGTCAAAAGAGATGCCTTTGTATGTGTGTGCGGATCCGATCCAATGGTTCGCTAAGGTTGTAGAAAGGACAAGCCTATTTGCCGGGTCCCTTCGCAAAAAGGATGTGTCCTTACCAGCAGCGCCCTCTACAGCGCTTGTTTGCTGTGGTCAACGGCAGTTTAATGAACATTTATTTTGTCCTCTACATCCAATAATCAAAATCTCCATTTGATGTAATTTCTGCATGTTTTTTTAAATGTTTGAATAGCAACAATCCGCATGAATGCATGGAAAGGATTAAAATCATATTGAAGCTTTCGTGTGAAATAAGCACAGCAATAGGAAAGCTTTTTCCGATGGTGAGAGTTCCTCACGGTGAGTTTCCCGGTGAGTTCTACTGAATTAGTAGCGTCACATGTATAATATCGGCCACACGCATACATCGACGCACTGTCTTCGAGGATGGGCAAATAGACACAAAAACAATACGAGGGAACACTCAGGACGACACACTCGACAACGGGGGTGTCAATGTCAAACGCACGAGGACAACCGGTTCGGGAGAGCGAGACAGAGAGAAAGAGAGAGTTCGATCGTTATCGATGGCCACTCTCTCAGTAGTAGTACGTGCTGCGAAGTCCTGCGATGGGGGGGATCCATTGCGATCCCTGTTTCGGCGTGTTGTGCATAAAACCGGAGCCCGATTCTCGCTCTCCAAGGCTCCAGTGCCGGTAAAGGGGGGTCCTCTCTCTCGAGTCCCCTCGTTGTGTGCATGTGTGAGTTTTGGTGGCTCTCCAGAGCGCTCTCCGTCGTGTGGTCAGTACTTTTTCCTCGAGGTCATCCACAAACGTCACGAGACACCAGGTTTTCTGGCCCCGAGCCGCAATCACGCGCCGTAGTCTTTCGCAACGGTCCCGTGGTGTGGTTACGTTTCGCGACTACGCGGCCTTCTCTCTCGCTCTATACATATAGGTCTGCGCCCCCCTCGCCTCCCCCCCCGTCGGTCTGTGGTGGTGATGGCAGAGAAGTGTGCGAACGTTTGACCAACGAGGCGAGTTTTCCGTTTCCATTTCCGTTCTGTGCCCAGCAGCGTGTTGTGTGGTTCCGAATTCCGAAAACGGATTATTCACAGGATTCAATCAGTCAGTCCCACCAGTAGCAGCCTCAGCAAGACATATTGCCGCAGCAGGAGCAGCGACTGAAATCTACAACAAACGCTACCCAATTACTCTACTCTCGCCTTTGCCCTCTGTTTGTGCTATTGTTTCGTTGCTGTAGCCTTCTTTCGCTTTATTGTTGCGCCAGTGAAAAAGAAAGTTTTGCTTCACTCGGTAGTCCTCTTTTCCCCACGATCCCAAAAGGATCGTTTCTTCCTTCCTTCGCTTACTGTCTCGCTCTCTCCCTTTCTGTATCTTTGTTGCGTGCGTTGTGTGGTGTCAGAAGTCGCGTGTGTGGTGTCCGACGAGTACCGAATGCCCTTGGAGAGTGTATGTCATCGAGATGCTTGCTCCGTACGGTTCCGTTCGGTTGAGTTTTCACTGATTTTCCGTTTTGCTTCCTGTTTCTAGACTGAATGGCAGTTTTTGCATAACTTCCCACCTTTCAGTAGTTACTCTCTTCTGCTTGTGCCGTTTCGGGGCACTCTCGTTCTGGTTTTTCTTCCGCTTCTGGTTCTGTTTTCTTGCTTTTCTTCTTCTACTTCTTGCACTATCCACCTATTCCAGTGTGTGGACGACAACCAGTAGATGGGTTAGGTGGTTAGTAAGTTACTACTACTGGCAGTAAAACGAGAGAGAGAGAGAGAGAGAGAGAGAGAGAGAGAGAGAGAGAGAGAGAGA